>NW_022170738.1:24926972-25362953 GCF_008802855.1 Photinus pyralis | reverse complement strand
GATGATCCTTGTTGCACGGTTAACGCAGCTCATTGTCGATAGAAAAGAGGTACACGATTGTCAGGAATTTGCATTTCATTTTAACTACTAGATTTTCCCCGGCCCGGCGCTTCGTACGCTCGAAATTGACGGATATATGATAATGGGAACCCAGCGTACCTAATGTAAAAATGTAAACACATCGGCACATAAATACGATGTAAGTGACTTTGTTCATGTATCGATCGGTACGCGAAATAACAGAGTGAGACATTAACGAAAAAAGAAGTTTTTCAAAATCCTATTATCCAATCGGGCCTAATTGTGAATGTAAACCATCCGGGAAGACACATAGACAGATAAAAAACTCTTCATCAAAAGCCGTCAGTCAACAATCGTAGATAAGAATTTTATATTAAAAGATTGGATAGGTACCAGGTTTTAACAGGTTGCATACAATATTACTATGTGCAATGACCTGCGGCCAACCACACCACCCACAAAACTCGATCATAACTTAACTAAGATCGGAAAGATAATAAATATGTATTGAGGCTGAAAATTATCTGCAGGTGGAAGATATCAAAGGCGTCGGCACTCGCAAACAAATGGTGAGCTTAGTCCAAGGTCATCAACTCCAAACTCGTACGTCGACAGAATTGTAGGTGTGCTTACAGTTGAATTAAATTGAATTTGTACTTGTCCGTTAAACTGGTAAAAATTAAAATAGAACGTGAATCCTAAACTTAAAATCAAATGTCGTTTGAAATTACTATGTGACAAATATCAGCCGAAAGAAAGATACGATTCAAGTATGTTCATTGCAAATGGTGGTACTTACGAAGAAGAAGCAAATAACGTAATTATATCCTCTTCACATAGGAGCTATAAGTGAATCCATCGACTACTGCGGAATTCCAAATTAAATAAATTCAATTGCCAGTGGTTAATAAAATATGGATGACGGCAATTAAAATTCCATGCATTCTCAACTAACGCCTCAGCTGTTGGTTTTTAATTAAAATGAAGTGCACTGTTACAGCTCACAAACAAAATAGGAAGACGA
The DNA here is from genome assembly GCF_008802855.1 of Photinus pyralis. Lineage (NCBI taxonomy): Eukaryota > Metazoa > Arthropoda > Insecta > Coleoptera > Lampyridae > Photinus > Photinus pyralis. The sequence continues at coordinate 25,361,908 of NW_022170738.1, read as the reverse complement.
CAGTCGATAACCAAAAAGCACAACGCCGGTAAAATGCACGCTAAAATTGCGTGTTCAAATTCCAACAATAGATGGAGTCATCTATTAAACTGCTTCCCAAAAGGTACGGGGATCATCCAACAAAATATACGGTTGAAAATAATAATGCGTGTAGTTAAGAATATAAACCGTTACACCATTTCGAAACTCGTACGTAAAAACTACTGAAGAAACACTTGAAATAAAGTCCGTTACACCCCACAGGCGATACCTGAGACAAATAAACGAAGAAAGTCTTAAAATTACTTACACCTTTTTAAACAATAGTCCCTTAATCTGGTCGTAACAACGGCGGTGCGATATTCCGACGTACTTAGCACTGATACAAAAATTCCATTGAAACAAGGATAACATAAACTGGCTTAATATTAATACAAATACAAATTTTCAATGCGATGGTGAACAGCCATTTTAACAATACTTGTAGATGAATATTAAAATTTTGGTCACAAGTTACTATTGTTAAAAAAATGCTTCGCCCTGTATCTTCGCAACAAAGCGCTTTTTTAAAAATAATCAAAGGATAAAATATCCAAATACAAGTCCAAGGAATAACCTGTTTAATTTTTTGCCCATGTTTAACAAACAGCCTGTATACAACCTATGATAATGCATGCATCTTATTTTTATATGGTGATTGATAAAAACGTTATAGTTTGTTATTTTTGTGGTATTTAAAGCAGGAATAATCTTTGCATTTCTTTATCATTTATTTTTGTGTGTTCTGTATATATTTCATACTTGTTTATTTTAACTTTTGTTTTTGAAATTGGGCAAGAAGTTTATACAGTATGTCCAGAGATAAGGTTCAGTCTGGTTCAGTCATTGTTTAAAAAAGTATTTACACAATGGTTCAGTACACCTAAACTCGACCAGTTTTTTCGTTTTTTAAGAAAAAAGCCATTGGTCAATAAGCGAAATTTCTTGGTTTCAAGGTTCAAAAAATTAAAAGCTATAGTATGCATGGATTCGTAATTTTTTGCTCTACAAAAAACCTAAATGGACTTTATCCCTAAAATAATTAGGGAATCCAATAATCAGAAATGTAAAAAAATACTATTCAAATTCCTATGGTGCGTTAATCAAGTTACCATGCACCCGGTATAACTTTATAACAACGGTTTATTTGGTTTTTATCGCCCGGCGCCAAAATAAATAGACTTTTTTGGATTCTAAGTGGCACTGACCTATCGTCAAGTTAAAATCTGGACAATCAGTTTAAGAACCTATGTTGATTAGGAGATAATTTTGACTCTTTCAAATAAACTGTTGACAGACCAACACACTGAAACAATTCATCCAAAGAAAATGCATGGAAAATCAACTTAAATGATACCGATTGCTCTCAGTTTGCTTAAATGTATCTCTTCCTCCCCATCTTTAGTTTTCATACATGAAAAATATATCAAGCGAATTGTTTATTCGACGCCATCATCAATCTAATTTACTTCATTCAGTACGCGCAATTTATTAGGCATCGAAGATATTTGCGTATATTGATATGAACAGGCACGAGGCAGTTGATTTCCTATCGCTTTTGGCACGAATGAATTTGGGTATTATCGGTCTTGTTATGTTGACAGATCATTTATAATGTAGGGCATCTCATATTACGCTCAAATTACTTTCCCTGTATACATAATATGACGGTGTGTTTGTTTTGTTTCATTATATCGACGTAAGTATAAATTAACTTGGAAGGGAAAGTGTAACCACGTGCGGTTTCGGCAAACTGCTTCGGAATTTACTCCATACCGGCACATTGTCTTGTATGTCACTGAAAGGGTGAGCTATAAAATAATGAATGTTTGAGTGTAGTTTACTGACAGTCTGATAACACCATGTATCTTTATCCCGTAGTAGATTTATCTTACCCAACCCCGATGATATAAGCTTTATACGTTTGACACGAGGCAATAAAGTTTAATCCTTTGTTGAAATAAAGCTTATTATACTGAACAACCTTATAATAGGCTTAATACTAAATAATAGATGGTTAACATTTTCATAGTTTATAAGTAATTTTGTATTCTCCTCGTAATTGACAATGTCACATTCAAATCGATACTTCTTCAGTTCTTAGGTAAGTAATGCAAATTAACCATCTTACTTTTACAGTCAAACCAGATGACGTACACTTCACTCTGTACACTTTATAGCCGCCTGTTTGTTTGAAAAACGATAAAATTTTGAGTTAAATGCAATATATAAAAAAGCAATTTTAGCCAGATGTGAACGTTGAATACAAAAATAAAAGAGAGGCCAGTGTAAAAATAGAATATGAAAATTTAGAGTGAAAAATTCTTCTTTCATCCAGATGCTGTATATTTTATCACATATATAAAATAGTAAAGATGTAGTTTGCAAGAGTTTGGATACCTATAAGTTTACTGAATTAACCGTAGCTACACATTACCTTCGCACTCTTAACAAGATGGTCGCAATTGTAACTTCTAAATGTATCAGTTGTATCATGCACTTAGTTTTCTCATTAATAAATGATCCTGCGATTCAACCCCTGTCAATGGCGTAGCTATCACTGGGAAAGTCGGGACAAGCGCCTGATTCTACCTTACTGTTAACCTAGCTAGAATATACCTGTACGTGCCAGCTTCGGAAATAAAGAAAATAAACTAAAAGTGTAACCCCTCTACTGACTGACTGACTACAAACTCACGAGGCCCTTTACTATGTACTGAATCCAAAGCAGCTTATGAAATTGATTGAACTATCGTTATAAAAACTCACCTTTAAAATGCTAGAGATTAATACATTGCTTAAAAATGTAGCTATTACGCAAGATGCAAAAGAAGAAGATCTAAACACATACAAAACTTATTTACGAAGGTAAAAATGCAAACGCTTTAACTTAGGGCAATTGCAAATGGCAAAAGATCCCCACAAAATCAACCGTTTGCTTTCTAAAGAAATCCAGCTCTTCGCTGTATTCAGTACGAAAGTGATTCAATTTAATTCGGTCTTTAATTAATTACTCTTTCTGCAGTTATCTAAAAAAATTGGAAAAGCCTGAAACGTTCTGTAAAAATTACAGCGCATCCGGAGACACCTCTTACGACCGTTTTTATAACCTTCACTGCCCTTCATTAAAATGTCACTTAGCTTACCCAATTCGGCACATTCAAACTTCAATACTCCTTAACTCAATTAACAACAGATCTAATTGGAATTTTCCAGACACAACGACTGTTGTACACGCGGCCAAACTGATACCGTGTACACTCCGCGATTTGGAACTCGTTTCTATCCTGGTTTTCACTTTAATATTGGAAACTAAAATGCTTAATAATTAATTATCGGCGCTGAAATCTCAAAATATCAATTGTCTCTCTTCTTCCCGGTTACACCAGCTTTCGGTGGCTGCCCTGTCACATATGCGTATCTACAGTAAAGGTTTGAGCATAGGGTCATGTGGCCGTCCATAACCTTTTTTTTGTAGTAAAGTCAGTTTATGCAGTTCATTTTAAAAATGGTTTCAAAAATCTTTCACAAGAGCAAAAGGTCATGAGAAATCTATCATGTTTTTTGGCGTCATTTAATGTATATACCCTTTCTTATGATTGAGATATTTTAATATAGCGTTGATGGACGTAGCTTTTCGAGTAGTTTCTTGCACAGGCGGTGGTTTCTCGATCTTAAGGGTAGGGTATGGAGAATACGGTGGTGGTATGAATTTACAACCGGCTCGAAGGACCATGTATAAATTGGATAGCTTCATAAATGACACTTTTATGTTTAAAGAGTTTATTATAATATTGGTCTGTATTTTCTAATGTGAAGTTCTCCATTCTGAAGCTGGAGATGGAAAGAAATAAAAACTGCGGTTGGTTGTCGTTTAGGGAAACATGTGTATACTAAGGGTGGTTATGTGTAAATGAAATGTAGCTCAACTACCTAAACATCACAGTCAGCATTACTCTAACTAACTGTGAGAAACCACCATACTTGGTCTGTATATCAAGAACAAATGGACTTTTTGGCTTGTAAACAAATTCCTTTCGAACCTCAATATCCTTACACTCGTCTGACTTGGGCCCTTTTGACTTTAACAATTGTTATTTTGAGACAGAAAAGAATCTTTTTTGAATGAAATTTTCTTATCTACACAATGAAGTCTAGACCAAATTCAATTTCATTTAATAATGTTCTGAACCAACTAATAACATAATCAGTACTTATTAATTCAAGAATAACCCCCTTTTGCTAATGGTAAGGATATTTTCTTTTATTTAAAATCACCTCAATGCTATATTTGTTTTAAATCCCCACACAGAAAAAATACACGATATTTAAATAAAACGAGGGTGTTGTTACAAAAGCTTTACTTTCAATTTGCATTACATTATTTTATTAAAATGCAAATTTTTCTCTAAAATAACGTAAAGTATAAATACGTTAAAAACCTTTTCGGAGTAATATAAAATATTCAACCCTTTTGCATACAATCTCCATGTTAAATATCGCATGTGGCAGATCCGCGTCCTTTATACTTTAATTCAATTACGCAATAAAATATTTATCTAGGTCCATAATTGAAAGATTACACCTCGAGCAATAAGCAATATATACGGATAAAATTATATAATTTACTATAGCGATGGTTTGTGGAGTGGACACTACATAATTGTGTTTACGTAAGTGTAGTTCATGATGAACTGTTTAGTTGCTATCGGCAATCAAATTGTACGTTTATTTGTTTACGCTAGACAATTGATTTATAGGCAACAGGGACAGTAATTCATAAGTTCGTGACGGTTTTAAATGGATTTTGTGGAAGATTAAATTATTAGGACAAATTTCTTTCGTAGAACAGAGGACGATGATTTATGAGTTTATTTTAATAACAAAGGCATGCAAAAAGCAATAATTAATTATGTATGACTTTAAGGGTTTTGACTGTATGATGCAATGTCTGGTGCCTCTATGAAATCCTTAAAAAGTTAGAATCCAAAATTTACAATACCCAAGTGCTTACGAAACGTAACTTGCGAGGATGCAAAAAGCAAAAGATTTTATGTTTCGGGTAAAACACCATCATAAGCAAAAATCGATGATTTAAATACGATACGGTTGCCAAACTATATTTACGGAAAAGCGGAGATTACGGTACGTACGAAATGTAACTCGCGAAGAACAGCTTTACCATTTATAAAATTCATGCGCTGTTTCCCAGCCGACACAGCGTATTCGGTTATCTACATCCAAAAATTAAAACTTCTTTATTAATTTCTCTTAAAATTAAAATTAATTAAGAGCGCTTCTTTTGAAACCCTTCACCGCTTAATCGGATGCAGTTTACTGCAACACATTTATTTTGCTACTTGTTAATTGCACTTACTTAATTGACTGGATTGAAATTTCTAAGGGCGGTAGTCCAATCAACACCTATTATCAATTGGAATTCCTCAGGTCGGCATAAAGGTCGCTTATCAAAACTGATATCATCGTAAACCTGCATGACCTTGCAGTTTTAATGCTCGTGTTAATTAACCATAGGAAACAATAACCTGCTAATAATGGCTTAACGTAGCTGCAATTCTAAAAATTAATTTGCCCTCTCCTCCTCAGCAATAGGACCTGTGGAATCTCAAGCCAAAAAAAGTGGCAATGTTTAAAGAGGTAAATGAGACGTGCTTTCCTTTATGGAGCGTTGGATGTTGAACTCTTCATGAAGCAACCAGGAGGGTAAGGCGATGGAACTGAGAGAGTATTTATGGAATACGCCAAGCTTCTAGATGCTGGAATAGGACATCCACCCATTTTTTATAAATGATCCCTATCCTTTTGTGAACTTTAGGACAACGTTGTTGATGACACTTCATGTCTAAATTCTCCTGGAAAATTTATTTCTGGGACAGTTTCTACTCTGACGTAAGGAGGCGGGAAGTCCACCGAGCAGACACTTTCTTCATACCCAAATCTTCGTGTAAAATCATACCATTCGTGTCGATTAGATCTACTACATGACATGAGATTGACACATTATAGTCTAAACCGATCTCTAAACTATAATACAGAAACTGATCTGGCACAGAATTAGTTTAAATGAAACAACTAATTTATACTTTATTGCACTTGATTATTGATTGGCAGTTTAGTTTGACGCCATTTGAATAGTCCTCTGTTTCTATTAAAGGACTTCTAATCTGACAATCATTAATGACACTTTTCAATAAGAGTACCTACCGATGTTGCAGCATTTCAAGTCAGACAATTTACGCTCGCTTGTAAATTGAAAAATCATCCAATTGCTTTAAGGAATTTCACACGTTTTACAGTTACTTTACATTACAAAAGCGTTCGTCAACAAATACAGTGGAACTCATTTGCATAGCGGCAACATAATAAAGCTTTCCTGGTTGATTTAAGTGCGTTGTGTATTTATCTACGACGTCGTCTAACAATTAAACGTTAAGGCTGATATAATTGTGTGTATTTTCTTAATAAGGGTCAATAATTTACTGAAGCGATTAGAAAAGAATCGGGTCTACTAAAATTAAATTAATTGAAAAGACTTATTTAACCAATTCGGTGCCTTATTCATTTCAAAACTTAGCTTTAGCGAATGCTAATATTTTTAATTGAAGTTCCATTTAAAGGACTCTGCATTCATTAACCTGAATATATAAATCCTATTTCATTCTGTTTAGCCGTCTACTCTATTGACATCAAAGTCGTTTTTTCCGTGCAGATATCGTATTTAATTCATTTTCCTAAGGTATTGCTTTTCATTGAAACTTCGTTCGGTCTTAATTACGACGTTAATGGTAATATTAAAGTTACTAAGCGCAATCTGATTGCTTTAGCTGAAATGGGTCAGGTAATACCTTAAGCCGTTTCTCTTTCCATCATATTTGCAAAAGAATGAACATATCACATTGTTTCAGAAAAGAGGCGGTGTGCCTGTCATGCATACAAATGCTTTATACGAAATAAATGTCAGGGTCACCGAAGCGTGATGTGGCATCTCCAATATGTGTAGTGTGTACCTTATCGAGGGTGCTTACAGAATTTTTATGTATTCTATCAACTTAGCAGACCTCAAACTTTTTAGCATGGAGCAGACTTTCGGTAAACGAGTTTTACCAAGGTGTACGTTAGTGATACTTTTATTTAATGTAACACAATTTTAGCAATAGAAAGCTTACGAACCTTGACGTAAAAAATAAAACTTCCACTTGAACTTACTTTTTTAACGCTTAGTTCGACTGATATTAATTATGTAGTGTTTCAGGAGAACGTCACGCTACTGTAATCTATTTCACATACAAATTTTAAATTACTAGGGTGGCGCTAAAGAATCGCTCCCTGATATAGATGTAGAGATCGCAGCCAACCAAAACTTTCACAACACGACACTTCCAGTTTTATTACAATTGGCACTAAAATAGAGTAAATTCCTTACTGGGGAAGATGTTTCTCCCCAAGTCATTAAAGATGAGGTGTACCTATGGGGGAAAATTTGCCCTCTTATTTTGTAGAGAAAGATTTCGAATCCGGCAGGTATCCTTAGAAAATAGCAGCAGAACAAGAATTACGGTGGATGATTGGTCGCCAAAAACATCGCCCTTGTTCAGGACTTCGATCGACGTTTAAAGGTAAATGATTTCTGACACAATCGTTCATCGAATCGTTCACGACCATTTGGGGATGAATACAATTAGTGCAAGGTGGGGCCCAAATAAGCCTCGGCAGTTCAGCACTCAGCTCGAGCTGTATGCGCTCGATCGTTTTTGGAGCTTTGTAGAGAACGTCCTACGGACGTGTTGACGACACGGCCTCGACCATGCGGGAATAAACGAGGGAGACTGATAGGGCCAAGTACGTAGAAGGAGGCGATGCATAAGGGCGAGAAAGGAGCGGAGAGAGCAGCTGAACCGAGCTATCGGAAAAAGAGCTGGCTGTGTGTATACCTCGCAATGATATTTGGGGAGGGGTTTATAAAATCATCTCACAGGTAGATTTAGCAAAAAGTAGTAGGAACGGATATGACATTTAGAGAGCAGATTAGCACATTTCTTCCCACAAAATAAAACAGACTTGAGAGCCCCAGAGGGAGTGTAGGGCACTGAAATGCCAGTTACTAGCACCGATGCGATAGAGGCCGTAAAAAAATTGGCTTCCACCCAGAGCTGTGCAAAGCCCTTTTGCAATGGGCTTCATTCCAAAGCCCTCAAGCCCGTGTAAGAGGAATGGTGAATGGAAAGCTCAAATTCCTCTTAGCACAAAAAGGGCTTAAAATTCCAAAGCCCTTTAAAAAAGGGTTAAAGTTACGAAGCCTTAAACTCAAAGCCCTTTGAAATTGAATTGTATTCCTTTTTATAAATGAATTGAAATCGGTTAGGAAAAGGAATTGGGATTTGGAATTAAAAGAAATTGAAATCCTTGGCAAAGGAATGGAATTCCTTCGGAAAAGGAATTGACATGTCTAATAAAATATGAATGATTATTACTCTAACAAGTGTTTTTCGTTTTTATAAAATCGTTGAGTGAAGGGATAAAATACAGGGTGATTCCTATAGTACCTGCCACCGTTTGGGAGCGTATAGGGGGTGCCTAGGGGAGTATTTTGATATAGGACACTTGGGGTCGGAAATCTAAAATAAGGCCGCCAGAACCAAATTTATCTTCTGGAATTTCACGCCTGTTGTAGGCAACCCAACCGACCGACGTTTCGCGCGGAGCGATGCAGAGCGAGTTAGCGCGAGGGAGCGACATGGGAGGGAAGGAGGGAAAACGACAGTCAAAAGCAATAACGTTTACAAGTGTTCAACGTGGCCACCGTTGTTCTCAATGCACTTCCTACATCTAGCCAACTATTATTATACTATTGCCATAGTGTTTATTCACTTGATACGCGTCGTTGCAGACGGGATTTCGTGGGTTTAAACAAAATTCTGATCAAGTGTCAGCCACACATCGCCGCCTGAGATCGCTCCGTGTGCACCGCCGGCCGGTTGGGTTGCCTACCTACAGGCGCGAAATTCCAGAAGGTAAATTTGGCTCTGGCACCCTTATTTTAGATTTCCGACCCCAAGTGTCCTATATCAAAATACTCCCCTACGCACCACCTACACGCTCCCAAACGGTGGCAGGTACTATAGGAATCACCCTGTATAATGAGAATACAGGACCCAGTAGCCGTAACGTAATAAATAAATATAGTTGGTTTGCACAAGTGCTGGTTTGGTTTGCTTGCTTGCTAGTGTATAATTGTATATAATTGTATTATAATTTAGTTAAGGCTCTAGATAGAGGTAGGTACTTACATTTTATCCCATTAGAGAACAACAACACCGCACGCACTAACAGTTCTACGTACTGCAAAGTGCAAGCTCACAAAAATTGGAAATAAAAAATTATGTGGGAGTGGGAGGCATATAAGGAATTGAAGCATTTTTAAAGAGGATTTCAAGCCTATTAAAAAGGAATTGAAGCTCTTTAAAGGGAATTGTATCCTTAAAATGGAGTTTTCAATGAAAAAGTGATTTCAATTCTTTTAAAAGGAATTTAAGCTCTTTGTCTGAAATCCAAAGCCCCAAGCTCACGCGAAAAGGCTTTAGACTTAAATTCCAAAGCCCTGTTTTTAGAAAAGGCTTGAAGCCTTGGAATTGCAAGCTCTTTTAGAGCTTGAGGCTTTCCAAGCCTTTTGTACCAATTCCTTTGCACAGCTCTGCTTCCACCTAAACTAGTGACTCGCACCGCCAGACACTCACAAGAGGGTAGCTCTAGGTTATTGGAATCATTAATAAGTAAGAAAGCGGAAGTAGTCCTTGCTCTAAAGAAAGAGAAAGGCAGATTCAGACTTGCAGAGCCCGGATTAAAAATGTTGTTGCTGCATTTACTTAGCTTCCACAACGAAATGACTGCCATCCGGTATACTTAGTGTCTTCATAAGGAACTGACTCACAATTAACATGGATGCAGAATTGAATTTCAAATTTACACTCGAACTATTGAATATGTAAACCCTCTCGATTACACACATGTAACCTACCTCTAATTATAAGGGGGTGATTTATTTTTTATAAGTAAATTGGTTCCATCCTCTATAACTATATAAAGCGGATATCCTAAAAAGAGGGCACGAGATAACAAAAAGTTCAGCAAATGGCTGCCACTTACGTATTAATCAATTCAATTATATCCTCCAAACCGGAGAAACTGGGTAGAACTCGTCCAAAACAACACCGAGAAATCCCACAACAAATCGCCAAACAATATTATTCAAAAACTGTGCAATTAGACCAACATGGAGTATTAATACTACAAAGGCGCTCGTAAAAAGAATGAATGCGGAAACCGAAAAGGTAAGCAAACGCGCATTCCGTCTCAAAAACTCCCTCGGACGGTTACTAGGCCAATGACATTTTTTTGTAGTACTAGAGCCTAATTGTCATCTTCTAAAAAGAGTTAGGATTTGAAACATCTTTTGTGCGGGTTAAATGAGTCTTTAGATTCTATGAGCGGGTTTCGACCCTTTGGGTTTAGAGGGTCCCTAAGCCCCAGTTGAACCAACAAAATTAAGCCTTGCTTAAAGTTAAGTCGAACTTAAAATCTTGGCAGCGATTATTAAGACAGTCGTTGCTATGGTATTTAAGTTATGCGTAACTTTAAGGGATACTTAATTTGGACGGTGCAATTGGCCCTAACTGAACGCTTTTTATAATACTAAACCTAATCGTATCCTTCTGAAATAAATTAGGATTTGAAACCTTTATTGTGTGAGTGGTAAATGAACTTCGCCTTCTTGGACGATGGCCAAGTATATGTGAACTTTTTTGTACTATACTAGAGGTTGATCATAACCTAGCGGTGAATCGTGAGTGTACATACGTCTAAAATAAAGTACATATAAGACTCTTTAATCAACTACCATCTTAGCGAAATAAAAGGGAGCCGTCAGCGAACCCGCTATGGTGGAGATCCAACCTGCAGTACTTACTTTCCAACAATTTTAAGTTTTAAATGCGGTGATAGTTGAACAAAATTTAACAAAAGTGAACTCTGTGAGACACCTTGTGCTTTTTTTTTAACCAAATCGATCGAAGCTCAGTCAATTAAATTGCGCAAGCAACGGTTGCCACCATATCAAAGAATCTATTGCTGTCCTGGAGCGAGTAAGAGAACAAAATCTAAATTAAGTAGGTACTGCATTTACTAACGGATTCAATTTCAAAAGGACTGTCATTGATAAATTTGTTTGAGCATATTTCTTGAGCCTGTCTTAAACAGTCATTTTCTCAAATTGAGATATCGCTACTTACAAAAGACAAAGGAAATAAAACTTAAAGGAGAATACGTTGTGGTAGTTGAAATAAATTAACAATAGAAAAAATATTGTTGCGTTTAAACGTAATAGAAGGATAACCCTTTCGAGTGTCGGTGTAGTATAAAACCACCCTCTTGCGGTTGAATCGGCACGGTGTCTGATAACGAAGGGAGATTTAATTAAAACTGCTGGGTATCTGCTTTCAACTTGCTGTTAACGGTAAGCAGTTTAATACAAGGCTACATCTGCTGGTGTGCTTTCCTCCCTGTTTACCTTTAGAAGACGTAACTTCCGAATATCCACCACTTTCTTGACTTAATCCAAAAATTGAATTTATATCCACGTTTTCTTGTTAATGATACGTTTATGGAAATAATAAAGCTCTTCTAATCCGATTATTTTTTTTTTGGTTAGCGTCCGCCGCTGCTTTATGTGATTTATACATAACGAATGCTGGTAAATTTAAAAATTCAAATTTAAAAAAAGGGGTATTATGGGTCTTGGAATAACGGGGTAGTTGACAACGAGTTACTGGCCATTTTACGTGCACCACCTAATTTTTACGCGTATGCATATTACGCCCGCTCGTTCATTTAACACGTGACGTAAAGCTAACAAGCCTCGCTGCACTGTAATCCAGTTAACGATGTCGCCATTTCAAAGCTGCTTTTTGCTTGGCATTTAATGTGAAGCGGAAAACCCGCCTGAAACACGTAATTATATTCTGTGTCGGAATGACGTCTGTAAATTTGATTAATCTTTTACAGATTTCTAAACTGCTAATTTATTGACTGATGCTGATTGGTAATCCGTTTTATTTCATATGATGTCAATCTTTCACCTAATTCTCAAAAATCTGCCAATAAAAGGGTCGTCAGAGTCGGTGGTAACGCAGTTAAAATGAATTTGTTAATCCAATCACGGTCATAATTTCGCTGAAATCCTACTTTTCGGCTTTAATAGAAAGTCAACACAAACGTATAATGAATAGGGAAATTATATTAAAACCGTAATGTAATGCAAATATAAACTGAACTATTAACTCATTTAATTAAGTTTTATAAAATTCTCCGTTTATTTTGATACTTATACAAACTAGTGATGAATAGCTCAATTGCCTTAATTAGATAGCATTTAAGTTATATTTCGAGATTCCAATTAAGCTAGATTGCACTGCGGAACAGCGTATGGAGTATACCTATTTATTTTTTTAGCCCGTACTTCTGTAAATTTATATGCATAAAACTTGGAAGTTAAAATGAAGTTCTTAAATTAATTTCTCTCGCGACATAATTTTAAACTTTGAATGTTCAGAGCAGATTTACACGCAATTTTCTTGTTACATTGCCTACTCCTAATTAATATAACACGCTTAATGTTAATTTGTGTTGAATGTAAGTGCTTAATTCAACATTCTAATCCACTGTTCACGTATTCTTTATTGCATACACTTTGTTTACGTATCCTCTCAGATATTATTTAGGGTTCGCAACCGGCGGGATGGGAAAAGAACTAACCTCGAATCTCGATAATAAAAAAAGTTTCGAATAAAATAGCTAGATAAAAATCAAGCTTCCACTACTAACCAGATGATCAATGTCGTACAGGGCCCGCTATTCAGTAAAAAATCCACCGGTGACTCCTCTTCAATTGCCATTCAGCAGCTTTTTACAGAAGCATTTATAAAAAGGACCAACTTCTGTTACAAAAGAGTGAAGCGCTAAATAACGAGTACTCCCTACCAATATGAGTGAGGATCACTCAACAATAATGGCATTATATTAAAATTCAAGCAAAAATTTATTTTCGCCATTGAAAGAAAACAACGAAAAAATTCACATTTCCCCCACAACATCAAGCAAAATGTAATTGCTAGGACGCCAGAATAAATGCACAATATTCAAGAAGATAATGCTCCCACAGTTTCCGAATTGTTATCAAATCGGGACCTTGCCAAATGTCATAATTAAATAAATGTAATTGGAAACACTAGAAGTCAACGCAGTTTATTGGGGCGGCGCAACAAGGAAATACTGTAAAAATTTGAGAAGAATTTCCCGCAAATATACTCTTTGGAGGAAATCTGTCGCACTCGAAAAGTACGATAAGCGCGGAGTAGAACTAAAACCCTTACACGGAGAAAGCAAGCACTTTTCTTTCAAACTGTTGGCAAAGAAATAGCTCTGTGCAAGGATCAATTCTGTTCCTAAAGGACCTTGCCTGAATGAACTCCAAGGAAACGGAATAATGCTCTCAGTCGTCGGAAAATCCCCATCTAATATCCAGATTTTGCTCGGAAACGATTATTGGGGTCATGCCATTACTGGGAAGGTGGTCAAACTAAAATGTGGACCGATAGCGACAGAGACTATCTTTGAATGGAACGTGGGAGGACGATTTCCGAAGTTAACCACGCCTATGGCTAACACAATCGTTTCATTGCACTCAACCCCCGTTTCTGACCATGACCGGCATAAAGGAGCTACATAGATGCTAGTAACTTTTTTCAGTTCAGTTCGGAGGAAAGACAATGGAAGGTACATTATAGCACTCCCTTGGAATGGAACCGAGGAGTATCTTAGATGAGTTTCCCTTAGTAGCTCTAACTTTGGCTACAAGGGCCCTGTGAGTTCGAATCCCAGACAAAGCATGGCTGTTTGTGATCTTATAGTGGGTTGGTGGGATGAGTTAGTAACTGTTAATTAATAACGGAACCCACCGCCCACTATAAAGTAAATGCAATAAAAATAAATCACTCAGTAAGTCAGAAGAGGGTGAAATCGACTACAATGAAACTCCAACAACAAAATAAGTGCAGTCACTACGATGCAGTATTCAATTTGGGTGAAAAGGAGGGAGATTGCTACTTCAAGGAGTGGGAATCTAGGATGGGAGGGTAGAGTTAATGAAAAGATTGAAAAGGAATTTCGTTTGTATTGATCGTCCCTACCTGTCATACCACGGCATTTTCAAATAAAGGCCCATCAACGTCATGTATTTTTCTGACGCCTCTCAAGATGCGTATGCTGCTGCTGTGTTCTTGAGGCGTGAAAATGATATGAAAACAGCCTCACTCACTTCAGGATCCTTCAGTTCATAATTATTGAACGTAATCGCTTTTTTTGGGAAAGATAATGTTTAATTATAATTTAGTGGCTTAGTGAACATTTTGAAAATGTCTCATTTTTTTAATATGTATGTTTTGAAATGTTATTGCAATTTTGAAAATATTTCGAAAATTTTGGAAATGTTTGGAAAATAGGTTGGGAACACTTTGTTACCTTCCTAAAAAAGAATAACCCGATTAGTTAGAGACCCTCTCTTACAATTCCAGCGAGCCCTATCGACTGCCTTAAGCAGAAACCAGCAGGTGTTTGCTAACCCGTCAATTTTGCTTAGTACATATTATGTTAATTATTCTAAAAAAACAATAGGCCGAGTTTGCTAAAATGTAAGCATGTTATAAGCACTTAGCACTTCAACGAGGAAATGGCAGAACTCTGAGCACTTTTATAACTTGGCTTGTGATTGTAGGAAGACATTAAACTCTCGAGTTATTATACTCGTTTGACAAATTGCCGTCTGACAAATGTAAATCTTTGCATTCTTCGTACATTAAAATATAATTGGGATGTAGAAATCTTGCATATAACTTCTAAAAAAATAATGTAAAAGAACTCATGGTTGAATATACTAATTGACCTAACCCCCTTAGGATATTGTATGATCTGACTTCTTACGAAAGTTAAAACATATTTCTTTGCGATTATTGGGATTTAGGGTATTAAATGTTTACGAACTATGAGCATAGATAAGGCCGTTTGAAAGTTTTCGTATTAATCTCGAAAACGATGAGAATTTTAATTTATCCTACATCACACTACTAGCTTCTCATATAATGTTGCAAAATTTCTTTATTTGCATTCATCACGCGAATTACCTTGTTTTATCTCGGAGAATATGTAGTCGTGAAAAGGCAACTAAAAATTATGTCTTCATTAAGGGGGAACGTTTTGGTTCTATAGTGAATAATTCATTAACAGGGAATTATATAAATAACCGCCCTTAAAGGGTAATTAAAAACAGTTAAGGCAATTAGAATAGGGAAAATGCATCTTGATATTCCAAGAAAGTGCATTTTAATTTAAAAGGTGGTAATTATTCACGTTTTAAATGCGCCTTTAATTAAAAGTTGGAAACGGAAAGGAAATCGCCGTAAAGAAATGAAGCACATAAATTCCTTGTTAATTTACATTAAATCGATCAAGTTCAGGGTGTACCTCATCGACACACAATTTCTCAACTTGTATATCAAAATGAATCATTTTGAAAATATCTCAAGTTTTGAAGGGTTAATTTCCCACTTCAATAATGCCGAACCAATTCTAAACTGTGGCGGTGGCTTATCTGGTAATGACAACCCGACTTTACATCGAAGTGCGCTGTTGAATTTGGATTTATCATAATCTGCTCAGCCAGGGGCTTTATGGCTCTAATTTAAACTTTACGGAAAGTACATATAAACAAACCTCAGCGCGCCGTTACGGCCTGGACGGCGGCGTATTGCATTTTAGCATGTTTGCGTCAGCCGTGTGCATTTGCAATCTCGCAGCTGTTAAACTATTGTTACTCTTTTGTTTTAATGGCTTGATACAAGATTATATCTAACTTTACGACTGTAATCTAGTCTTTGTACGGATCGTACCTATTTTCTAGTTAATAACCATACACTGAAACATTAGTAATTTGAATTTGAAAAGACCAGAATAAGACTCTATGCACGTAAAATGGACGTTTTCGGGAGTATTAGTTATCACCATATCAACTGTACAAAACAATCTTTTTCGGACTAGTGCGAAAATGTAAGGGCTTTGTACAGCAACCAATCATTATGTCAGATTTTTTAACATATATTGAACATTATCATTAACTTACTGTGTGTTCATTTTATATGGTACATACGAAAATCTTACAAAAACTTGGTTCAAACTATCTTTTTTTTGTATACTTGTCGGATGCAGTAAAAAAATGTATAAAAACAATTAGATATAATTACCTTTTTCTAAATAGGACTAAAGTAATTCGTTTCGGGTAATTTGAGTCAGTTCTAGAATGAACCTGTACTTAATTTCTTTAATGTGCCAATTTCAATCACGTTTCAGACAGCACTTGGGCACACCAAAGCGCCATTGTGCCTACCACCTTTCTTGCGCAACTAGGTTGAGGGCCCGTTCCTCTCAATAGAGGCTAGGGCCCTGTTTAGCCAAAGTCGCTTCACCTTCCACGATTCCAGATGATGTCCAGTGCTCCCGCAAGGACACCGGTGATCTTCATAATCTGGCTTTTATTCACTTTTAGAAGCTTAGAAAACCAAGATGTGCCAGAAAAGGCCCTGAACTGTTTGAACCTAGTTGCTTGTTGCCGGGAATTAACTGGCCACCCAGTCTTTCATCCTGGTCTTGACAACGGATTATTAATTATTGTAGTGAGGTCTTTACGTTTAAACACAAAATGATTATTACGTTTCTATGTAGTTGTATCCAAGTGGTTTGGTTCTCCTTTTAAAAGATTGATTCGTATAATTTTTAAATGTAGGCCAAGTTATCGTTTATATTGATGCCATATTTTGCTTTATTAAATCATTTACGTGACAGTTCTGTTTAAATTTATGGGCACTCGTTGGAGGGTGAAGCACTTTTATTACTTTTGTTAAAAGGATGATTTAATTTATTAGCGACAAAGATGCGTTTTAACGGGCGAAAAACTGAGTGTTTTCGTAGAAAAATGTTACCGGAGATAAGAGAATTTAGCGTAAAATTTAGATACGTAACGCTAAGGAGCGCAAGAAACTTGATTGGCTGTTCTGTTGCTACGTGTTCGGCAATTGGAAGAAAATTTTTGGAAAGTAGAAAAGTTAACTTTAAATACAGAAGTTGATGTTAGAAGTGTTAGAAGTGGAACAAGTTAGATGTGAAATTTGGGTAAAGGAATTTCATTCAAGTCTTTGTGTATTGTTCGAGCAGCCATCGTTTCACCGTTTGTGGTTTGGCCAGCCAGTGTTCTCTTGGTTCCTCGAAAGGTCCGCAATTTACAGCTGTCCTTATATATCAGTGGATCGTGGATTCCGAAAAAAAAACGTGGTGGAATGCCAAGTTTAGTTGGAAAAGAAGAGTCGAGTTCGTGTCCATGCGAGTAGTAATCCCGACGCCCCTTCGAGGTTACTTATACTTTATAAGAAACAATGAATTTTATAGATTGTTCATATAATCTCGTCATTTTTAGTCTTTACGAATTAAATTTACCCGACCCTCTTTGTGTTTGTTCATAATATGGCAACACAATTAATATTATTAACAACGTAGTGTTAAAGTTTATTTTCAACTAGTTCGCCAATTACTGTGCTCTTTTGCCACACTTGTAAAAGTTCCTATTTTTGTTAATTAATGGCTTACGATGCTCCCGTTAGTGACATTTACGGCAAATACCTCCATGTAAGTTGTTAATTTCACACTTTGTAAAGCACCCACAGGGGATCTTATTTCGTTTCGTTCGAGCGCCCATTACTTCTTTTAAATCTTTACGTTACTGTATACTTACTGTACGTATCTGAATCGCGGCTGTTATCTTTTATTTCTATATAACCCTATAAAAGTATTTTATCACCCCTATAGTCTTGATGAAACCCGCTTATAGGGCTCACCAAACAGTTCAACCAATTACACGAACGAGATTTAAAAACACAATGACTTATTCTTGTTCTCGTGCAAATGTAATTACTAATTATAGAGTAGTTGAAAGTAGATGGTCTCGTTGGCTTCGTGAAAGCGTATAATTGTCCTAAAATAATTTTTGATATATTTCGCACTTCTATTCCTCATCCTTATTAATTGATTCCGGTTCCCAATCAAACTTTATTTGTGTAACAAGCTAAGATGAAATACCCAAAAACCAACCCTCTTACATTAATTCTAAGGGTTCAGTTTAAATTTACTTCCTAGCTATCCTATTGACAATTTTTCAGAGTTAATCCCTCCAAAAAAAGATCAGCTGATTCAAGTTATTTCAAACCACCTTAAATAGATATTCTCATTGGTTCTTTCATATTCTGGGAACTTATTTCAGCAGATATTCAGATATTACCTTTATTACTATTTCCTTTTGAGAAATATTCAAATTACATTCGATTAAAACGATGTATTGTTTACTGTTTTCGATTCCTTGATAATTTTCGCACTTCAGATATGTCTAATAGGTTAACCAGTTTTCTTTCTTTTGAAGAACTATTAAGGTCTGAGCAGCTTCTAATAAAGGTTGTACAAAGCCAACCATTCAAGCCTGAAATTCAGTCTTTATTTTCCAATAGAACTCTGTCTCCAAACAGAAAGATTCTCTCCCTGCACCCATTCTGGAATAAAAACAATATTCCCGATTGAGCGGAAGAATCTGTAACTCCGTATTCAGTAATGATATGAAACATCCAATCTTACTTTCAATACAGCATGTTGTAACAAAACTTATATTCCAGAATATACACCTCTTACAGGCTCATAGGTACTGCTTCAACTTCTATACCTGATGAGGGAAAAATATTGGCGTATGCATGGTAAAAACATTGGCTAGGTAAGGAGTACAATTGTATTAATTGTTTTAAAGCAAATCCTTCCTTTAATGGCATTCTTATAGAGTTTCTATTTGCTGTGAGTGTTTTTAACGAGTTGAAGTCTTTGGGAGAGTTTTTGCATCCAATCAAAATGAAATTATAAATCATGATATTGTTTGCAAATTCATTCAAAAAATTTATCTGAGATCGACCGAGAAATAGAGTTATAGAGTTTGGCCCGTAGAATCCATAATTTCAAACAGTTCCAAGATTGGACTACTAGATCAAAAGTTACAGCCCTTGCAACTTTTTGTCCAAATTTGTATTTAGTCTATAACTTTTGATTGAGAGGTCTGATCGAAAAAGTACGAATCGTTTTGGATTCTACGCACCAAAATTAGTGAGAAAAAGTGTTTTCCCGAGAAATTTTGGAGCAATCGATTTTTGGCAAAAAAGGAAGGTTATACACTGCCTTTTTTTGAGGCCGTAAAAAAATTGTCTGAGATCGACCGGGAAAAAACATTTTCTTATAGAGTGTGGCCCGTAGAATCCATAATTTCAAACAGTTCCTAGATTGGACTACTAGATCAAAAGTTACAGCCCTTTGAACCCTAATTTTGATGGGGTTGGGGAATATTATTACGAGTATATTATCGTCTAATTTTTGAAGATTTTTAAACAATTTTAATACAGATAGAAGGAGTATTGAATTCTCGTCCTCTCAGTCCTCTTTCTAACGATCCTGCCGATTTAAATCCTTTAACTCCGGCTCACTTGCTACTGGGACGTCCACTTCAAGCAATTCTCGAGGTGGATTTAACGCAAGTTAAAGAAAAGCGTTTAAACCTAAATGAAAGGCTTCAATCTCTTCGCCAACACTTTTGCAGCCGTTGGTCACTTGAATATATTTCGGAACTTCAAAATAGATAAAAGTGGAGAACCAACAATCATCAAATCGAATTGGGCTCGTTAGTTCTTATCAAAAATAAACAATTATCGCCAATGAATTGGTTTCTTGGCGGTATGGAAGAACTTCATCCTGGTTCTGATGGTGTCACCGGAGTGGTACCCCTAAAGACACTCAGAGGCTCATTTCGTCGAGTAGTATCCAACATCTGTCCCCTTCCTATAGATAGAAGAACAGTTCGGTTTTTTTTTGTAAGTTGTCCCTTTCAAGGCGGAGAATATTGTAACGGAAATGCTCCAGACATGACGTCGCCTTTGGCGCTCTGGAATTTTCTACGCGCGCGATAGTGGGATTATTCGAGAATGTACTGGACTTACATTGCTTGCGTGTATAAATGGTTGCGGACCGAACATCGCGGCAGTCTACTATCGAACGAGATCGAGTACGGACGAAACATAGAGCGCGAAAAGCTGATATAAATTTCGAAGTGTGTGATATAAATAATCGATATAAATTGTACGGATTTTATAGAGTTTTAGTTTTGTTTAATAAACATTGATATAAATCGAACCCGAATTTATAAATAACGTTACATTGGTGACAGCGGTGGGATTAATTAAATTAATTAAAAGTAAGATTAAATTAAGTGCTTGTGCTTGTGTATGCCTGTAACAAGATCTGCTGCCGCTAAAATGGAAGAAACGATGCTCAATTTGCTCCAGCAAATCCAAAATGGCCAACAGGTGTTGCAACAAGAAATGAAAAGCACCCAAGAAAATTCTAGAAATATTCAAGAGAAGTTGGAAGAAAATTCTAGAAATTTTGAAGAGAAGTTCGAGAAAATGGAAGAAAATTCTAGAAAGATTAATGAAGAAAATTCTAGAAATATTCAAGAGAATGGAAGAAAATTCTAGAAATATTCAAGAGAAGTTCGAGAAGTTGGAAGAAAATTCTAGAAGAGAGTTAATGAAGAAAATTCTAGAAATTTTGAAGAGAAGTTCGAGAAGATGGAGGAAAATTCTAGAAAGATTATCGAAGAAGTCTCTAAATCAATTGAAGAAAAAGTTGAAGATAGAATTACGGAAGTTTCCAAAACATTTAAAGCAACATTCGTCGAGATTGAGCACAAGTATGAAGAGCTGCGCGAGCAATTTTTGCGACTGACTACGGAAGAGCGTACTAGTAGTGCCCCAGATGAATTACTGATGGACCGTCTTCTTGAGGTGCCACAGTCTACTCATTACAAGAAGGTCGACCCAGAAACAAATACAAGAGTAGAAGGCGACGTTCAGCAAGCCCGAGTAAAGCCACCTACTTTTGATGGTAAGATTCCTTGGACCACGTACGTTCGACAGTTTGAAGCAGCGGCTGCGGCAAATAAATGGACTCTTCAAGACAAAACTACAGCCCTGATTCTTGCTCTGAGAGGAGATGCTCTGGATGTGTTGCGGACCATCCCCGAGGATCAACAGAACTTCCAACAAATAGTAGCGCGACTGGAAATGCGATATGGCGACACCTTCAGCAAGTTTACTATGCCCAAGTCAAGAACCAAATGCAGAAACCTGGAGAAAGTTTGCAGGAACTTGAAGCGGACATCGTTAGACTGATTCGATTGGCATACCCTACGGCACCGGAGAGCTTTCTTGATCAACTGGCTGTACAAACATTTATCGATGCCGTTCGTGATGGAGATGCCCAGCAGGCTTTGAGACTGGCTAGGCACGACAAAATTGAGAAAGCTTTGGCCCATGCGTTAGAATTCGAAGCCGCCAAGAAAGCTAGTCATGGAAGTGCGCGAGTACGTATGGTGGAACCTCGCAGTGAGAGCCGGGTAAGAACCATCGAAGAGGAAGGTGGCTCTGAAAGTTTTGAAGAAAAGATCAGTAAAGTAGTGGAAGAAAAGGTCAGTAAAGTAGTGGAAGAGAAGGTCAATAAAGCAATACAGTCACTGGCAAAGGAACGTGAATCACGATGTTGGAATTGCGGCGAGATTGGACACGTTCGCCGCAACTGCCAAAAACCATTACAGCAGTCGGAAAACTAAGAAAGGTCGACAGGAAGGGGCTATCGTCGACCTGCAGAAACAAAGCCCCGATCTTCACTGTAAACATTACGTCGTCTGGAAAAGTTCACAATAATGCAGACGCTTTGTCAAGAAGACCGTGCAAGGACAACTGCACACATTGTTCTAAAATAGAAGACAAGATTGGCCATCTGCGACGAACAACTGTAGAGAGTGAGGAATGGAAACCAAGCGAAATCAAAACGGCCCAAGAAAACGACCCAAGTATAAAAACTGTTCTGAATTGGATGCGCCACGGACAAAGACCAGGCTGGCAAGACATTAGTGCCACAAGTCCTGAAGTAAAGAGTTATTGGGGCCAATGGAATAGCCTGACTCTGAAAGACAACCTGTTGTATAGGACCCTTGAAAGTGAAGATGGCACCGAATCGACGCTGCAATTAGTAGTACCTAGAAGCAAAGTGTCGGAAGTATTGCGAAAATTGCATGACGGCGCTTCCGGAGGACACTTTGGTATTACGAAAACGTTGCAAAGGGTACGTGAGCGATTCTATTGGGTCAACCGTAAAGAAGATGTCCGGCGATGGTGTCAAAAATGTGAGTTATGTGCTATTGGAAACGGATCAGTTTCCAAGAAGAAGGCACCCATGAGGCAGTATAACGTTGGTAGTCCGATGGAACGAGTTGCTATCGATATCGCAGGACCGTTTCCCGAGACAGATGGCGGAAATAAATATATCCTAGTCGCTATGGATTATTTCACAAAGTGGACTGAAGCTTACGCCATTCCAAACCAAGAGGCAGCAACAGTTGCAGAAGTGTTGGTAAAGGAGTTCTTTACACGTTTTGGTGTTCCTATAGAAATCCATTCAGACCAAGGAAGGAACTTTGAATCGGCTTTGTTCCAAGATGTTTGTCGATTGGTAGGAGCCAATAAAACCAGAACAACACCTTTGCATCCTCAGTCAGATGGAATGGTTGAGAGAATGAATCGAACGATGGGTAAATATCTTTCAAAAGTCGTGGCAGAACATCAGAAAAATTGGGACCAGTACCTCCACCTGTTCCTTATGGCATATCGATCAGCCGTCAACGAGACCACGGGTCAGACTCCTGCCTGCCTTATGTTGGGTCGTGAACTACGCCTTCCATGTGACCTCGAGTTTGGGCGTAAACCCCATGAAGAATATGTCGCAGGTGAAAATTATGTTGACCAACTAAAGACGAAGATGAACGATATTCACGACTTGGCTAGAAGTGATATTCAGATTGCCAGCGATCGCATGAAAAATCAATACAACCTCCGCTCGGCCAATGAAACTTTTGAAGCTGGAGATCTGGTATGGCTGCACAATCCACAGAGACGAAGGGTCTTTCTCCCAAGCTACAAAGACAATGGGAAGGTCCGTATGAGGTGATCAAGAAAATAAATGACGTGATATATCGTATCAGAATGAACCACCGGAAACCGAAAGTTGTCCACATTAATCGACTCGCACGATATGCCGGATCCAACAACAACGAAGAAGTTAGAGGTATTCGAGAAGAGGAACGCAGCTTTGGGATCGAGCCAAACTTTAACGATTTTATGTCAAATTACGCCCAGCGGAAGAAAGCTCGATTTGGCGTTACTCAGGAAATTTGTCAAAATATTTTTGAGCTTCCGGTTAACGTTTCCATCGCCCATTGTGTCGCCGAAGACCTTCGCATGGGTAGAGGTATAGCTTCCGTATTCCGGAAAAGATTTGGAAGAATGGACGAGTTGTTAAAGCAAAGACCACGTGTGGGTAAAGTACTGCGCTTGGAAGATAGTCAACGCTCTTTGTTCTACTTGG
Source organism: Photinus pyralis (assembly GCF_008802855.1). Taxonomy (NCBI): domain Eukaryota; kingdom Metazoa; phylum Arthropoda; class Insecta; order Coleoptera; family Lampyridae; genus Photinus; species Photinus pyralis. The sequence continues at coordinate 25,338,211 of NW_022170738.1, read as the reverse complement.
TTTCAAAGAAAACGTCAGAAGGCAAACCCACCTATGAAAACCTCTGGTCTGCTTTAAAAAGCTTAAAGAAACTCATGGCATACTATGACATAAATAGCTTGGCGATCCCGAAGATTGGATGTGGTTTAGATGGGTTGGACTGGAAAATAGTGCGAACCATGATCGAAGTGATTTTTAGAAACACTAGCGTTCGAATTACAGTATGCTGCTTCAACCCACAGGGGACGACCCTCCGCAAAACTGTAGACTGTTACTTTTTCAAGAAAGGTGTTTGTCGAGCAGGCTCTGACTGCAGATTCCGACACGAGGCATTAAAAAGTAATACTAACGCAGTTTCTGAACGAGACGTCCAGAATTAAGAAGGGGGCAGTGTAACGGAAATGCTCCAGACATGACGTCGCCTTTGGCGCTCTGGAATTTTCTACGCGCGCGATTATTCGAGAATGTACTGGACTTACATTGCTTGCGTGTATAAATGGTTGCGGACCGAACATCGCGGCAGTCTACTATCGAACGAGATCGAGTACGGACGAAACATAGAGCGCGAAAAGCTGATATAAATTTCGAAGTGTGTGATATAAATAATCGATATAAATTGTACGGATTTTATAGTGTTTTAGTTTTGTTTAATAAATATTGATATAAATCGAACCCGAAGTTATAAATAACGTTACAATATGTTTGCACTTTACATTATATATACATTAATTTTTTGTTGATCAAGTAGTTTTAATTCAATAATAAAAAAACGTGTTCATTCTATTCAGGTACGTTTAACCTATGCGGTTTTGCAACAATGTAACACTTACAAACCTACAGAAGGATAACTTTGTATATAATTCGATTGGGTATCTGACGGGTGTGGAACTGACAATTGTGAATAAAGTATGGGCACCTGAATAACGTAAACTTTGCCTAATCTGGCTGACTGCTTGATAAGATACTTTACACAATATATTCAGGAATTAACCCACTTTAACGAATTAATTACTTCTAAATTTAGTATAGGTTCCCAGGGATAATTAGTAAAGTTAAGTAGTTAGGTCCTTTAATCTAAATATTAAACTAAATTGTAATTAACGCAAAGGAAATACTCTTCGAATCTCGAAAGATGATGAGTGATTCATTGATCTCTTCTGAATTCACTACGAAACTCGGCACTACATTCGATTAACAAATGTATCTACAGTTAGTGCAATTAATTTCAATGGCAGCTGAACTTACCGAGTCGACAGGAAAAGGTATGGTATGGATTGTCTAATGCCACGCAATTACGTACTTTGAAACTGTTTTACGTGAGTTGCTTTTCTCAAAATTGATTGCATAGTCTCGTTTAACCAATTTTCTATCTTTGAAATCGATACCCGAATGCACAACAAAAGGCGATGCGTTTTGTCTTGATTTCCATTGCAATTGATTTTATCGCTATCGTTAAATTGCACGCTGCACAATATGCATTGAAACTCGCACATAAAGTAGCTTCCAAATTCGTCAATAAATTAAGCTATACGTTTGTTGTCGCATTGAAATTGAATTCAATTGCTGCCAGCATTTTCAATAAAGAGCGCAATGATGTTGATTAAAAAAATACTTCTGAATTTACTGTTAAGGCCACTTTTTTAAGGACTGTCGAAATTTTGCAGTTCACTATTTCGGACAGTTGAAGATCAATTAATGAAATTCCTCATTTCCATTTAAACTTCTACGATAAAGTAATAAACGAGGTTTCTCCAAATACGTTTCAGGCCATAATTATATATGAATAAGTGATAATTAGCTACATTAGCCAGGAAGTTATACTAACCCCACGTTCTAATTAGTAAAACTTTACATTCATACTCATATACGCAACGCACCCCACTCGAGTTAAACTAACTATAGAAATTTGGATTACAGGGCTTTGCAACGAAGTAGTTAGGTGGAAACTATTACCTACATTCTTTAATTAATTTCTTTGGCACAAATTTAATTTTAGAACTTTAAAGCTTAGTGCTCATTAAATTTCTGCAATTCAAATTCGGTCTGGAAGCTGGGTGATAGAACTTTAACGGCAGGTAGTAATGTACGCCTTCGGTTTTACGTGTAGGGACGACGTAATAAATTAAACGACAAAAAGTAAGACCTTTGCCATGAGAAAAAAATAAAACTGAAGAGTAATACCTACTCTGGCGATTATGCTTCAATAATGAGTGAAGGAATTAAGGTCATACCGCTGCATTTAATTTATGTGGTTCATTAGGAATATTCGAATATCTATTGGCTTAAAAGATGTAACAAATGTATAGGAAGAGATCAATTTTATTTAACTAATCTGGTTTCTCTCAAGCGACCACCTACCACCACTTTAATCATTTTAATGTGAATGGTCAGATTATGAATTAATTAGTTGTAAAAAACCAAGACAAATACAATATAAATTACTTTTGTCACCATAGTAATAATAATAAGAATAATCCACTTTATTATTACCCAAACATATGTAATACCTTAAAAAAAAATTGAACAGTTTGCGCCAATGAGAGTAACAAACGGCGGAGTTCAGTATAGCCAACATATGAAGACAATTAAATAAATTTCTCTGAGAAATGTACTGTTCTTCCACTCAACCTAGCGATAGTATTAATAAAAACAGAAAAATATAGCGTGTGACTCAAATGCTCACTACATGGGGGAGCACTAACTTCAACCCTAGGGGTAAGTCATTACTCACGTTCGTAGCTATCACAGACTGTGATTAATCTCACTCTGGCATCATCGAATATCTCTGATCACATAACGAACTGGCGAGTCACTCCAGAAACGACTATGTCAGATCATAGAATAATTTCATTCGAAATTAACTGCAAGGGAACCGTCCAAAAGGGTTATCGCAACCCCAAGGTAACGGATATTCCCCTTTACAAACATTTACTTGGAGATAAACTTAGATAGTGCCATTTTGAGAGGCGGCTCTCTAGTCCTGCTGACTTACAGGACAAAGTAGATCTTCTTACCAACTCCGTTGTGCAAAGGGTTCAATAAGGCAAAGCTATAGCCGATTGGGAGGCTATATAAGAAAAGGCTGAAGGATATTAGGAGGCATCAAAGAGAGGCATGGAAGAGTTTTCGCAGCTCTATAGAATCCACCACCTCTACATCCCATCTAAAAGCGTGTTGCGTGCCTTGCTTGCACGGGCGCGATGCAAACAACCCGTCTGGGTCTGCCTCCACTAGATCTCCACGTGAGAGAGCAGGTTACTTTGGCATCCTTGCGTCTGAAAAATAAGGGGTTGCTGAATGGCAGAGGTACTGTGGTGGGTCACTCTCGAATTCTGGGCGAGGCGATTAAGCGATTGCCAATTCTAGAAGAGCGATTGGACTTACTCACTCCTCAATTCATATTCGGGAAAAACTATCACATCTTTCTTGATGAGGATGTGGCATCCCAACCCGCCATATTTATCTTCACGGATGCATATAAAACAATGGAAGGAACAGGCACTGGCATTTACTCCAAAGAACTGAACTTTTTATCACCCAACCACTAGGCAAACTTCCTACTGTATTCCAATCAGAGTTGGTAGACTCTTCCACTTACAGACGCAACTGTAAACTCAAGACACTCAAACCCAGCACAAAGCTAGGTGGAACATGATGTTAGGTTGTCGCCTTGCGATACAAGCCTTCAAAGGACCATCTCGCAGCCTGGCGTGGTTTTGGTGGTTTTGCAATGCCTACCCTTGATGGTTGGAAGACCCCGGAGTCATACAAGAAGCTACAGACAAAAGAGTCTTGACAGAAAGTATGGACCACAGCTACCGTGGAAAGAATAACTCACCACCCCATTTCCTAGGGGGGAGTTTTCTACCTCGCCTTATATTTAGAGACCTAATGTGGCAAAAGAAGACAGTATGGCTATGTACGGGACACGGCCCATACAACCACTATTACTATTATGATAGATTCAATTTATTTATTTATTTATTTTACAATATCGTAATATTCTGATCCTTGAACATTTTGATCTGTTAATGGTCTAAGTGTGTAATTGCAGCTAATTTAATGTCCTAAATTGCTAAAGCGTAAGTAATACAGAACCACCGCGACAAATAACAAACGTCGCAAACAGACAACAGACAGTCGCAAAGCAGAGGATCCATTAAAAATTTTCTCTTCGAATTAATTTACCCCAACTGTTACATTGCTGAATTCAATTAATTTTTTAAATCTCACAATGAAAGCAGACGTTTCCTGTGAAAACAACTAATTGGAAAAGTAGCGTAATAAATCAATGAAACGTCAACAAGTAGTCTTGAAAATGTGTTTCGTTGCTATTCTCTGCCCTAATTTTATGGGTATAATGGGAAGAGCTTTCTGATATCAATTTGACTGTCCTATTTCCTAGGGGGGAGTTTTCTACAAGGTCGTTAGCGTAATCAGCAATGGTCAATGCGGATACGTGCTACTTAGTATTCAAGCCACAACCGTAGCTAACAGTAGGACCAACCCTTGCTCTAATTGCCTACCACCCCTGCACTAAAGTGTCATTCCACTTTTAGAATTCGAAACCGTTTTAATTTAAAGTTCAAATTTAAGAATGTCACGATGATAAAAAAATCAACCATTCGCTCCACTTTGTGCATCAAAATACCGTTTGCGGAAAATAATATAAGGTTGAAAAGGTGAAACGTCGAAGATCATTATTCTTACTACTTTGACAAAAGGAATCCTATCGGATGCGTCAAATTGAGTTACGAACAACCCCACGTCTAGTCGATGTGTTCATCCCTGGCGAATAATAGAAAGAATTGGATTCGGTTGTTGACAATTGAACAATAAACTGATAAGGAAAAAAGAAATGCAAACGCTATCAACTTACAGCACGACCCCTTTCCGAACTTCATGCGATGACACGCTGTAAATTTAAAAACTGCAACTTCGTGCGCTTTTATTTTTCAGCAACCACCGCCGCTTGCATACTTTATTTGAAATTCAATAAGATGAACAGTGGAAATCCATAACGTCACGCTCGCAAATACACCTGAAAGCTTAATCAAGCGCGAAAGGCAGCGCGCTTAAAAAGGCGACCATTCGTTTTTTTAAAAAATAAGTACTTTTAGAAAAGAAACCAAGAATCAAATTAATCAATTGATCTAATTTATTTGGAAACTTCACTTTAACAAATTGACGGATTGAGCTCATTAATTCGATTTATTTTATTCCAATCAAAGAGCTTTCCGATTTTAAAGGCCAAATTGCAGGGGGCACCCACGTTAAAAACTAATCTTGATAAATGCGCTCTATTTATTACGGGTTTACAGAATAAGGTAGAAATGGAATGCTTTTCTTATTTTAAAGCACTTAACACACGTACCTACCTAACGTGCTTCTTGATGACGTTGATTACGAAATGTGTTTCAGAACTTTTTCATTTCCTTTTTTGTTAGAAAACTTGATTAAGTCAAAGAGTTTCTGCTTGCAGCTAATAATAAAGGGACGATATTAAAATATCTGAACAAAATCTCCATTATACTTACAATACATTGTGAAGTACTCCTGTCAAAGCAAGTTCTAAAATGATATGATCAGGAACAGTTCCCTAAAACACCTGTCCTAATGAAGGTAACATTTTCTCAGATTGCACCAGATTTCCCTTTTCATTTTCGAGGAGGTGTTTATAATTCAGGGTGGGTATGAGAGCAGTATATTATTTTCATATCAAAACCGTCAAATTAAAAGTAAATTAAGAATAAAAATCCACGTTATATTGTTATAATTCTTGCTGCCATATTGTTTATTCATTTTAACTTATGACACTGAATAGAACATATATCTAAAACAAACAAGGCGATAAAAGAAACATGATCTTAGATAGATCGATTTTTTAGGTTTCAAACTCTTCAGGATTCCTTCTCTTTTTTTGCATGTCTTAATATTCACTCTAAGATTCTGTAGATTATTTAGATTCTCACCTTTCTTTGGATTTTCGTTTTCTTGTTTGTTCGGATGTTTTAGATTTTTCAGTTCCTTTTCTGATTCTTCAGATTCTTCTACTTCTTCCTTTCTTAAATTTCCGATTCTCAATTGTTTAAATTTCTTGGATTGTGCAGAGGCTTTGATTTCCTGAGAAGTTTCAAGTTATAATAAGATCTGCGAACCCTTTCAATACTTTGATGATTTGGATTTATCTGATTATTCGAACACTTCAGGTCCTTTCTATTCTTTGGGATTCTTCTTTTTTTGTGACCTCATTTTAATATCAGGATTCTTTAAAATCCATTTCTGGAGATATTCGATATTATTTAGTTTTAGATTCTTCAAATTTTATTAAGTTATTCACATTTTCTCGTTTCTTGGATTTTTAGGACCGTAATGACCCATCAGTGTCTTCAGGATGTCGAATTCTTCAGTATTTCGTATTTCAACGACATTTAAATGTTCTTTATGACCGTTTTTTTTTGCACTTCCTTGATATCTTCAGGTCCTTCAAATTCTGCAATTCCATATCCTTTCCAGATCCTTAATGTTTTTTTAATTCCTTTGGTATTTAAAATTCTAAAGATTCTTATGATTCTATGGATGCTTCCTTCCATTTGTCTGAATAATCCGATTATTCAGGCACACAAAAGTCTGAAGACTCTTTACAATTCTTCCGGTTGTTCATACTATTTGGATTTTCTGAGATAGCATACAATAGTATATTGAAAGACAAGTGTTACAATGCGACCTATTGTAATATGACTATCTTGTGGCACGAGTGGCGACGCGAAGCGTAGCCACGAGTGTCCGCAAGATAGGAGTATTACAATAAAGCATTGTAACACGCGTTTTTCATACTATTTTTTCTATTTCGGTGCTTTAATTTAATTAAAAAAATCATTATCAGAAACTATAGAGAACATTAGAACTAACATGTTTTATGTTGGGAACACTTTTTATGCCGTTAAGTTTTAGGTTGGCAGCGTAGTAAGACTTGACATTTTGAAGTTCAAACATGGAAGTACCCAACGAAGTACCTACTTGTACTAACTAGTAACTGCCAACTTAAGAAATGAGTTACCAAAAAAAACGACTATAATCACTGTCTTTGTACAACTGTTTTCGGCCTAAAACAGTTGTACAAAATCATCATTGTGACACCGAAATAGAAAAAATAAATTTTCATTATTACACACGCATTATAGTAACACAATGACACAACACAATAAAATCACAGATTTAAATTAAATCTGTGATAAAATAAATATTTTTACAAAACAAATACCCGACGTACACTCGTCAGGGCTCGGGTGTATGAGCGTTGGAGCGACCTATGGGCGAGGTCCGATTCATTTTTGAAAAGGGTCAAACCCGATTTGGGGCCGCTATTTCTTCTTGGCGAGGGTCGGTTTGTATTCGTGAAGATGTTTCGAATTAGACTTGGGCACACCGCATTAACCCATAGCGCCTTGCTGGAAGGTAAACCTAGACCCCTATGTGCGAATTGTGAGGTTAATTTAACACTAGAGCACATACTTTGTAACTGTCCACGATACAAAGATATACGGGACAACTTCGGGATATGTCCGATATGGGAAGGTAACTTTAACAGCGATGAACGGTGTCGAAGGGTGATAGGATTTTTCCAAAGTGTGGAAATGTTGCACAAACTGTGATATAATGGCTGTCTATTTAATTGTTATTTATTGTTGTCTGTCAGTTACCAACTTTGTCATATCGAAAATATTGTATTGTATGTGAGTCGACCTACCTGTATGTAATATTCTATTAGAACGAAGTCTGTGATATTTTGAGAAAATAGGCAAATGGCCATAGAAGCCGAAGCCTTAGGTGGGGTTTTAGTGGGTATACCCGAGTAAGGGAGAGCCCCACACTACTCCAGACCTTTCAACCTGGAGTGTGCATAAGGAGCATTTCCCCACCTACCAAAAAAAAAAAAAAATAATAATAATCTGAAGGTTTCTCATAGCTTTCACCGAAAATTACGAATTCTTGTTCCCCTGGTTTACATAGCAATATATTCAAAGAATTCTCTTTAGCTAAAATATTTTTCGCTTTATACTACTTCCATTGACGCAGACTCCGCTATTTTGAAAGGATTCTTCTACGAATTTAGACTAAATGTTAAGACAAGTGGTAATTATGTCAGTTAATAGAATTGACGAAGTATCGTGGTTATGTTACGGACATAGCCCCCCTGAACCTCCCAATTTACTAGAGAGAGTTACAGAATTCTGAATTAAATCGTGTTCAATCTGTGTCATATTTTCGAAAATTTCATGAATGTCTTTATTATAAACGTAGAAAACCATACATTACGGAAACTGCTGCTTTAGTGTCTCGTAACGTCTTGCTAAGAGGATTATTTCTACCATACTTCTCTGGAGAGTAAGCAGTGCCAGGGACTTGGGCACTGCAATAGACTTTTGTATGGAGAAGATTTAATTTGCCCCAATCCTATCCAATAGTTCTGCTTTGGTACTGATATTTTCGTTTTACTCATTTTAGTATGTATTGATCAACATTACTAGCATCCATCCATATGCATGTTTAGATATCCCCACTGATACCTCCTGAAAAATGCGGTGTTTTTTTAAAATAAAATAGAATAAACAAGTAGGTCGGCTTTGAAATATGCATTGATAATGGACTACAAAAACGGAAAGGTGCAGACAGTACCATTAACCTTACAATATTTACTGCTAAAAGTTGCTTTAGTGCTACTAATTCGTTTTCTCAACCGTACCTGGATTTCGAGCTTAACGCCGACACTAAAGAATTGCGATGGACGAATGTTTCACTCTTTGGTTTACGGATACATTTTTCCCTTAAATTGGGGAAATGAAAAACGACATCCCATTTCACGAGATTGAATTGGCAGTACGTAGTACTTTAGGCGCTTCTGTCTTGAAGAATGGCCGATTGATTAAATCTACATTCATTGATTCGCAACATAAGTTCGAATGTAAATTGTTATTTGATTTATTGTTGGGAAAGGATTCTGTCACAAACGTGAATGTACGAAACACATGGATTCAGTAATATTTAGTTGACGATTCTTGCCAGAAAAAAGCAGTAAATCACCAAATACACTGATGCGCCTTTCTAATAATGCCGTAATAAGAAGCTCCACTTATTTATTACTACAAGAGGAAACCTTTAATGAAACCCGATCTGAAGATAAATGGTCATCGGAAACAAATTAACGAACGAGGGATGTTGACCTTTATCGATTTAACCCCGCTATAAGTCGCCACTATATGATATCAACACCGGGCCAGTTTGATGCAAGATATTTTGTTTCACGTCCTACATCTTCGCCAAAGTATCGAATGTCCCGAAGGGCCGTTGAGAAAGCGAATAGCTTGCTAATGGCCATATGCTGTACAGTGTCTCCCTTTGAACTGAACGTGCATTGTAAGTGAAAATTTAGGTCGTATATTTCGGTCAGCGGTCATTCTTATGTAATTTACCTTCTTGTGAAAGGCTCTTCTACCTAACTACCCTCAACATCACTACATTTACTAGAACGACTTTTGGGATGTTGTGTATTTTTCTAGACTACATTTCCCAGCAAATTATCTTTTCACCTTACATGGTAGTGGAAGATCGTCTCGGTTCATTTTGCATCCTGGACTATTTTAATGGTGAAGCATCCATATTAATCAACTGTCTTATTTTGTAGGTAATAAGTTTAGCGTTTACAGTACCATAACCGACTTATCCTTTCCTAAAATTGAAAAATTTGTATTGTTTTTTTGTATCCACAAGTTTAAAAGTGAAGTGAAATTGGTGTGCAAAATTGTCACAGGCACTTTTGAATCAATTTACAAAGTGTTTGATAGAAAAAGGAATAAATCATTTTTATGGTAATCGAAGAACAAGTGATGAACAAAATATTGAATTAAAATAAAGTTTCTTTTTAAACCTTTTATGAAACTTAATACAATTCGGTCATTAATGTAGGGAGCTTGCCCCTCGTCAGAGACATGATGTTAGTAAATGTTTGCACAAACCTCAGTTCGCATTCTCATTGTAACGTTGCCAGAAAAATGAAAGTTGTTTTTTAATAATCGCTTTCCATAATAGAACCACATAATTGGCGCAGTCGGTAAGATTCGCAAAATCCACTAGTGTGACGACAGAAATCTCGTCCCGTAAATTCATTTATTTGTGAAGAAAAATTAGGATTACAACAAATTCGCTGAAATCTCGCCGAAGGAAAACTTGACACCTGAGACGTAGGACAGCATCGCCGAAACCTCGCGGATTGATTTTTGAACAACATTGCCGAACTTCAATCTTGGGCACAATTTGGACCGCATCGCCGAATACCGCCAACCGTAGGATAAGAAACGAGCATGAAAATCATCAGCATTTTCCTGTAAGTCAAACTATTCCTTTATTTTAATATTTTAAGTATTATTAACACATTTCTTTTTCTACGCACGCGGTATATAGAGAAAGTTTGGAGGAAAGTTTAGAAACTATTCCAAATTTTGATGGTAACCCACACACACACTAGGCATTTTTATCGATAATTGTGAAAACCTAATATTGAATTTTTATGATCCAGTAAACGAAACTTTGAATAATTTTATATTAAGGGCAATAATAAGTAAATTAACAGGTAGAGCTTTGAGTCTCATAGGTTCTAGAAGGGGGCTAGGGATAGAGGATAGGCAACACACAATGGCCACTGAAATTTGCAATAAAAGTCGAAACTTTTGAGTAATTTTTGAAGCCCAAATATTAATTCTAACTAGAGGTCTTATCGGAAATTGATAGAGATATAGAAAGTCATTAAATGTAGCGATTTATTTTTTTGATAAAATTATTCAAGTCGTGTATAAATGATAATCTGGAATTTACTAAGAACGCGAATACTGGCCTTAGTAAAAAAAATACTTAAAAAGTAAATCCGCACAATTTATTTAGTAACTAAGTGGATTAAAAAAATATATTACGAACTGTTTCAAATTATGAAATAAAACGTAATTTTTACTCAAAAGTTTATATAAAATATAGCGACGGAAGAAATGCAATACCTTCCATACAATGACGATAGGCAACTCAGGTTGCACTTTTACCTGGAAAATATTAACACCTAATGACCATTATACTTATATACAATGGTTTATGACCCTATTAGACCAGTAACAAAAGAATCTCAATGCCTTCCATTTATTCGTCTATTAGGACCAACGATAATTGACCGATAATTAAAAACATATTGTACGTCAATAAATGTACCTAATATTCAGGAATAACAACGTTTTAATTTTTTAGACCCGTTTCATACATTTTTTTCATACATTTGATGTAGGTGTATTGTTACCTACTTATCAAAAAGCAATTTAATAATTTCGATTAGGTACATAAAAATTATGTACAATTTGGACGATGTACCTACTATAGATAAACATAACGAATTGTTTGTTGCACCTTCTTGAATCTAGCAGCTCTGTTAAAAAACTGTTCATACAAAAATTGATAATCTTGTGTCTTACATACTTTAGGTGACAAATCTCAACGAAAATTTCAACCAGCAATTTTATCGACCAATGAAATGCGGATTTCGTGTCACATTTCCATGGCAACCACGGAATTTATCGTCAATTTTTTGACGTAAAAAGGTAATAATGTTTTGACATAAAATTCCCTTGACGAAAGACTCCTTTCAGGAATGTTCTCCAGCATAAGGACATCCCCGGAATTTTGACATAAAACGTCACTTTTTCGTTGAGAGTCACTATGGTGTGAAATTTTCTTACCGAATACCACAGTGCTTGAATAGAATTTTTTTCTTGCTCACGAATATTTTGCGAAAGTTCAAATATTTGTGAGCTCGCAAAGTTTCCGGAAATAGCAAGCACTAGTAGTATTACAAATGATAATTTTTTATTTCAGCATGTCGTTAGTAAAAAATTGTCAAAGTCCTCGTGTGAGATCTTGTCGAAGCTACCACATTCCCTTCGTCGGTACTCGCGTCCGATGTCCCGTGCATCCCCAATTTGCGTTTGAAGTTTTACTCCACCATCAGTAAGATCTTGGCGGGGACCACCACATTCCCTTTCTCGGTACCCACTTCCGACGTCTCGCTCACCCGCAATTCGAGTTTGAAGTTTTTACTCCACCATCAGTTTTCAGATTGTTTTCAAAATGGCGCCATTGGAAAGATCTTGTAAACGGACACAAAAACTGCGTAGCGAAAATTTGTTTTTTTCCTGGGTACGAAATTAACCTCATTTTACAAGGCGTACGTCTGCGAGGGGTAGTTGACTTAGGGCGCCCAAAAGGTATCTTCCTCTGCGAATTTTGTTTCTGAAAGCTCGAATCGCGATCTCTCTTTCTCGTGTGGCTAATAGAGCTATGAGAAGTGCCCCAAAAATTGAGAACTATTTTGTGGAGAGTACACTGCCTTTTTTTGCCCCGAAAAAAAATTGTCTCAGATCGTTCCGGAAATAAATTTTTCTTATAGAACGTGGAAAAAAGGAAGGTTATACACTGCCTTTTTCTTGCCCCGAAAAAAAATTGTCTCAGATCGTCCCGGAAATAAATTTTTCTTATAGAACGTGGCCTGTAGAATTCATAATTTCAAACAGTTCCAAGATTGAGCTACTAGTTAAAAAGTTACAGCCCTTTGAATTTTCTTTCGAAATTGGTTTCTAAGTCTATAACTTTTGATTGAGAAGTCTGATCGAAAAAGTACGAATTGTTTGGATTCTACGCACCAAAATTAAAAAGAAAAAGTGTTTTCCCGAGATTTAGCAAAATTCATCTAAATGCGAATGGTGGGTGAACGGAACGTCGGAAGCGGGTACCGACAAAGGGAATGTGTTAGCTTGCGATAAGATCTTTTTTATGGTGGCTAATACAATACTGATCGGCCACACAAAAATGCGCTGATCTCTCTTCGATCCCACACGAGGACTTTGATAATTTTTTAATCTACCTATGCTTTTGATAATTCCACTGAAGGTTTGACGGCTAGCCAAATAAACTATTTTCGTAAAGCATCAGGCGAATGTCGTGTTGGAATTGGAAAATTTCCGAAAATCTATTAAAACATTTTTTGTAATGAAAAATGAGTCATTTATTTTGTTGTAAATTAGATCAGAATTCAGATATATAATTTGATAAATGGGGGAAGGTTGAAAACGCAGCAAATACCGGGCTACATTGCGGAAGTCATGCGAAATATCGAAAACTGTTCATCTAACTGAAGAAAAGTACCATTCTTACATCCGCGGCACTTGTGAAAATCGTTATCATATAAATTTAGAAATCTATGGGGCCGTAGTTTGATCGGATGTGATAATTGTTTAAATAAATTTGTGCTATGAACCACAAAAATTGAAGACCAGTTTTTCTTGTTTCGGAAATTGTTCCCTTCATCACCCAAGTCCAAATCTCAAAAAGTCATTATTGTAAATCCCTATATAGGAAGTAAGTAGGAATGATATCTTAGAAAATAATACATTAGTAATATTTTTATATAGGTATGTAGAGCTTTCAGCTTTGATTTCCTATTCTATATTCAAAGGTTTCCAGTATTAGTAAAACTGTAAAACATCAGGGGAAAGTTGAAATTCCATAAATCAGTTACTTTTGTTGAATAGCCGCTAATGAGGGTCTGGATTCTGGTTTTATTGTAGGAAGATGAGGTCATTTGCAGGTAGCTTATGCCTGGTGAAACTTGTCGAATTGCACGATTGGTTGCGTTTGCGTAGGCGCAGCTTAAATTTTGAATGGCCTGTCCCTAGCCGCCTTATAATTATATTAATTATATTAATTATATTAATTATATTATATTAATTATATTAAGAACGTGGAACGAAATTAAAACGGCATTAAACTTGCTTTGGTGACTAGAGCAACAATGATTGCCTTGTACAAGATTTAATTATTTTGGGACCTAATTAAAACGAAACTCCTTACAATTTGGAATGAGATGTCAAGACGCGCGTAGTCTTATTATTTCAAAATTAATTTCGTCAGATTTACCCGTTTCAGAGAAACCTCTAAAATTGAAAAATTACGACGAATTAGCTTTAAAAACTTTATTCCGTGGATTGAGTGGCCAAATTCAGAATAACGTTATGCTTAGAACTCCCCAAAAATCAATGTCGCTATATTAATTGAAGAAGAAAACATTTTATGCGGCCAAAATAGAGGTAACCTTCTAAATACGCAAAGCATACCAACACAGCGTATAACGCCCTCAAATCATCCTAACAACACAAGCCATATAGCACTCACTAATAATTATTGAAGACCTCCTACAAGTTCATTTCAACCACAAAAGAATTTCGAACTGCTTAATTTTTCAAACTACTACACCGAGACGCCCTAACCAAAACACGCAAATGAATTGGAAGCAAATATTTCGTTTCCTACACAGAAACTTCCGTATTTTTCACAAAGAACTATAATTAAATTTCGAGAAAATCTTATTTGATTAAAATTAACCACCAAAATCGACCTAACGCAAATTACCAACCATACAACTATCATTTTACTTTAGGTTTTTTGAAAGAATACACTATGTCAGAAAAAAACATATTGCATATAATTCCATTTTCAGTAAAGTATTTATAGATAACTTTTTTGAAAAAGGCTCCAAATTATTCCGTTGTTTAAAAATGGTATATAGACCCATTCACAAAGTATGCACAAGCGATTCCAATTGAAAAAAAACCGCAATCAATATCAGTAACACTTTCATCAAATTTTTCTTGGCGTAATGTTAATTTTACTACTCCTTAACATCACGTATCAAGCAGCCCAATAGAACGTTTTCACTCCGCTTTGCGTCGTGCCCTTAAACTCGTTGCGCGTGCTTTAAAGACTTGATTTATACACTTGTATCTTAATATACTATTTTTGCTAATCAGCCTCTATTTTTAAATAAACTTTTACTGTCCAAAAAAATGTTTTATGGTTTCAGGTACACGCTTATTAAATTAGAACTGCGGAATTCAACTATACTGTAAACCCCCATTAAGGCTTTTAAACCCAAAGAGGAACCCCCGACATAAAGTTAACAAACCCTAGTCTTAGGATTTGTATTTAAGGATTGAGGAGTTATGGTAGCCCTTCACAAAACATCATTCTTCGATGAGGAATCCTTTATACATATGTACTTTTACTATTGTAATTAGTTGAGTTCAGTTCGCATTCTCATCGTATGGTTGTCAGAAAAATTAAAGTTGTTGTTTAAAAATAGTTTTCCATCTTAGTACCACATATATTAATTTAGTTATTTTACCGGTGAGGTAGAGGTAGAGGCGTTCTTAACGGTTTACGAAGTCAGATATTTTTGTACGATACTGTGGTATCGGTTGATGTTAAAGGTGTATAGATCAACTTGCAAGAAAATGTGGCAAAAAAATACAAATACACAATCAAAATTTTATTAGTTTTGGTCGCCACTTTATGACTTGATATTTGACCGTAGTGCCTTAGTCTAGAAATTTCAATAACAACTACAATCATCCTGTAACAATTACGATTTCAAGCTTCAAACAAATCCATTTGCGGCAATTGTACTCCGATTGGTTCACGTGCTTAAAATGCATACACTCTGAAATAAGCGCATTAAACAGCAAGAACATGCATTTGCAACTGCAATATTGATATTGTTATGCATACACGTACAATTTTCATTACAATACGATCCAACAATATCAGAACCAGAAGAGTATCGATCTAATAAACAATTCAGCATGCACGCGATATTTAAACGGATATATTAAAAAAGGGAGTGTGTTTCGTTACATAATGCGCACAATATTTTATCTTACGCGCGTTTTTTGTAAGCAATGGTGATACGCTCGAATTGTTTTAAATGTCTACGCAGATTACACGGATAAGATCCCTCTGAATAAATCATTCACCCCCAATAATTTAATGGCAAGCGAAAGATAAATTGTCTGTTGTGAACCAACAGCCAAAAATACCCTTGATATATTAATTGCTTTTTTTTTGCTTGCCACTATCGTGATTATTTATCTCTTGTTTTATAACTTTACACATAAAACTTACAGTAGATAGTTAAACTTCCAAAATACTCCTACATTGTGTTCCAGAGTTCACTGGCCATAATTTGTACCTACCCCTTCTTCGAACTACATCCTATTTTGACGATATACATAATTCGAGTAATTCTGTCACTAATTCGCAAGTAATTCTAAATGCTGTTCTGTTAATTTAAAGTATACTTGTAATACAAATTGTTAGAGATATGGAGAAAATATTAGGATAGAGTCAAAGTGGAGGAATCGTAGTGGGAAGAGAGAAGATCCCAGGTCCCTGGCAAACGCTGACTGTTTTAAAAATGTTAAAAATTTATTGTATAAAGTAGGGAAGGGATGTAACGGAAGTGGTTATATCGGAACCGAAATCGGAACCGTAACGAAGACTAAATAGAACAAATTAAGTGACTCGAAAATTCAAAGAAAAAAATGTTTGGAAAGTAAAATAGCGACTTTTTTGTTTATCTTTCTGTATGTGAGTGCTATGAAACTCCAATAAATTCCTTAAAACCGAGCTTAAAACCGTTGCTTACTTATTTTCCCAGATATGATAATCAAAACGCTCTCAAAATACGAACGTGGATCTTCCATAAAGGCATATACAACACCGTATCTAATATGTCTAAATATCATTAAATACACTTAAATACGCTTAAATGCCGTTAAATACAACTATCCCAAAATACTATAAATACCAGTGAAATATGTCAAATACATTTAAATCCCACAAATACCTTTAAGTTTATATGTATTTATAAATAAGTGTACAAATTTTAGGCAGTGGGCCACCCCTCGGAAGCAAATTTATACTCAAGGAACACAAGTGATAAGGTAATCAACAGAAGGCACGAGGTGAGGAAGGTTCCCCGCGCGACAAATATAAACATATTTGTACGCGAACGCAGGGATTGTGGCCGCACCGACCCTCCCCATAAACCTCCGATATAACATCCATCCGGACACTGTTTTGGGATGGCCCTAAGAAAGGGACCGAAGACGAATCTGTGGCATTTTTGGTTTATGCAGACCCGATTTGCTATACAATCTATACTGTTGCGAGTCTGAGAAAATTTCCGAGCTTTCGTCCTGTTATCAGCTTTCGTCCTGTTATCTTGACATGACGGAAGCTGTCTTTCTACTAAATCGAGTGCTTAGATTTTTAGGCTGAAAAATGGCTAAAATTCGGCATGGCCCCAATAAAAAATTCGCAACTCCCTTATTTGTTTAGATATCGACTTGTGTTTTTTGTTGGACTGGGAAAGAATGAGAGCGTGTAGTGTAAAAGTTTGGACCACCTGATCGCTTTTAAAAGCCAATAAATGCTCACGTATTTAAAAGTCTCAAGAAAGAGGCTCTTGCAAACCGGCTTGACGTTGCTCATAAATATTTTTAAAAACTCTACAGAAAACAATGAACATTTTGGCAGCCTTCGCCGAGGGGATAAAACTGCTGAAACCACTTTGTGAATTTCCCCTCATTTCCACCGATTTATGTAAAATTACATTTTTATTGAATTATAACATCGCCTCATTATTTTATTCTAATGAAGGCGAAGATTAACACAAGAGTATATTTCAAACAAATTCAATTGATTCTGCCTATTTCAGCAATACATGCATACCTAGGTCCTTATTAACTTATAAGGTCCTTATAACTCGAGCACCGTAAATCATTTTCATAGCGATGGCTTTCTGAATACTCCATTCATATATCGGGTACGTATGGCTTGAATTTCTATTAAGCTTTCAGCTTTAAAGAAATTTTGCATATGAGCAAGTTGTTCTATATTTATCTCAACAACGAAGTAGAACGGAATTTGAAATGAAAAATCGACATTCGACAACTCGAATTCTCTATATGAAAGTGGATTTTTCTTATGAACTTCGTGAGGAGATTTTTGATTGGATTTCAAGGTGAAAAAGTTTCGGGCTCGCTCCTATGATTTTTTTAGAGATACTAAATGGATATTCGCTTGTTCGCATAAATACGTAGCGCAACGGAAACGAAAGATACACATTTTATACTCGTTTGATTTGTACTTTTCGAGAAGATTGCCTTTTTTATATTGGTTTTTGCTACGCTCAGGTGGGGCGAAACAAGAGACGCGAAGTAGAAATAACCGTGTCTTATAGATTTAAAATTCTTTTACTCGTCAGAATAAGATACTCCAATGAAATTGATAAGTACGATATTTTTTTGTTCCTCTGAACTCTTCGGATCCGTTCATAACAAAACGCAATAAAGTCCTAAAATTGCTGGAATCTTTAGCTAGATTCAGATGGCGTGCACCCGCAAAACAAGAGGATTGATTTTATAGAATGCAATATCTCCGACGTATCGGACGTGACCACGTATTTATTTTATCAGGGGCGTTCTGGCGCAAGAGTTGAGTTGACAGGGTTAACTACTGCTATCCATTTAGTGAGACGGACTCGATAACAACGTTTGCTTTCGTACAAATTGGTCGTGAAATACAACATCTCTACAAATTGCCTCACAAATCTAAATTGCCAATCAATAAAATCTTAGTGCTGCAGAAGTCGACGTAGACGGCGGCACACTTACATGGATTGCATCATGTAAATGTGGGAAGACGAATGTATTCTGTACATACGATTATGTATCACGCGAGTAAACGATACATCTCCTCGGGAAAGTCAAATTTCCCCCGAGAACCATAAACTTAAGCTAATATATCAATCAGATGTTTCACTTTTAAGTAAATTCTATCATGAAGAGATCTGCTATGGCAACGGATATCTATGTGATATTGATTCTCCTAAATTATCTCTCTACCTATCATAATCAAAAACTGCTACGTCGCATTACATCAAGATCTGGACCAATTATGAATCCCCATATAATTAATTAATTCCCCGGAGAGTGTGATTTAACGAGGGCCTTTTAATGCAGGTGATTAGAGGTATGTAAATGGGCGAGCTTTTGGGATTCTCTAAAGGTCATCATTTATAACTATCGAATAAATATCGAATAGCTAACCTTTCTGCGTTAGAAAGTGCTAAAAATGTAATCGCAATTAGATGGAAGGAGCCGTGTGGAAACAGTAATCTTATTAAAGCGTAATGGTGGATTGATGTATAAGGCTGGCGGCGGAAATTTTGTTTTCAAAATTAGCTGCAAATTGAAATGGATGATAAGCGAAAGGTATTCAACAGCCCGAGAATACTGAATGGTATTAGATGACACTTTTGAACGCACAATCGACGTATCGCGCGAAGAATTTGGGACATTGTAACTGGTAATAAAAACGTAAGTAGCTTAGAACGTTATTGATAGGAAGCGAAATTCCAACGTCGGTAATTTGGCGCCACCATAGCGAAACGAACAATATAATGTATGTAATATTTTCAAGCTGTTAGAAATATCAAGCTGGTTGTGATAAAATATCAAATTAATAGTCCATAATTTATAACAAATGGGACCAAATTCACATAAAACGACACATTCAGACATTAGTAACAATTTATTTGCAATTCTTTGCCTGTACAGGCTAAGAAAGATTTTATTTGTCAGCAATAACTTGACATTAACAAAGCTAATGCAGCAATTGACGGTAGGGAGGGTCCCTATAATGTTGGATTATAAAAGTTGGCATTCTAAAAGACTGGTATTTATATGTAGTACAAATATCTCGCCATATAGTGAGAGATTGCGACTCAAATTTTTGGATTTCAAGTATTTAAACCCCATATGATACTATATGACCTTTTGTGGGCTGCGGTCGACCTAGTAGCTGTACCACATTACTGACGTTGAATAAGTTCTTCAACAAGAAGAATGTAACACTTAATTAAGAATCTTGGCCTGTTTAAATAATTAATAAATGTAAAGGTATGTAGCTTACTTGCGGTAACGATGCGAGCTTTTAGTTCCGGTATCCAACATGCGGAAAAGAGTAAATATTCTAGACCAATGCTATTGCCGATAAATCTCAGCACGATTTTTAACTCCGTTAAGTTTTTTTGCCAATTTCCTCATTTCTCTTTCTCTCTATTATGTTAAATCGCGCCCTTCAAATTTACTCACTTTTCACACTTCTTTGTGGGTGCTCGTTGACAAGACTTTCCGAATTCTTTCCGTTGGGCTAAACTTATCTGTGGTTGAAATTTCTGAATACAAATGTCTGAATATACGAATTCTGTACACAAGTTCGAAAGTTACTCCGGATATCCATTTATCCGGAATACGGAAGACGAAAACTCAATTTCAAAGCTTATTCAAGGATACAACTTACACAGGTCGTTTGGTTTATAGAAATGAGCGCTAAGTTGATGGCTTTTATGCTCGCAGAAAAACTGAAAATGATAAAACCCAGTAGTTACAATAGAATTGATTGTGTAGTATGAGTTTGAATGCGTCCGTTTTCGAAATAGGCTGATCAAACAACTTACAAAAGGAAGATTGTAAAATTTGTATGCACAATAAAATTATGCAGACACTTTACCATAATTTAATATCGAGTGAACGCAATATATATTTGGTCTTATATTCCACTGCACCTTCTATACCGGATACAAATGTAAGGCGGATCAATTTATTATAAAATATTCCCGTTTTGCAAAACCTAGTTCCGAAAGATTTATGGTTCTTATGTCATAAACTAAATTGAAGTATTTGGATATTATACAATGTAAATGGAAAAACACAAATCTAAACGAAACGCAAATTTAATCTGACTTATTCATTACACTTCTTGTAATATTGGCTACTTCATACTGTTTCTGTGGTACCTATACATAGAAAAGGCAACAAAACTGAAGAGACAAACATTCTTTACAATGACAGTATGAATTTTAAAACCCGTTTATACACGATTTGACACAATCGGGCACGTGCACGTCAATTTGTGGTTTGGTTTAACGATAGGCTGGAAAGGCATCAATCCCTGATTTTTTTACATATGTTTCAATCCACACCAATGATGTTTTAAAATCTATTCTGAATACATGTGACATAAAGGGATCATTTTCTTTATTCTAAGCACAAATTTGTAATTCACTTGCAATTTTTAAACATTGTCGATCAAATTCAATAACTATCTGGTTTCACTGGAAAGCAAATTTAAAATAACGTATTATAAAAAATGCCCCCCGCTCTTCTCCAAAACTATGGTTTTCGTGTCCGAGAGTATTTTGGATGGAGTATTTGCAAGACGGGGGGTGAAAACTACTCGATTAACGACATTTAAAAACATACAGGATTGGTAGGAAAAAAGACATTGACTAATGAAAATTTAGACATCGCCATTTTGAAGTTAATCCACCATTTGTGGGCGTGAAAAAATTACGAAGGTACTAAGGGGAGATTAACCCGATTTTTTAAAAATTAATGAAGTTCTGAGCATCACAGCTACCAGAAGTAAGCTCAGTTTTCTGGGATTGGTATACTTTTTTGCGTTCGGGTTATTAATAATAACATTTTTTTCGAGTTTTTGCTATATTGTATATGCACTGTCCTGAAACTCAAGGTCCAGGGTACCGTCCATGTAATTACGATCTACCTAGTCGCTGTTTCCAGGTTCCAATTGTTCCAATTTACAAGAAGATCTATCTTTACAAAGTCAGTCATATTCATTGTTAATCAGCAAAGTACATTGGCTAAATCTCTTTAAAAAATGATCACAATTTTCAAATTCTTGACGAAGTTATCATGGCAAAATTTTAATTAATATCGTTTTAAAGAATTTAACTATTTAATTATTCTTTTATATATTAAACGTTACCTGTTGTATTAACCAGCCTATTAAATTTGAACTAAATATAATAATCAGAGTTTTGTGCCATAAAGCTTAATTCAGTATTCCAATAAATCTGACAAATTCATGGGTCCATTAATTACCGATTTTAGCTTATAAAATGTGAGTAAAGAAAGTATAGGTGTGTGCATACTTTTATATGTAATCGTCGAATTTAAGAATTTAAAATATTTCGAATTAAGAGGAAACTGGCGTTAAAAACAAAACATATACGTGTTTTAAAAAAAAATTTATGTAATTTATGAATGCATTTAATGTTTGGAATTGATTTTCAATATATAGTTAATTGGCCTTACGGTAATTATTCTACCGACAAGCAACAAAAATCAAGCAAATTTGTAGTCACGTTTCAGATCGCAGGAGAGGTTTGTATTAAGGATTTACCTAAAAGAGGTAAAATTTTGGAAAGATTTGAGGTAGTTTCAATCCGTACTAAAATTACTAATAAATTCGAGAAAAAAGTTACGTATCATAGTGCATTGTAGAAGTAAAACGAAATCACCAAAGATTTTATATCTCCGTCAAAAAGTGTGTACAGTAAAAACAAAGCATCTAGACCCTCTGATTTCTAACAATTTCGATTTACGTTTTATTAAGAGAGATTCACTAAATTTAGTTAATTTCTTCACTTCGCTCTGTGTTTATTGGCATATTTATTTATATTTACCCTTCATTCTATTCCTGGTGGATTTATAATTCACTAAGTACATGAATAATACAAAGATAGGTGAAAACTAGCCAAATTGTTTGCGTCATCGCTCCAGTAATGCCTGACCCAATTCTTCATATTGTCTATGTATGCTTCGGAAAATTGACATTTAGCTTTAGGTGTGGTTTGTAGTATAAAATTATGAAAAATGACACGTTGTTTTCGAATTTCAGGTTTGAACTAGATCCCAATGGTATGTAGGGTGACTTAAAGCAGCAACCTAAAAATAAACGTGCAACCGCACCCGCAGACGATTCGGTTAGTACTGAGACTTCCACTGCCACGCCGTACTTCGGGTGAGCAGAAACAGCTAGTAATAGAGGGAATGCAGAAATTGTTAACAAACTCTACAAATATCAAGATACATTCATACACTAGAGGGAGGTACAAAGCAGAAGAGCAAAAAATCCATCGTTGATTATACACTAATAAATGGTGATCATTGGAGGGGGTGGGGTGGGGGGGGGGCGTATTACACACAGTATCCAGGCGAGGCCCAGAAATGTATAGGATCATTATCTAGGCTAACGGATGACGAAACAGCAAATATGTACGTCGAAAGTAGAATAGAACTTAAAGCAAGAGAGGGAGTAAGAGTGGGAGAGACAATAAGACATTTATTACCGACAAGCTTGGAATAATGAAGAGATGGGAGGAATATTTTCAATAATTGTTCAATAGTAAAGAACAAAACGCAATAGCTTGTAGTGAAAAGAGAATAACTCGCAGAAAATATAAGAGCCAAAGAAGTACATATGCTAACCGAAATCGAAACCTAAAGATGGCGGTAAACGGGAGACTCTATATAGACCAATACTTCTGCCCGGAAGTGAGACCTGGAAGTTGAATTCAGTACTAAAGAGCGCGGAATAACGCTATAAGAACGGAACCGAAAGTGAATGCAATTGCTCCAAAAAAAGAGAAAATCAACGTACATCTGAATAGCATAAGGGAAGATATGCAGTGCGGCGAATATGGGAACCGAAAGGACATCTAAAGAGACCTCGGGAATGTATACTGTAGGGACGAGGCAAGAGTGGCAATAAATTCGTACGTTGAGAGGACCAAGAATGAACAATACATCAAAATTAAGAAAATTAGGTTGTTTTTAAGTGGCGAAGCTCTGTGATATAAATGACAATAAAGCAGATAATCTAACTGGAAATTTGAATTTTGTGCCCTAGTATACGCTAAACATTGACGTCAGTGTCAGTCAATTACGTTCTGAGAAAATTCAGCTTCTATATTTCTGCATATTGGGCGGTTTATCTTCTATTTTAAGATGAATTTAAAGCGGAGGTGTTGGTAGATTGTTTTATTATTGTATATTAAACTTTACCACACATTTTACAGAACGGTTACTTTATCATGGAAATTTCTTTTTATTGTCTACTAAACGTGCGGGATTTATATT
The DNA here is from genome assembly GCF_008802855.1 of Photinus pyralis. Taxonomy (NCBI): domain Eukaryota; kingdom Metazoa; phylum Arthropoda; class Insecta; order Coleoptera; family Lampyridae; genus Photinus; species Photinus pyralis. The sequence goes on along the minus strand of NW_022170738.1, from coordinate 25,314,296 downwards.
AAAAGTGATTGTGCAACACACAAAGTGAAACCAGTAAAATTTCATTATTCAAATGAAATAACGTATTTGGAGACAAAGCAACAAGCTGGGAATTAATATTGTCGTATTACTGCGTAATCGTCAAACAGAAATTATTCACAGAAACAAACTCGTTCAATTCAATTAAGCAAATTAATTAGAAATATCAAATCTAGAAGAAAGTATAGTATACAATGTTTTCTCTTAAAGGCGGAATCTTTTGTTTCTACGTCGAGTCGCAAAGCTCCCTTTCGAGAAATTTCTAAAGTTGAAAAGAACCGTTAATGAGATCTACATAGAGATTACCATAAACCTTGTCAAATTATGCAGATCTAGACAGAAGGAGACTCGTGGAAAAGTCGGTTGAAGTTAAGTTTTAGTTAGAAGGATATTTCGTTTCAGGGAAGATTCACTCCTTATGTGCGCATCTAAAATGCGGTTCATAGTAGTTATGGATAATATTTCAGCTATACTTATAGCGGAATTTAGTGTAATGTTGGGGCAAGAAAGTTTACATTTTTCGCCAGATTTATACCGTAAATTTTCGATAACTTTGCTGGATCCTTCATTTTAAAGCATGCAAATCTTTGTCTTTTGGCAATTTCGTTAACTACGCTGTAGCAAATGTATCATCTCGAAGCCAGGGTCACAAAATTTAGATTAAAATTTGTACCCTCTATAAATCATTTTAAAAAATAAGACGCGAGCAATCTACATACGTAGTAAATAATGTATTATTTTTTAGCTTCCTAGCTTGAGCTAAATTGCGATCACCGTCTTTTGGACATGTTAAAATTTCAAGAAATGTCGACGTTTTAGATCATTTTAAGCAACTTTTAAAGAATAAAATTTTTTTCCGTCTGTATGTATGTGCGTACGTTCGTACGTGCTTACGTTGGCAATTTTCCGAGGTAACGGCTCGACGGAATTTGTTCAAATTTTGGATATGTACAATAGGCATACTGAAACGAAAAATAACGAGCCGGATTTTTGAAAAAAATTTTAGAGCGCCGCAACGGCATCGAACTTTTTTTTCAAATAGCAACCTAATATTTTTTTAAGTCATTCGAAAGACCTTATTTTTTTGTGTAAAACCTATAAAACGTATGCCAGGTCTTATTACAAAAAAACTGAGTCAAAGTTAAAAAACTAAAATATTTTTTTCGGCAAGACTAAATTAATTCTAATTAGGAATTACAATTATTAATGATATGTTGCTTTGAGACATGAAATAAAAATGAAAAACTATACGGGCGTATACAAAGTTCATTAGAAACATACTCACGGCCGGAGACCTAATTCGTACACTTCGTTATTTAAATTGAGATCACATACAGCGAATCCCCGCTAAAACTGTAATGGATAGATAAAATGTCGAAGTGATAAATACGGGGAAAGATAAACCCAGATTAAATCTAAATTGTTTTAAGCTCACCTTAGAAATAGTTTATAGCGTTCTGCGTTGCGAAATTCAATTACTATAATGCAAAGGTTTTTATGGCCGTTCGATTAGAATGGGACCGTATTGATGGAAAGTAGTTTTTCCGCAATTCCTAAATTAAAATTAAATTACGGTTCTGTTTTGAATAATTTATGTTTTATTATCGACTCTGTGTTTTGCCCGAGGGATGTTTTAACTTGCAAATCGAATTTGCCTGAAATGCGCTTTTTAATAATATTTAAAAGTATAGAAGCGGAAATGTGCTTTTTAGAGATTAAGGGTTCGTGCAGCGTATTTTATCCGTATTCTGATTAACGGGGCATTAAGGTGCAGTTCATTTTACAGCTGAACTCGTTAAACTTACAAGCAGAAAGCGCTAAACATATAATTCGTACTATTAGAGAAGCCATTCCCGAGATATATCGCGATATGGTAATAAGCACGTAGTTGAAAGTTTTCAGAATTCTTGTTTGACTCAAAAGTGCATAATAAGGGAGAAATATTGTTGCAAAAACGTTTAAGTGCATTTTGGGTCAGTTCCAAGTGGATAATATTAAAATAAATTTCGAATTCGTGATATGCTTTCAAATTTTAAACGAGATAAAGGCATCAAGGCTGTGTAGTTTGAACTTTAGGCAATCCCTGCTAAGTTCCATTCATGCGATTTTATCATGCGAATCGGATCGGGGATTTCGGATTGCGGTAACGAAATTACGTATAAATTGACAATTAGGACTCGTGTAACTAAGGAATTGGACTGAAAAAATACGCAATCCTTGCGATTATTCAGTTTACTGTTACGAACTTTCAGTTTGAAATAAAGACCCCCTGAATAAGTAGCTATTTTGTCACTCATTTAATATACTTACACGGAAAATCGACGGTTGAGAGAGCATCTGGGCATCACGATGTTATTACTTGTCTTTTTCTCATTAGTGTGAAAAAGTGACCTTCAGTCAATCAAATAATTACTGTAGTTACAATACACTGATACAGTAATATTAATACTGTTACTGTAATAATCTTTCTTATACAAGAAGAGCGTCAATAACTTGCTCTACTCTCTTCTCTAATGAATTACCAAGTGTATGTATTAGTAAATTGAAAATGTAACGGAAACACTTTCACTGGTTTCATTAAGGAAAGTTTCTAAGGAGTGTTAATTAAGTAAATGTAATTAGAATTCCATAACCAAAACACGATCCTACACTCTAAACTTTGTATATTTATATATTACTCAGAGATCTAAGAAGTATAAAATTGTTAAAACTGAATTAAAACAGTAATGCAAAATTCGCAAGGAAATATGCAAATTTAATAAAGCTTCCGTCGCATTAATCCCTAATATACAAATAAATAAGATTTCATTTGAATGCAAAGTTCAAATCAGTTTGACGTAAAACAATTTATATTATGTTATTATGACAAAGAAGGGAGTTCAAAGGAGCTCAATTTGCGACGAACAAAATAAATTTCAATTGTATTCAATGAAAGGGTATAAAGTTGCAAAATATCCATTTTAGGAAAACCAATTAAACAGTTGCCCTAAACCAAATTAAAATTTTAGATCAAGAGACCACAATATATAATCCTTTGTATAAAGTCAAAGTTTAAAACATAATTAATATTAAAAGTTAAATGTTTTAACATGAACTGTTTAAAATGATACAGAATTTGTGGGGTGTCGGTTACTGTCAGCTGGGATTTTTCTTTTCATTTTCATTCTTTCACATTTAATCTAATTTATTATTATGTTATAACTGATATAATTAACAAATTAAAAACTTTCATAATGCTTGAATAACACCATGCTTATCCCGAGAATTTTTGAAACAGAAGTCCGCACCTGTTAATAATTGGGTGGTTATCGATGATTGAGAATTGACGATTGAAAAAATATATGTAACTTCCATTAAACTAATTATAATTACATAGTGAGTAACAAATATTTGCTGCACGTGTTTGCGTTGCAGATGAAATGATCTAAAGTTTTACTCACACTTCTCCTAACAACGATGTTTTCTGTGAGAAGTTACATACTTAAACCTCAAGGCTTTAATGTTTAACACCGTATAGGCAATGTAACTATGCGATTTGCTTGTTTCCAATAAACAGGTTTTTTTGTAAGCACCACAAATCAGTCTTATAATAATATAATTTACAAGATATTAATCCACCTTCATTGGACAAACAAGTGTAAAGCGCATTTTTGGTAATACAGATCAGTATTTTATTAGCACGAGTAATCTAACTCATAATAGCCTGTACATCTACACTATAGCAGAAAGTTTTTAGTGAAAATTTCAAGTCTCTAGCTATTGTAATTGCTGAGATCTTTCCAGCCGGACACCCAGCCAGCTATAATAGCATATTATTTTTAAAAATGCGTTAAAAATATTCTTATCGAACAGAAGAGGATCGTGAATGTGAGAGGCCCTGGGCTAACCTGACTAATTATTCAGGCTAATTTACATTTCTTTTCATAAATTAGCCTCCATTTTAAATTGCTTGAATAATTTCTGTACAAGTTCCGTTTTCTATAAACCTAGTTCATTTTAAATATAGAGATGAAATTACAAAATGCCCCATATTTCTTAGTATATGCTGTGAGAGTGGCGAAGAACAAGAGGTTTCAAACAGAAAAACTCCAAGTTTTCACATATTCAAAAGAAAAAGTACGAATTTAGTACAGAACAAGAGCTGCTGACGTTGCAAAATTTACAATAAAAGCTCCTTTTAATTTTATTTACCTTATAAACTGTTACTGCTTCGTTGATGCACTTTGAAGGATTGAGATCGAGAACTGTCAGTGAAATAACTAAGCGCAAGGCCAAGATGCCAATGCAAATTTCCCTATGGCCCATTTTAAATAACTCAACGTCTTTACATTGTCTGTTGTCACACACCTACGGTTATGATGTATGCTAGGTGTGTACTTTCTATGGCCCATTCCTAAAAAAAAACACCCTGTATAAGTAAAACGAATTGCGTTTCAGTCAGTTCCAATTTCAATGCCGAAGTAGTTCGCGCTGTTATAAATTGTGTGTGTATGGGTGCGTGTATAACGGGTATAACGGGTAGGTAGAGTGGGCACTGTGTTTCCTCAAACCCTCCGCATAAACGGTCAACTAGCTCAGGGTTGGAAAACAAAATAAGAGCTTGAGAATTTTCCACAGCGATGGTTCGTTCTGGGTAAAATGATCTTTGTTCTTCGTTGCACCTACCAATGGTTGAGCGCCACTCAATTTCTAACTCAACTCTTTCCGTGTGAAATTGAGAAGGTACGGAGATAGTAATAACAGCAAAAATCAATTTAGGTACGAAAATAAATACGGGCTTATTCACATCAAATATCAAATCAAAAACAAACTCCACAATGGGATAACGTAACACAGAAATATTCAAAATTATAAGTTACGTTACACAAACATTTTAGTAATTTGACTGTGCACTTGAATTCCCCACAAAATCCTTAATCAAGAATGATGGATTAAATTGATTACTGAACCTTAAAACAAAACCTGCAAAAAAAGAAAATCTCCTAAGCCGCAGAGCTCGGTGCAACATTAATGGATCAACGCCTGAAGGGCTTCACTGTACTCGTAGTAAGCTTCTATCACAGGTACGGTACTTAATCGACCAGCAGCTTCAGAAGAAAGTGGCAGACTCCGATAGCACTCACTCGATCATAACTTAATCGAGATCTTAAAGATAATAAATAGGTACTGAAGTTATCAAATTACTTGAATGTGATAGCATATAATACAGAAGGGACAAAAATAGTTAATACTCGTTATCAGCAGATGGAAGACCTGCCAACGGCGTCGTCACTCGTAACAAGTGGTGAATTCAACTCAAGGTTACATGCTACGTCAAAGAATGGTAGGTAAAACGTCTCCGAAACTTAAGCGGGTCCTTACAGTTGGATTAAATTTGAATTTGAACTGGTAACATAAATTAAATATAGAATTCAAAAACCCTAAAAGAAATCAAAGCTAACCCCCTCTCTTTGATAAACTAAAATGTACATACCTCTTAAATAAGAGGGCTAATTATACATGAATGCAACAATCGTTGATGGAAATTGTAATATGACAATTATGAACCGAAACCTAAAGAAAAGGTACACTTCAATTACGGAAAATGCAAATAGCAGTACTTACGACAACAAAATAGAATGCAAATTATATCCTCCATACGGAGATCTATAGATGAATCCGTCCTAATGACTACGGAATCTCCAATTTAATGAATCCAATTGCCAGAGATTAAGTTTAAAAAAAATGGATGATGGCAATTAAAATTCCATGCGTTCTAACAAATGTCTCAGCTGTTGGTTCAAATGAAGTGCACTTGGCTACGGCTCACAAAAGAAAAAGGGAGACGAAGCTACAATCGATAACCACGGCAAAATTGCGAGGTTAAAATTCCAAGAATAGATGGAGCCATCTATTTAGAAGGATAAATCAATTCATTTGAGGTCATACATTTATTACATATGTATTTATTATGACGGCCCCTGGTTCGAATCCGGCTTCGGGCAGGGATATTTGTAAATGTATAGTGGGTTGGGTTGGTAGAGACATCAGTACGATCCACCAGGAAAGAACAATTCTCGTTTTGTCTGAAGGAGTGAAATCCGCCTTCCAGTTACAAAAAGAGCCATTTAACACACCCACAAAAATGGTCCCAAATAATAATTCCCTTTATAAGGTTATAATTAATACCATACGTTAAACCAAAAGAGAGGATGCTATGGAAGAGAGGAATTGAAGGAGATGAGATAATAAGCGAGGAAATCGAACAGCAATTAAAAAGACTGAAGAAAGGGCATCAGGGAAAGACGAGATAGCTTGGATTTTAGTCACTGATAGGGTCAAGGAGAGGATGAGAAATCTAGTAATCAAGGTCTGAAAAAGAAGGGGGGTTTACCCGAAGAATGGAAGGAAGGGGCAATTGTGCCGATCTTCAACAGAGCAAACAAAGATTGTATGGGAAAATACTATTACTGGCTACGGCGAATGCTGAACGATAGAGTCTAAAGAGAAATGGAAGAAAAGAGGTTGTTGGAAGAAACACAAATGGGTTTCAGAAAAGGGGGGGGGAACGATCAACTACATATAATATGTATTACACAGATTGGCGGAAAAGGAATAAAAAAAAAGTGCGGCAAGGTGTTTGCGTTTTTCATGGACTTAAGGTAACATTTGTTGGAATAAAGTATGGAAGATGATGGAAGATGGGAAAATTGACAAGACTTTAAAGAACAGAATCAAGGCAGTATATAAAGAAACAAGATTGAGAGTCGAAGGAGTTTGATGTGCTTGAACACGTAAAGGACAGGGACACTTAACCCAACCTTATACTTGTGTGTGAATAGTACTGCATCTTAACGAGACATTTAATCAGCTCTCGACTGAATACCTTTTGTTGGCTCTAGCCGTAAATATATCTCAACGGTTCGAGGAAAACTAGCTTACAAAAATTGGTGAAAACTGACATTGGAAGAAGGACTGTGATGAATTGCATGGTTGTTTAGAGATTGCAATTAAACTTTATAAAGCTATTAATTTAGCGTTTTAGGCAATCCAGTTGAACTTCATTTTCCTTTCTACAATATCTAAATTACTTTGGGAAGTTATTACCGGATGGGGTTTACAATTTTCGTTGATGGATGCCTATCAAATTACGGAGAGAAGAATCAATGTAGTATATCTTACACTATCTAAATGTTTTGACAGTTACCTCATGAATTACCTTGTTAAATTTACACACTTTTCAGGTGACGTGATTGTCCTACAATAAAGAATCTTTAACTCAACTGTTGGATGACTTAAATTCATAAAACGTTACCTTTTGTTATTATCTAAGTATTGGGACACCCAGAATTTCACAGAATAAGAACCATGAATTTTAATGTTGAAAATGAAAATTGTTCCAAAGGAAAGGTTTAATAGAAGTTGTGAACAGTATAATCCGATTTAATAATGAAAATGAAAGCTGTGTTTAATTTATTGTAAAGTAAAACGCTACAAACGTTTCATGAAGAAAGTTCTATGTAAAACTAAGTATTAAAAAGTGGGCAAACGGGGAATTTATGAAAATTTTTAAACTTTCATTTAATTACTGTGTTAGTTCCGAATTAATCCTCGCTATTATCATCATAATATAAGGTTGCCCTTTTGAAAATAATTTACAGCTCCCTTTAGGATACTCGCAGAGCAGAGTTTTAATTGACCACCACTCCGACCTATTGGTCTAAATGTCGTCGGGACGAATGCTCGTTCACAGTATCAAATTTAAAACGCCGTAGATACATCCTTTATGGATTGCTCAACCTTAACATGTAACTAATTTATTCATTAGCTCTACCTATTCTATGTTATTGCCAAAGAATTAGCTTTTATCGTGGAACTTTGTTAAATATCTTTTTGAGCAAGCAATTAGTTCCAAGCAGAAATTTATTGTCGTATTCATGAGGACATCGAGTATGTGATGCTTCTGGAAACGCGGAGTTAAACGTGCACCACGTCTGACAATGTCAAGAAAGAAGCTTCAGCATTTTAAAGCACGTGATAAATTAATTTTCTAGCACATATTTGCTGCATTCATCTACCGTTGTTTTTAAATAGAATACAAGGACGAAATTTTATTTTATTTGGTCCGGTACGTGGACGAATTCTCAACATTAGTAGAAGACATATTCACGATTGCAACAAGAATTAAAGTTCATACAAGCGACGGTAAAATTGAATTTAGCGGCCCAAATAAAGTTTTGAAATATTAATTAGCGAAGCTGAAACTAAATTTTAACAAAAGACGTCTAATAGAGATTTTAAAACGGCTAATTTGTGCTGTAATACCTCTCTTATTATGGGAAAAGTTGGTAACTATTTGAAAATGAGCATATAAGTAAAAGCTCTCTGGGAATGCCTGTTCACATTTTAGACACTGACACTAACGGATGAAGAACGAAACAGCGACGACATGTGCATACATACAAATATCATAACTTTGTTTTCCATGATATTGACATTATAGGCTTATTTACATGCACATGTCCAATATTTCCATCTAAAGAGTGTGTCTCGGCAACGAAGTATTGAATATTTCAGCAAAAGGAAGCCGACGATAATTAACTTTGCATTCTCTTGTCAGTATATTAACAATTTCCTTGCGTGTCGTTGAAAGGAATGAAAGTGCTTATTAAGCGGCAGAGCAAAACAATGTTAGCTTTTTAGGGGAGTCCATGGTGTCCGTCTGTCCGTGAACACTATAACTGTTAAACGTTTGGACCGATTTGGTTCAAACCTTGCACAGTTGACTGGCATAAGCCACTAGTAACCAGCCTATTGAAAATGGGTCAAGTCCAATGACGCTGTAGGGCCACACCGACGTGCTCTTTAGGGGTTTATTGTTTTATGCAATGTTATCATTAAATAATAATAAATGAGATAGTTTTCTTAAAAACCCGTCTACCTAACGTTTTGAACCTCATTATACTCTAAATAAATCTGAATAAACTTTATGTTCATTTCTAAAATTTGTTCTGTGCTGTCGCACCTGTTGCTGAATTGGTGCTTGAATCAACTCAAGAACGACATGGGCGATGTTGAATGAGTAGTATCTTTTTAACCGCCAAGGTAGATAAAGTGATAACTTTAACGGCAAGGGTAGTTAAAGTGAAACAAGTCGTTGTGCATTTCAATGATATCTGTTATTCTTATTAAAAATTAGAACAGAATACAACATTTTTTCCATGGAAACGACAGGTGAACCTAAGCTTGCTATTTTGGACGTATGTTCAGAAGTTTTATAATGATTTCTATAGCTTCTGCTATAAAATAAAGTATTGTATTATACACGACGATTAAGGAAAGAGAACCATCCCTTTACCGACCTAAATAAATAACTATTACATTTTTTTAAATCCTTTTGGAGGGAAAACTTAAGATCAGGTTCTAAAAGATGAGTTATCTCATAAAACTCTGATATCAATAAGCTTCAACGGCTCCCGGAATATACAGCCCTTGTTTTATTAATGGAATCTTGTCTTGTTATGATGATTTTTTTAAATTTTTTAATTATTTTGATTCCTCCTCTCAAACACGCAGATTAAGACTAAAAGTCTTCAATACTCCTCAATAAACTTCAAGAAGTTTTGAAGAGTCCTCAAGAGGAGAAATTGGAGTCTTAGTCAGAGTCCTTAGAAGCCTTTAAGGCTCCGCAAAAGCCTTAGTTCATTGATTTTAAGAGTCTTTACTTTAGAGCCTTCATGAATCACTCGGAGATTTTAATGCTCTTCGCCATTTTGTAGGACATTGGCGGCTCTAACAGAATTGTAAAAAGACTTAATTCTTATTAAAGCCTTTTAATAATCCAAGAGCCATTAAGAATTTGCAACAGCTTCTAATGGTTTCCAAGAACTTTCTAAAGGTCGGCACGAGTCTCTAAAGGAGTCTTCAAAAAACTTGAAGGGTCATCTAGAGGTAGGTCCCAAGTCCTGCAGGCTATAAAGGCAATGCTAGTTTTAACATAAATGGCATTGAATCACTATCTACAGTTACCACAGAATACTAGAGGATTGTAACAGTCTATTTTCTCATGCACGTATTATTGATTTTCAATTCACGCTCACTGAAATTATTGTTTGAGATTCTCTGGCATACCAAATTGCTAACTGTCATGGCGTTGGTGGCGTCATCCGTCAGTGAATTTTTCTCCCCAAGCTTGGGCGCATTCTTTGTTTTTCAACTTCATCCTCCAACATTCTAGTTACGAGCATGTCTTAAGTTCGACACGTTAAGTAAAGTGCAGACTGAAATCCATGAGGTTCAAATTGCAATTTGAAAGTGTGCGATTGAAGCGATATATTTTGTAAATCCTCGATTTAGTTTGGACGGGTGTATACATTTTCCTCTGAGTTTTGGAGGCTATACCTTTAGGTTCCATTAATAACGTGAGTACGGCCATTTTTTAGGGCCTGCCATTGAAAGTTGGAACCGATTTCAAACCACGGTTGCAGTAATTTAGCCGTTTTATGAGTGCCCTCATCCCCTCTTTTAGACGTTTCCTAGGTACGTTTAAAGGGATAGTACAAGTGAGTGAGCTCAAGTACTAGTGCCAGGTTACTATCAAATTGTGACCACTGGAATAACCTACTGGCATTAATCAATTCATTGATTACCTAGGCATGTAACTCGAGTTTGCGGATTTATGTTCTTTGTTTCAGTCATTAACCCATTAATTTTAATGAAAAGTTTTCTATGGACAGAAATTTTACAATTTCATATTAAAGAAAGACTCCACATTAAAACGAGACTTCTTAACTCAGAAATTCAATATTTCCTCGCCAGTAATGTATCATTACCCTAAGTTTTATGCAAATAACTATTACTGACACCAGTGGCTTGAAAATCACATACTAACGTTTTTACAGCGCAACGAAATTTAATGCTGCAACTGTTGCAAGTTGGAAGCGACAGTCTTCATATCCAGTCGATTATTCAACCTTTATATTCATTAGTTGTTATCTGGACCAGTAATAAATCGATGATATACAATCGAATTAATCAGCAACAGAATCGTGCAAGTTTAATTTCGAAATTGACAGCGAGCAAAGCACGAGAAAAGAAATTTTTCGCAGCGCATTTCGTCGATTCACTTGACTCCCTTATTTTGCTCTTGAGACATACAGTCAATCCCGTTATTTACGAGGCCATGTGAAGCCGAATGAAAGTAACGCAAAGTTCCTTTACAAGGCAGGCTTAAGCGTAAGCATGCATATAATAGTGAAGAAAAATGGGATATTGCGTCATTGAACGCAAGCATAACAACGAGCTGATAACTGACAGATTTTAATAAAATCATACGCCTTACGTAATATCGTGATTTAATATAACTTTTAAAGCTACTCGAAGGTAAGCAATGTCCACCTAAGCAGAAGAGTCAACATTAAACTACCCCACCCGGGATTACAAGAGGGTAGTAAACGTTCAGAACTTACTTCGTAGATAATGTAAAGTTCCAATGTATTACGTTAAAAATTAATTTTTAATTTCTTACTCCATACCCTACCGGTAACGTAACCGATATGTGATGAATTTGTAGCTTTAAAGTTTATAATGATGTCAGTCTTACACTACTTTACTTGAACATAAAATTAAAAAAAAAACGATGAAACTCGCCAGTCATGTCTAATTCAATTACTTTCGGTGCATATAGTTGGAAAGCAATTTTCAAATCATCGTCTACCTATACAATAATGGTGAATTGAATTTTCCAAAAACTTTCTATGGTACCTAAGCAACAAAAAAACATTAGGATTCCGTATACGACAACAGAAATTTTCAGTTGAAACGAAGCGAAAGATTCAAAAAATTATAAATGAGCCCAATAAAGCAATAAAAACATACTGTTCCCAATAATGTAGCACAAACGCTAATCTTGTACCAAAAAAATGATAATAAAGCAGTAAAAACAAAATCTGTCTAAAATTGAAACTGATTAATTACCGTTTATTATTCATGAGGACTCGACGCGATTATTAATTTATCTGTATCTGAAATGTAACGGTAATGGTCGTAAACCAATGATTGCGCAAAAATTTCTAATATAAGTGTAAAGGGGCATAGTTAAAAGACTCTTAGTTATCTCCATGTATCTCGAAAAATACCGAACTTCCATTAAGCAACGTCATGTCAGTTTGAAATATGAACCAAAGGCTGTAGGATTATAAGGGTTGGAGTAACAAAAATTAATTGACTGCCTTTTTATTTGAAAAGTAATAAATAAATTGTCACCACGTGAAGAAGGGCGTTAAGCGGGGATTTAAAACACTTTATTTGATTGGTCGCAAGAGTAGGCTCCAATGTAATGATTTCTGACTTTCGTCGGGGATCGAACTAAATACGTTAGAATAACTCAGCACATAATATTATTGTTATGCTATTCTATTCCCTAACGTGGAAAGAAAAGAAAGTGGGTAAAACTTTTCTGGTTAAAGTTAGGCTATTTGAAGTGCAACCTTATCCAAGATAGAGAATTTAATGAGTGTTTCTTATCCAGAAGATTAACGAGTTTTCAGCTATTAATCTCGTTTCTGTATACTAATATCGTTCATTTCTAAAAACACTCGATGTTTCAATCAAGTGGATCATTCCATTATGGCGTACTTATAATAAGCATTCAATTGATGAGTTCCAAATAATGCATAAATTTGGGGAGCGACGAAACGCTAATGCTCCTAACTCCGTTGACAATTTCCTGTAAGAATGTGCTTATTAGCATAGTACAATATTCGCAGTCGGCTTCACTTGTCGGAATCCATACACGTGCTACCAATTTCGCGTAATTTAAAAGTCTAATGTTACAAAAATAACAATCCTCTGACAATGCTCCGTTTATTTTTTACTTCAAATCCCTCGAAATCGAGCTTTTGCTGGAATGACAATAAGGGGTCGCTTCCTTCAAATATTTTCACTGCATTATATAACGTAATAGTGAATTTCGAGCAAAAGGAACATGAGTAACTGAGGCTGGGTCTTTAATAGTCAGAAAAGTTCCGTTAGAACGTTCTAAGGATTTTATTTAAACTTTTAATAAGATTAGCTTACTTTTTTGTCATTTTAATACTCATGTACTAGCAGCTTAATTTAGTTTAGTAAACTCAATTATACCTACTTTATGTCAAAAGAAGTTTGCACCACTTTTTTTCACTTATAATTGCACAAGAGGTTTGTATTTTACCGAGTAAATTTGGGTTGTTTAGGTAACGAAAATCTGTTGCCTAGCAATTAGACGAGAAAAACTGTCAACTAATAAAAATGCGACACCGAAGGTGGACCATTTTTAGGTTGACAGTTTTTCGAGTTCAATTGCTAAAAGGAAACAGATTTGAATTGCAACAACCCAAATTTACTCGGTTTAAATACAAACCTCGAGTGTAATTCGGCAGGACAATTTAACGAACAAGAAATTCACCAAACTAACCAATTATTGACAGACGTCAAACTAGTCATATGGGAAAGGATAATGCGATAATAGGTTCAAAAATGAATAACTGAAAAAACCACTAGTGCATTTTTCGCTGGAAAAGATGCAGGTAACTTTTGCCGCTGTCAAAGTGACAATTGCACTGCGGCTTATGGGATTTTTTATACATGAGTTGAATTGTCAAAGTAATTATATCACGATCATAATATCTTCACCTTATGCAATGATACGGCGCATTTATATTTCAAAATCGAGTTCGGGGAGACCAGTATCAAATTTACATCAACCGAATATAAGAATTTTCTCAATCAATGAGGTTTGTTATCTTCTCTCGATTTTTATAAAACAATTCCAATTCTACAACCGGGTATAATATTTTACTACGATTCTTTCCGCTAGATCTCAGCAGGTTCTTTTGAATCTCTTTTTCTATTTCTGATGTCTTCGTGTAATAACCTATGATGTCCCATTTTATATCCATCCTTTCTACATCTGTCTTTTCTGCAACATTGAAACATAGATAGTAAAGGTGTTTTTCGCATACAATTTCTCGTTTTTCATCCACAGATTTCGTCTTGAATTTCTGCCATACATAAATCTTCTGTTCTTCGCAACATTCTGCATTTCTGCAAATAATTTCTCTTCTGTGGTTTTCCCACTTAACTCTCTTTAGGGCTCCATTTTTCGGTTTTCCGTCTACATTAAAAAATTGTATGCCACTATCGTATACAGTAATTTGTAATATCCATCACTTGGTTGTACTGCATTGATTTTGACGATTTCTGTTAGCACGTTGAGATTTTTAGTATCGGAAATTCTTTCTCCAGTTTTCACAAGTACCTAAACCATTAAAACAGAGCTCCTGAAAAAAATTCCTGTGGATCCAGAGGCAACTGAAAGCTTTCGAAAAGTGAAAAGAGGCATTGACAACCGCACTGTACTTACATGTTCGGATTTTCAAAATACGTTCGTGCTTCAAACCGATGCGGGCAATACTGGATTAGGAGTTGTGCTCACACAGGAGAAGAAGGTGAGAAGAAAGTAATCTCATGTATCAGTGGGGCTCTAAATCTGGCACATCTCTTCCACAATCCAATCCAAGAATCCCTTGCGATGGTGTGGGCTATCGAGAAGTTGAAGCGATACCTAGAAGTTTGGGGGGTTCCTTCTACATTCATACTTTAAAATTGTAAGTGCTACAGTTAATGAGCTTTGGTCTTTATCTACTTTGTCGCGCAAATACCATACGCCTTTTTAGCAATTTCGTCAATTAAATAGCTTACACTAACGTTAAGTTACTGGTTATTATAATTGTCAAAGTAATTCCCTTTTACTCTTAGCGAAAAATGTAACTTTCTCTATAAAATTAGTTGAATATAACCACTATTTCCCATCTCCCGTAATCAGAGGTAAATATTTTAATGAGAAATTTGTAATGTCCATTATTAATATTATATAAGCGCAAACTTTACGTAGAGCAGCCATCGCGATTTAATTCAATTATGTTTACAATAATCAGAAGGGAGATTGGGTTTAGGCATTGTAATGCTAAGCTTTTTATAGGTAAAGTTAAACATTAAACTTTTTATACTTCTCCGTCATTGTTATTACCTCCTCATCTTTAGGCTAGAGGGTCACAACAGAAAAAAACTCTATAAAAGTTTTTGTGTTAATCTCAGTATTACCTCAGTCTTCTGAATTCGTGAAGTTGCCGAGCGGATCTGGACGCCTAATCCAAAAGCTCACATTCTGAAACGAGAAGCCCACTTTCAGTATACCTACTTTAATCATGTCCTCGGGTTTTAGATTTTTAGATTGTATAGCGTAGTTAAGCTGTAAACTTAAACGGTATTTTGGTATATATTCAAAAGTTTTAGTATAATTTTTCACTTTATCTTGACATTTATGTTTAGCGTAATATTTAATCTGTATTTCCGCTTCTGCCGTCACTCACTCACTTTGTAACACTACTAAAACCATAACATCCAATTAAAAATACTAATTACATACTTTTCAATACAGAAATCTCTAACAATTAAATGACGAGCGGTTCACTTAATTAAGAGCCAACCTATTTTCAAAATAGTAAGTAATTAGATAAATTTGAAACCGGGCTGTTATGCACGTTTCAGTTAACAAGATTTTTTCAAAGTGCGCGCTTGAAATGGGTCACGTTTAAATAGATCAAGCAGTTTACACCGTTGGAAGTCTGATTAGAGCTGTTAATGAGAGAGTTTCACATAATTGGTTTTTCTACGTGTCTTTAGTTTTGTACAGATTACACTGAGGTAGAAGTTTTGAAACTCTCATTTCTAATTAAGGGATTTTATTTTACTAACCTATTTGTCGGAATGGGAGTTGCATTCGCTAGACCTATAGTAGATAAACCATTTGAAACTAATTACTAATCTGCCTGCTTTTTACAAAGCTATTTATTAACGAACTCGCATTCAAAGCTTCGTTCTCATTTCATTTATGTGCTAGCTCTATGCGAGATATACAGAATAGTTGTAAGGAGTGTAATCAAGTACCTATATTCAGGAAAAACCAGTTCCAAATACTTACGTCACAAAAATTGACTTATAATTTGTTTACGACCACCTCCAATGTCTAAATTTATTACAAAAGGTTAATAGATTATAACGATCGTAATAATGGCATATGAACAAGCCTGAACTTATTTCTTTCATTAATCGCGAAACGTCAAAAGAATTGCCGTTTCCCTAAACTCGAAATAAAGTTATTCTGTTTGTATTATCTCTGGAAAAAGTTACGATCTCTTATATCGTTGCGTCATTAAACTTGTACGAGGTATTACAAAGGATTGCCATCAACCACTTCAAGATATCGAAATTCGTGTTAGAAATAGTACATCTGATTTATCGCGAAACTTTTATGCCTTTGGTTTCTCAGACAATCGGTAAACACTAAACTTTTATTCGCAGTGTTTTATTAGTCGATGACTGTTTGGTGGAAATGAGGTTGGTGTAATGTTTTTTAATCAATTTTTGCCCCAAATAATTCTCGCCATTTTATTTTGTCCGTTTGGATACGTGATACATGTCGCGATCTTGATACAGTTAGTGAAACACCCACTAAAAATCCAAATTCGAATCACATTTTATTTATTTTTTATTTTAGGCTTTTATTTTTAAGTGAGCGGGGTTTCAGCCAAGGCTGCGCTACCAACTCAACCCACTTTATATTTACAAATATCCGTGCTCGAACACGGATTCGAACCAGGGACCCTTAGTACCGCAGTCTCGCTCAACTCTTCAATTAGTCGTTTTCCGTAAAAAATAATATATTTACAGACCGCTGCCAATATGATCTTTTTCTCCTCCTCATTCTGAGACATAGTAGGGATAGCTGTGGATAATAGTTATTTGTTTCATAAGTACGAACAATTAATTGTGTTTTGCTTTATTATAACTGAAGAGTACGTAGATCATCTGCGACTCGGCATTGTAACAGATGACCGCTTTGCCGTTTCAAAAATTTGGTTCTGAATTTGTATTTCGGTCACATAGGAAAATGTACCCATATACCGCTTCATAGCGAACGTGAACTAAAGTGTGTCTGGTGATAACAAGTGACAACAAGAAACGTATTAGGGAAAACGAATGCGATTGCCACGATCTCTTCGTACCTAAAAATTAGGTTCAGTCCATTTGATCCGGCTGAAAAAGTCGAAATGCAGGTTTTCTATTGTTATTGTTCTATTATGCCCGTTTTTCTAGCGGGGAAGTTACAAATAACTAGTGAAGTGAGAGAGTGACGATTCTTGCTGGATTGCACAAGTCGATACGTTCCATTTCATGATCGTAATGCACATTCCTGTCAAAAGTAGCAGTAAAGTAGTAGCAGTAGCAGAAATAAGTTTTAGTTGCGCTAATAATCTTAGCGTTTCACCCATATCTGTCGCTTCCTAAGAACTTCTTTAAATTTGGAAGGACTTAAGGGTGCATGTGGCAACGGTTGAAAAACAATTCGCTCATGTTTTCCATAAAGATGTAAGAGTTCGAGACATTAAATGCATCACTACATTTTTTAAGAGAGTTACCATTGATCCAATGTGCTATTAAAACAAAAATATACTCATGTCCAGTTGGTAATGGAATGGGATTGAGATATTAGAACATGTTCATACAAATGACGAGTCTCTTAATTCGATTTAGTTGCATCTTTGCACATACTCGTACTTGAGTTCATTTCAGTAAAGAACGCGATCAAATTCGCATACCGCAGTCTGGTCGCAGTCAACTCTCATTCCCTTTAAAATTGGTTAAATACCTATTAAAAAAAGTGCGCCTATCCCCCGCTCCTCCAAAACTAATGATTACATGTCCGAACTCCGAGCGTGCTTGATTTATTCATTTGCAATCAAAGCGTGGAAATTTCTAGACGCGCCACCCGATCCTTCATAAAGGTAAACAAAACTCACCCTTTTTGCGTGGAATATAATCGAGTTTCACACGAACTGAACACATACTACAACCGCATATACTTACGGCGATCCATTTGAGAATGATCTCTGTTTTTGAATGTATACTATTATTTATCCAAAACTGTCCAATAAAGAAGTCATTATACTTTCAAATTTTACATCATGTTTTACGTCTAGTATATTATTTATTCAAGTTAACGTTAACATTAAAATTAGTTTTTTTGAGAGCTCGATATATCCGTTTCTCGATACCTACTTTGAGCATATTAATGAAGTATGGGCATTATATTTTATTCTAGGTGCAGACCTTCATAAAATCTCTTTAAAATAGCATTAAATAACAATTGCACCAGAAAAAAAATGATTTTTTCCGCATTATGTGCGTTTGTCATCAGCCCGTCTTGGTTTCTCTGTCATTTTGGGTATATCTTTAAATTATTGGGATTAGATTTTTTTTAATTGTGAAGATTTTTCATAAAGTCCTAAATGGAAAGAGGTGACGCATACAGAGTCGCTGATAATCCGCACGGTCGATGATTGGGGAACTTATACAAAATATCAAACAAAGTTTTATACAAAAGTTTTGGGAGCTAGAAAGTACAAATTTTAATTATACAGTGCGTGGTACACCAAAATTGCATTTTTGTAAATAGAACACCCTGTTTATTGTTCGGTACTTCAATTCATCTCTCAATTTTAAGCACAATAACTTAAATTCAATTGTTACCTGGTTATCGAGTTTTGAAAATAAACGCTACGTGTTCTATCACCATACGCTATCATCATCGATACGTTCGGCGGTTTTCGCTGCGTTTAAAAAAACAGTTTGCTCATAGATGTTACAATTAAAAAAAAAATTAAAACCTTTACAGCGATCCTTGGTGATGGGCATATATCTTTGGTTTCGTTGGAACTTACCTAAAGTTGAGCGCCACTCAGTTTGTTTATTATCGATTCTTCCTGTATGAAACTGGTAAGTAATCATCCAAATTGACAACAGAAATATCGGTTTGTTATAATTAGTACCAGATTAAGTTATTCCAAAATCAACGAACGTTCTCCACTCTTCCCCCAATATAAACAGTACCAATTAATGTTAATTTACAAACCCCACTTGATGAAATACCCCGTTTATACTTCCCCCTACGATAACGATCGAATATAAATTATTAGACTAAACACAAATCTACCCAAAATCAATGTGATAGCAAACAGTAATTCCTTCAATAGTGAGAGCACAAGTAGTTATAAAACAAAATATTACCTTCAGTAAATGTAATAATCGTCGATGAGAGCTCCTCTCTATGCGATTCCAGGTTAGAACAAATAACAATTTACGTATCTAAGTACGTAGCTTAACAATTACAGAATGATGTCTGAAGGGCCAAAATATTAATTACTTGTAATCGAAGTTCAATATCGAATACATCTATTCTTTCTGTAATGGAGCTCATATTTACATTAATACCGCGGACCAAATGTGGTTACCAATTCCCTTCCCCCAAAGAGAATTCAATATTCTGGTCTATTACAAAACAAAACAAAATTTGTGCTCCTGTAATTTGTTTTTAATTCTGCAGGTACCAGTTTATGTACAAAATCCATAAATAACAACATAAATAAATGAACCCTACCTAAATTTCCATCAGTACGGATTTTGAAATAAAGTGTAGTCCTTAAGGTTCTGGCAATTCCTCCCAAATGAAATATTTATTTTATTAGTCTCAATTTTTATGTTGAACGAAATTTATTTGTACACGCTAGGCAATAAAAGCTCTCTACGCCGGAATATGTTTTTCGAGCGGAATCGGGTGAAGTGCTTGTCTTGCGGTCTTAATTTCCGTTGATAAAATAATTGAACGTCGAAGGAGGGTACAAACAAAAGCTGAAACGGACGAAACTGGATTTTGTATCCAAGTAAAGGATTCAGAGACCCAACGATTTCTGCTGACGGACGATCCGATAGAAACAAGGTTTATTCTTCGCATCCATTCTCTACTAATCGTCAATGTGCCGTAGTATTACCGGGTGCGTGCCTAAATCGAAAACATAATACTCTTCATCGCAAAATGGTGTACGTTAATTAAAGTTTATGGCAGTCGGTGAGGGAAACTTTAGGTACTTGCATGTAAAGGTTCTTACTGACCGGTAACCTAGGGATATATGGGATTACTGCGTAAGAGCATGCTAAACCCACACGTTTGTGGTTTCCGTAATTGCCTGTAAATTATAATTAATGGACGTCCAGTGCATTAAACATAACCCTTCATGGAATGTAGTATTTATAATTGAGGAATTTTGTTTTATACGATACCTACCGTGCAGTAATTCGACTTAATAATTTTGTGTGTATACGATGGGAATCGATTGAAATATGTTGGAACATATTCTTTAGAATAGGTGGTTTTATTGAGTTCGCAGGATTCGAAGGCAATAAGACCTCCAATAACTGGGTATGACATTTGACAACTTTTCACGCCGCCTGCAGCGTAGATTTTTAGTATTTCGTGACGAGACTAAAAATCCCATTCATTTAAATACGAAAAGTATTAAAATGCGAGCTGCTGACACAACATTAGAACGTTCTCCAAAGTTACCGAACTGTCTAAATTTCAAACCGGCCCCTTAAAAATTTTTGAATTAGTCCATTATGGAAAACGCATTTTGTAATATAATCTATAGATAGACAAACAGTTAAGCGTGTAGGAAAACGTTAAAGTGAACATCAAATAGCGGGAAGCTTTAGTGTGCTAGATTATCGTTAAATACCCGAGAGTCCGGGCGGCCGCAATACCACCCGGATTCAACTCCGGGTGGTATCCCTTCCAAAACGGATGCATTCTCCATTTCCGGTGCGGTGGGATTTATGCGATGTCATTTATTTTGTGGCGATTTTGTGGTGCGGATCAAAGCTGATCTGTGGTTTAATACCTTTCATATGCTGTTTGAATAACGCTAATTCCTTTGTAAAAAAGCGAGATTAACGTTTCTTTCTACTTTAATAAACAAAATTCCGTTTGACGCTTTTAACTTTCACGATGCCTTTCACTTGACGCGTACCTTGAACTTATTTAAATGTTCCCCAGCCTCTCTACTTTTGATCAGTTTTTATCCAGCGCCGTAAAAGTTACTTTTTATCATTTACAAATTGACATCATTTTTCTTCAGCGCTCAAGGCGTGTCCCAGAGAAGGGCATTTATTTCCAATTTTTTTACTCGCCTTTTTCCACCGCAGCTTTAACTACCGAAGTGTTTTTCGCGCGTCTGTAGAACATCATGAATTTGGCAGTAAGAAACGCACACAATAAACGGAAAATGCCACCAATACTTTATCAGTCCAGTTTAACAGCTTTAAAGGAGCTTACGTGACTTTTGATCTGCTACGGCAGTTTTCTGCTTTTCTTTTTACAATGTGTGCGCGTCCGGAAGCCGGAAACGTTGTTTTGGACAGGACACAATACGGGAAGTGAACTGTGTTAGGGGTCAAGCTACGGGCAAGGCAGGTTAACACTTGCCTCTTTCTACAATATCCCTCAATCACAATAGAACTAAGCTAGGTTCAATACATATTGTCCGAGAAAGCTTCCATTTCATACATCATTCGAGATGAACCCTTAGCAATGAAAGCTCTTATTGAGTATAAGAGGTCGTGGAAACTTCATTAAGGGTACTCATCAAGCTCCGACCTATAATCTTTATTTATATAGCGGAAATCCGTTCGACGTCCGGAAATGCTGATTTAACTAATTTAATTAAAAAGTGAATACTTACCCTAACGCATTTTCTCGTCGTCCATTGAGTATCAAAATATTAGATTTGAACTTTGTCATTTGACCTTTTCACCACTTTATAGAAGCCGTATATAAATAAAATAGAAAATTAAATTATTTAATTCTTCTCGTTTACGTAGATAATCTGTCATTGAAACTAACATACATTTAAAATTTATTATAATGTTCAACATTCATTATTAAGGACTTTATTCTCAAAAGTGTATTTATGAAATCATATACTACCTACATCTGCTTTCCTTGCTATCCATCCGACACATAACTCGACACAGTATAAATTTTGCATTTTATTTTCGACACTCAGTATAGCTTCAAAATTCTCATTATAAAAACGGCGGAAAAAAATGAGAACGCGAATTTTAGCAGAAAATGTAAATCTTTATTTACTCAGTTTCGTTGCCAAAACTTTCAAGTGCATTAGTTCGAGGTTTAAGATTGAATTTTAGGAGCTTACATTCCTATGTGGGTACGAATTTAATTGGAAAAACAATCTCGATGCCGAACAGATAAACAATGCCTCGTTTTAGTTATCTAAATGTCGAAAGACAAAATTTAGTTAGCAACAGACAAAGATGGGAAAATTACTCCAACATATTAAGCACCGTAGAAATCCAAAAAACACTAACGCTGACCTTCAAAATCTTATTGCAATTAGGGATTAAGTACAGGAATTGTGAAAGTGTACAGCTGGCGGTTGCTCGGAAACCCAGAAAACTTTGTATTCTTAGGAATTTGAAGAATTTGAGGACACTTTAGATCTTCGATAAGGAAATGAAACTACTTTACGTCGCAACACGCAACAGGAGCTCTAAACTTTTTTTTGAGTTTTGCAAGAGAGACTAAAAATATAGATCTTTGAACTCCAATAGTCAAATTAATATTTTTCGTTTCCCTGACCAACAGACGGTAAGGTTTTAACCCCCAATAGTCACAATGGAAGTCAATGTTTAACAAAATGCAGGGTAGCTAAGAGCTCAAAACAGTAATGTACTGCTAAGTTTATGTTAACTTAGGAGCGAAAACCCAAAACTAAAGTTAAAGGCCACCTGAAGGTTTCAAGAGAAGTAAAACTCGTTCAATTTCTAATTATTGTTCACTTTTGCTGAATGATGAATTTTAGGTAGAGTTGATCGGAACTTGAGTGAGATTTGACACGAAATTGAAGAGAACTGGAGAGGAATTTGACGCGGGGAGTTTGAAAGGTTGGCAGCAACTTGAAGTGTGAACTTCAGGATGCACTGAAGAAAATATTGAGTAAAATTTGTACTGGCCCCTAGCGCCAAATTACAGAGTGACCTGCATATGGGCATAATGATTTTTAGAGGTGCCTCTGCAGAAGGTCCTATAATACCCCGGTATTTACCTTACGAACTAGGAAAACTGCAGGAAAACCTAATTCGGAGTAGTCGGCAGAATGCTCGAAACTGGTCTAAGGAAATTCCGAGGGAAATTCCCATCTCTGTCACAGATGAAAAATTCTTACCTCAGCCCAGGTTAGAAAACCCGATATCCTGCTTTATAGCCCAACGCTCTACCATTGAACCACAAAGTATGACAAGAAGGGCACAAAATCTACTAGTTCTTGTACAGTAGGTACATCAATATGTTTTGCAGTGTGCCTGATTAAATTGGTGAATACATAAATATTTTGCTCTACCAACTTAACCAAAAAGAGAGTACGGAAATCCGCCCTTGAGGTTAGTAAAAATTCATTTAACAGTGACATTTAACAGACTTCCAAAACTGCAAAATTATTTCATTAAATTCCAAAAAATTCCATTAATTTCCAAAGAATTCCATTGAATTCCAGTAACATAAAAAATCCAATGAATTGGAGTGAGAATTTTAAGTTGAAATTAATATGAAGCTGTTTAAAAGAATTGATATTTATTTATGAGCCTACATCTACAAATTATGATGATTTATTTTTAATAAAGTTTAAGGAATAGTCGAGAGAAAGGCGAGGTTTTAAAACGAGTGGCTTCAGCATGTGAATTCCCAAATAATTTCATAAATTCCAAAAGAATTCCAGGAATTCCACAGTGGTTTGCCCCTCGGAGTTAATTCAATTCAGCCCTTGAGCCGGATGCATTTAACATCGGCACAAAATCTCTATCAAATTCTAAATTCTTTTGAAAGGTTGGGATTGCTGTCCAATACCAAAGTTGTAATATATTTCCGAAGGTTACTATTGACAAAAAAAGTGGTATTCACTTAGCGCTTGTCTAAACGGAACGAAATCTTCCCTCCAGGTAAAAAATTCATTAAACACATACACAAAAACGGTTTTGAATTCTAATTGCTTTTAGAAGTCAACGACTGCTCTCAAGCAGCACAAGAAAAATTGACATACACTTCTAAAAGAGTGAAACCCGTCCTTGAAGTATAAATAATTCCAGAGTGTCAATTCATTAAACACATACACAAAAACGGTTTTGAATTCTAATTGCTTTTAGAAGTCAACGACTGCTCTCAAGCAGCACAAGAAAAATTGACATACACTTCTAAAAGAGTGAATCCCGTCCTTGAAGTATAAATAATTCCAGAGTGGATTCAAGGTAGAGTGGTAGACAAAAACGCAAATGGCAGTTTTCGTCGAAAATTTCCACCTACTCTAAGAAAGAACATTGTATAAAGGAGCTGACGTCTTGGCATTAAAAATGAACGGAGGATAGAAATCCGCCGGTGTCTCAAAAAGGTATGTGGACGAATCTATTGAAAATAATGTGCAATTCGCGTGCAAAGTTTAGCACGGTGGAAATCGCTGCCACCTCGCAGATCCTATCATTTTGAAGATTGTGATTCAAGTGCCAATTCATCCATAAAATTGCATATTGCAGTGACCGAATATTCAGTTAAAACTTTAATTGAAAAACCCCAAATTCTCATTGTCTTAATTACTCTACAAATTAATCTGTAAACTTCAACATGAAATATCCCTCGTATTTCTTGTATTTATTTGATGCGTGTTCTCTAAATAAAGAGGTTCTGAAACTGTAGGATTGGAATACGTACTAAGTCAGTCAAGAGTGTAGTGTAGAGCATGAAAAACCGTTCTGTCATATTTTGCATCCGATCGTGCAAGAATTATTGGCTAAATACAAGAAAACCCAACAAAAATCTAATTTTAATCAGCTATCGATTTCAATGCATAACGCGAAGTCACATCCTAATAGGTTAGGGTTGGTAAATTTGTTACACGAGTAAACTTTTAAAGATGGTAAGATACAATAGCAGCAAGTCGCCAATTTTAATTTAAAGCTAATGCAACTACAAACCCCTGTTAAAATTAGAACTTAATCTTAAAATAGGGAAAGTTTTAAAAAGTTAAATTATTTGTAGAGCTACCTTCACGCTAATGAAATTTTACGGTGGTGGTTAGATGAGTTAAGACTTTAACGTGATTATAGCCTAGCTACATTTACACACATTTGCGCAAACACTGAACGTTCTATTAGGAAACTTCATTCGCATCAGCATGTAAGTGTGTGAAGAAATTGTATCGAGATATCATACTGTATTGCATTTTTATTAAGAAAGTTTGTTACCTGCGAACTTATTACGAAAAGTTACAAACTTCGGTCTATTCCCCATTCAATAAAATTTACAGTTTCATTTCCATCGGCCATGCAGAAAATTACGTGTTTTTTATAGAATATTTGAAACGTTAGGAAGACCGTTATAAAACGTCAAATTGCAAGTTAACATTTCTTTAACAACCTGATAAGATCACACCTCTTTATTTTTCAACCTCTGCACACTTCTTTCGTATGATTCGTTGACATAGCCTCGGATATTTCCTTATCTCTAAAACTGCTCCAGTGTTCCACTTTCGTCATTTACTACATGAACTTTTGATAGACAAACAGAATAAAATCTAGCTACGTTTGTTTCTGACATACAGGATGAAAAAAAGTTTGACTTTTTGAGACGTTATCATATACCACTCTACCCACGTAAGATAGAAAAAAGCTAACAACTGCTATTTAAAATTATTTTCCATCCAGTGACTTAGTAAAGAAGCTTTGGACCCTTTCTGAGATTTGACCCAAAGTTGTTATTTTTTAATGCAGCACCCTGTATATCTTAATGTCCATTTATTGCATTTCTTTTCCTGGTTACATTAATGTATTACATATTTTTTATATACCCAATTATATATTATATCATTTTTTTCAAATTTTTTGTTGATATACAAAATCTCCATGAATCCATGGATTTCTATTGAAAAACCGTAAAAAATAAGATGGTTATTTTTGGTTCATATAGGTTCTGACACATCAATGTAACCAGGAGAAAGAATGCACAAAAATTGACGGTAAGATATACAGGGTGTGGATTTAAAAAATACCAACTTTGGGTTAAATCTCAGAAAAGGTGGTCCAACAGTTTTTTTGAGTATGTCACTGGAACTTGGAATACCAATTCTAGAAATTAGCCAATTACGGCCATACTGTCAATTAAGTGAGTGAAATTAACAGTAATTAAACAAATGAGTTGCAGAACCCGTCCGATTGAGCTGGGCCTTATCTCAAAGAAGCGCTGTCAATTAACTTGAATTTTGACACCGGTTCTGTATTTGTCTGATGTCAGGGAAAGACGTAATTAATTATTACCAGTGTCTTAAGATTTCCCAAAACATATTCTACAAAAACCATCACTTTTGAAGCCTTGTGGCTAGAAGAATTAAGTATTCAGGGCACCAAATGCGAAGATTATGCGTAAATTATATTTGAGGTGAGGTAAAAGGGATTGGTGACGACGAGACGGGTGTGGGGAATAGGAGAAAGGGGTTTAAAGAGCAATTTCAGAACAAGAAAATACCTGTTTGATGCAATGGTGAGAAGAGTGCACGCTCATATACGGAGCGGAGATATATGTGTGGAAGGAATGATATGAACTGGAAGAAAGAAGGTAGTATAAATGAGTATTTTGGGCTGAACGCAAGCACCCCAAATTGTATATGAGAAAAAGAAACAACCACAATAGCGCATTTTTTTATTTTTGTGGAAATGCTCTAAAAATGGAGACGATAAGGATACCTTCGAGACGCAGGGCGATAAGGTTCAAGGAAAGGGGTGAAAAAGAAAGCGAATTAGTAAAAGAATGCTTGAGAACGAGGATGAACGCAAAAGGAACACAACAAAGAGGGAGGAGTAGGCGAAAAGATGGAAAATGAGCTCACAAAAGGGCCCTGGATTCACAAATACAAAAACAGAGGATGAAGATAGAAAGCGCACGAGAAATAGTAGTTACAAATATCTAATAAGGGTGTGGTTACGAAATATTTATGGGAGGGAAAGAGGAATGGAGACAAAAAGAAGAAAGGAGATGTAGAATATGTGGAGAGGAAAAAGAACACATAGAACACATGTTATGGAATGGCAAAGAGCCGGAAATGTCAGGAAAAAACACTAGTAAGATGGTGGAACATGGGGAATGAGATGAAAAGATTAGGGGGATACTAAAGAAAAAAGATCAACAATGGGACTTTTAGGGACGTGGCTCTCAAACGAAACTCTCAGGATCATTGGTGCACTTGGAAAAAAATTAGTGGTTTATACCATTCAACCCTTTACCTTTTTCACACATTCCTCGAACTTTCCCTCACAAACCCCGTTTTTCACATATT
Source organism: Photinus pyralis (assembly GCF_008802855.1). Classification (NCBI taxonomy): domain Eukaryota; kingdom Metazoa; phylum Arthropoda; class Insecta; order Coleoptera; family Lampyridae; genus Photinus; species Photinus pyralis. The sequence continues at coordinate 25,286,973 of NW_022170738.1, read as the reverse complement.
TCATCTGACGCACACCTTATCACGCTTGCTATGTAGCTCTATTAGTGCCTGCCTTATTTTGACTTCATGATTCCTGCGTCCTGCAGCCCGTTTCTACGATTCCTACAGAACCCCTTCACGCATTTACACCTGCTTCGTGCATTCATATTCCTTACCCCAACATCTCTTTCACCCAGTCTTGGTGGTTCCTTCGCTTTATATTTATAACTGTATAAGTGTTCTCACAACTTCTATTCTGCCTTCTTAATGCCTCCTGTGTTCTTTGTTTACGCTCTTTATACTTATTGTAACGTGATTTATAAATTCGGGTTCGATTTATATCAATATTTATTAAATAAAACTAAAACACTATAAAAACTGTACAATTTATATCCACTATTTATATCACACACTTCGCAATTTATATTTCCGCGCTCGTTGTTTCATACGTACTCGATCTCGTTCGGTAGTAAAACTGCTTGTGATGTTCGGTCCGCAACCATTTATACACGCAAGCAATGTAAGTCAAGAACACTCGCGTAATTACAGGATAAGTCTGGAATATTCCTATACAAATCCCACTATCGCGCGCGTTGAAAATGCACCAAGCTTTATCACGTCATACTTGCACATTCTAATGTTTACTTGATGTCTTCTTCGCGATTCCTTCATTGCGATTTCAGGCATGTCTTGACCTTTCTTGCTTTATACGGTGTCTTCACATGTTTTTTCAACGTCTGCTTCACGTATTAATTTTTATTATCTACGCCACATATTCTAACTTTTTTTCGCATCTTCTCTACCTCTATTTTACGCCTTCTCATGCCCTCTGCTCGCCCCTATTGCACTTTGAGCTTCCTTAATGACTTCTTCACGTGTCAGTGCTTTTTCGCTGTGCACAATTTGTGAAATAAACTAAACTGTGTTTATTATCTCGTAAACTTTATTTTAGTAAAGCATTTTTTTGATTCTAATAGTGTTGTTAGAAACAATAATAATTTGCATACCGACTTCTTTTGACTTTTGAGTTGTATTTAGCGAGGATATGTGAAAGAATCACTCTAATGGGTTTTTTATAGAATACGTTACATTATAAATTGTAGCTCTTTCGGTCGCAAGGCATGTCTGAAGGGGCACGATTAAAACGTTTTAAGATTTAAGTGGAAAAGTTTCATTCAAAACAGTGGGAGACCGTGTTTCATAATGGATTACAAACGTTTACAGCACAAAAAAAACACAATCCACGTGGAAGTATAATTTGTACCCTGTTGATGAATTACGTGTTAACAAAATGAGAACTCCGAAGAAATTTGTTAGAAGTCAGACTGATATTAACTCGAACGATATTGCCCTTTTGCATGTACAGAAATGAACAGTGTCAATACTGCAGACGTATTTAAGGTTATTGCAACCTCAAATATGCCTGTTATCAGATTGGGCACGAAATTATTTCGAATAAGGTTTCCATTAAAAATAAAAGAAATTTATTTCACTTTGTGCTTAGATTCGTCTGTTTGCATGATATCGGAACTAAATAACACCATTGCCTTAAAATGCCTCACTTAGTTTGATTGGTTTCCTTGTTTTTACGATAGCCCTATATTTTTATGCGCTTATAACATGAGGAAGGAATGGATTTCGATAAACATGCACGATATTCGTTATAATAGAGAAGCCAACAATTTTATGCAGTAGTTACCGACAGTTTTTATAAGAAATAATCATCTAATCTATACCCTCTTGTTAAGTACGGTGTGCAAAAAGGAAGTAGAATTTTGAAAATAACAAAGACTTTTTAGGGAGAACTTTGAAGCGCACGCAAGAGTGTCCTTAGGTCTAACATTCAAACGTGAAGTACTCCACGAATCGTCTTCGACGTAGTCTGAGTAGCACTACAAAAAGAAAATCGGTCTAACGTGTACCACAATTAGAGACAGATGGCTTAATAAAAGATTTCGTCGAAATTACCGGAGCCATAATATCTATTTTTCAACATAGAAAGCTTGAAGTAATTGTTGAATTAAAATGAAAATGTCCGAGAAATAGCGTGTTTATGTTCAAGTGCAATTGCTTTCCGGCAACCCATCCAAGTGCAATTTAGCTAGCCGAACTACACTGTCTCAAGTGTATGGATTTTTGTACATGTCCATTTTGTAGAAATGCTTTTGAAATATTCAATTTTTCATCTCACATTTTTAGAATACGAACACCTTGAAGAAAAATTATGAAAAAACCGCCAATCATTCACTAATGCTCATTAACGTAACTTCTTTTAGACTTTGTTCTGTGTGGTGGTTATCGAAATACCTGTAATAATATCCCAATGGACAAATAGCGTAAGCCGCCGATCAAACAATTACTTTTTAGCACATTTGTTTAAGTTTTTTCTTTCTCATATTTATTTATTTATTGCACCTCTCTTGTTCTGGACCCTCGGCAGGCTTGTTCTCAATTACAGAGTGACCCGCATAATGTTCCGAAACCAGGACGATAACAGATTTTTTGAATTAGTTACTTAGTTACTTCACGAGTTATTATTGATACTATGCGAGGAAAATGCGCTTTCGTCGATCGCGAGTGACCACGTCTATACTAGTTTTGTATAGTAATCAAATTACCGGACTTTTTTTTGTCAAAAAATCGTATTATATGAAAAGTGTTTTTCACAATTTTGATCATGCGTTTTCATTGCGTGTAACAATACCATCATTTTTCAGTGACAGAAATCGCGAGTGTCAATGATATTATTCAATTATGGGTTATTAAGGGTCACTCGAGTTTCACTCTCATGAATCAAACTGCGAATTCATGAAGTATCTCTTTCAATACTGGTTGTACAGGTAGCTATTACCTAGAGGGGTACGCAGTGTACCGAACCTATTTACTCAAAGTATATTGAAAAAACTACAAACTGAATTAAATATGGCAATATTGCATGCACATACGGATGTGGAAACAAAAAGGGTAAATCTCGTTGATGATCCTTTTGAAATTATTACATTTAGTTTTCATTTACCAAAAGCTAACACTAATTTCAGCACCAATTCCTGGTCAATCTTTAGTAGTTGTGAACTCCATATATGAAGAAAGGGAGATTTTGACTATTTATTTAAGTGCTAGTGTTGTCCAAATCAAATCTTCTAAAAAGATTCTTTCACTGACCCGAACTGTTCTGTCATTTACGTATAAAACCTATCGTAAAAAATAGTTATCAGGGGGAAGGGTGAGAAAATTCTGTCTTTTTATTGGTACCACGTCATGAGTAGTAAGTGGTAAGTCTATAACTTCACCTAAAACCAGAAGTACGAAAGAATACATTCTCTTGCTCCATCACATATTTCAGATGGTTTATATACCTTAGCTTCTTCTTGGCTATAGATTGAGTCTACGTCATCATTGAACCTTGCAGGTTGTTCCGTAAAGATTTTTTATACAGGAAAGCTATTTTTAAACGTCAAATACTAACGATATGTTCTCATTTCCCCAGCAATGACTTACAGTGCTGTTAACTCATTACCACTAAACGAACCTGCTTATTAGCCGTCTCGTTTTGACGGTGTCCTTCCTGTATTGCATTTCGCGCAATGGACTGCTCCAAAAGTTGACCAGTAGACGAGACAATGCTTTATTTCCTATACGGGTATAAAAACTGGTACTCGTTATAGTATGGTGTAGAGAAAAATGCTAATGTATAAAATATAGATCGCAATTTATGAATTTGCTCGTTAAAAAGTATACGAAGCGCAGCTTTTCACTGAAATCTAAAGCTTTCCTTGTAATAATAGGGTTTTGTCTTACATCTTTTACTAATAATTAAAATTTATTACAAAAAAACCTATTTTGAACAGTCCTTTATGTATCAGCGAATTTCAATGAAGCCGCTAATTAACGGTAGGTATACGAATGGTTTGTGTGCTTAGTATAAATAATGATTTTTTAATTGAATACACTTACAGTTTAATTGCTTTAATACATTGTCCTGCTAGATTAAACGATTCATATGGTAATGGTAATAATCGTCCAAATGTAATGTTTGAAACTAAATATTTCAATTAAGAATCGTCGAAATAATCTGATCGAAATCCATTGCCCTACTATGAAAACTGTAAAACAATAAATTGCATGCTAATCCTGTCACTACAATAATCAGGGATTTGCACAATACCAATTACCTACTCGATCTTGTTGCAGCAATTTGGATCAGGAGTAACTGACTCCTAATAGCCGAATAAATTATATTGTTAAGGACGTTTGCTAATATATTAGTTAACCGTCACAATCTCTATCCCACAACCTCCTGACATACAAGCTAAGTTAATTTGAAAAATGTCTTTTTATAAAAAAAACTTGCCATATAACACAAATTTTGTTGTAGGCACGTCCTTTTCTGTTTAAATTAAACTTAAAGCATATTTTAAAAGCCGAACGAAAAGTTTGCTTCTATCAATTTACATCTTGAAAAACAACCGCAAAATAGAATTTTATTTACTTTGCATATTTTCTAATTTATAATTCGCGCACAATTTGAATAGCGAATGCCATATTTCTTTATATTAATTTCACATTCAGGAGGGAAAACTCTTTAGGGTTTATTTAGATGCGGGAGTTTACGATTTTTATACGCATTTAAATTCCTATTTCAAAATATAAAACGCGGTTTTTGCACGCCTTCGGTTAATTGCTACGAAAAACCGTGCGTATTTAATTAACTCTTTAGTATATAACCGTGTACACACGTACAAGTAATAACTTGGACGTTGGAATTAAATTTACACTTATTAACAATAGAATTTAACGGTGTCACATTTTATTACCCGTACCCGTGGCGTTATAACTTTACATACTTTACGATGCCATATTGTTAGCAGTAGTTAAAGGTGTGATAGTTACTCGTCCAGTTTACTTTTTTGTAAAATAATAAAGCTTGCAATTTGAACATAAGACAGAGATACCTCGATATAATTATAAAAAAATATTCTTAATAATGCATAAATACCCTTGCAAATTTCTCCTCCTCTCGTGCAGGAAACGGATCGATGGACGTCATTTTTTCTTGGATACAAACTTCGCTTCGGGACTTCCTGGCTTCCTCGATGGTTACACCTTTGGTGGTGCCTTTTCTTGAACCTTCTTGTAGACCCTTGAAGGTTACGAGTAGATGACCCAGTCTTCGGTGCCATATTCCAGGTCTCAGCTTCCGTTGTCACTTCTTGGATTATGTACAGCTCGTTGAATCGCCTCGAGGATGAACTTTTCAGTTTCATTCGCCTTATCGACGATCTTTGCGGTTTTGTCAATGAAGGTCGTCCTCTTGTCTGTCATTTTTCCCACAGACAGGAGTTTCATTCGCAGATCTGATATGTAGAACGCGTCTTTGACTTTTCCGTCAAAATCCGTCTCCAACATCACTGTTCTTCTTCCTTTGACCTCCATCGACGAATTTCTGCAGTTCTGCGAGTTCAATCCATTTTTATTCTGTAATTTTGGGAAGCTCTCTACGTCTTTACACAAGTGTGACGTACAATCCGTTGTCAATACACCAATTATTACTTCTCCCATATTTGAGAAATTCTCCAAAGGCTTCTGGTATTTCTACTTCAGGATACATACACGTTATTTACCTTGGTTGAGTTTTCTGCTTTTTCTGGTTGGCTATGGCCCTTTCTTTCCACATCGATGGCACTTGTAAGAAAACTCCTTCTTTTTCTTTTAACTTTTCACCGATGACTTTTTGTCGAAACTTTTCATTGTGACCATGGTATTTAATTCCTGTCTCTGTATGGTGCTTCCTTGAATGTCGGCCTTCAAAAATCTTGATTCTGAAATGGTACTTACTTCAATCACGTTTTTCTCGATTTTTGTGTATAAAAAAATGCGAACTTTAACGCCTAAAGTGGGCACAAATTGTAACGTTTTTTTTATGATACCTTATCCAAATTCGGTATTTTAATTAGGCGCCAATGACCTCCAGGTAACGCTACGTATCCCTTAATGAGCCACGGCACTAATGATCTCACACACGGACAACACAAATGGCACTCACTAGTGGCACTGATTCTCTTGCGTGGCGTAGAGATGCAGAAGTACTCGCCTCAATGTAATAGAAGCAACTGTCGTATTTTCCAAAAATTCCCAAAAACGCCACAGATGTTCGCAAAAAGAATAGACTAGAATCATCTTTATCTAATGGATAGAAATTTGGAACAGCTGTATTGGTGTGTGCATGAGATTTAATTGTATTATTTTATAGCATATGTTAAATTGACATTTTAATAGGTTTGAATGAGTAGGCTCTTTAACCGTAAGGGTAGATAGAAAGGGAAGAGGTGATTGTGCATTCTAAGGGTATCTGCAATTTTTATTTCAAATGGGATGCGGAGCATGACATGAAATGAAGTTCAGAACATATGACCATGCTGTTTCTATGGAAAAGACTGCGACGGAAGAACAGTAAATTCAGAATTGTCAGACGCTCTACAATGATTTATATGACTTCTGTAAAATTTTATATTATACACGACGATAAAGAGAAACTAACCATGGATTGAGTTAACTTTCACCTCCCGAACTATTAAGTGCTGTGAACGATATTAACAGAGACTTTCATTCATTGTAGTCAATCAACGGATTTTATTATTCGAGATTCTCTAGCCTGCACCTGCTTTTCCAGTTTCATATGTTGGTAAATAAAAAAACATAAAGTTATGTAATTACGAAAGAAGTAATTGGAAAATAAATCGAATTCTGCGGTTATGGAACAATAGAGTCCGAGTCAAATGTATACTTTCAGAAGGGTAGTGACTGAAGAGATTTATTGTAAATATGAACGACAAGAAAACAAGCAAGTGTATGCCAAAACTGTAACATATATCAAGCATACCAAATACTTCATTTTTCTCTTTATGCATCAATTCGTATCTCAGAAATTGCATTGCACGACGGGGAAGTTGTGGAGTTATTACTCAATTTCTCCAAGGAAATATTTGTTGTGGTGTGTAATGTGAATGTCAAATATCTCGGAATTTTATATTTAGGTTTTAAATTTTTATTATTATTACCACTTTAAACTCGACTTGGCGGAAATACTCGACTGGGCCTATATTGTACTAATTTGAATTAAAATCATCTGTGTATTTATGAGAAACTGTCATTCGAGTTCGATCGATAATTTATTTAAGCTCACTTCAATTTTAACCTCTTAACAGTTTCTGCACGTTTAGCAGTTTAAAATTACATCCACCCTGATGATTGTCCTAGTGATGTATGTTCGATATGGAAGGGCAATTCAGAATGGAAACGATCATTAAACGTTTTATGAATGCCAGTTTTTCTTTGGGCTGGAAATTTTATATTTTCTCCAACAGTACTAAATACCAACTGATATAAATTTTACTAATCTTAACTAAAACCATAAAACGGAGAAATAACTGTAACTTTTGAAACAACGATATATTACTATAAAAAGTAGTTAATAAAATTTAATCTTTTAGTTCGGAGTGTATTATCTAATGGATTAAATGGTGCGTGTAAGTAAATATCATAAGGTCAATTAAACACAGAACCTAGTTCCCATACGGTTAGTTAGAGTTTGCTTTGAAGAGGGCTTAAATGCTTGTTTTCGATTAAATAGTTAGATGAAAACTAACTAAAGTAGGTACTTCGCCCTCTATTTGCTAAGTGCGGCGCAGTATTGATTCCGGATTTCTTCATACTTTTTTCAGTATAAAAGCGCATCCTCAGCTAATAAATTTGAATCAAATTGAATACATACAAACGTCATTTTTCCATCCACAACTTCATAAAATAAGAACTCTAGTAGCGACTGATTTTACAACAAATATTGAATATAATTTGAGCCTAGTGAGGCGGGGTGGCAGAAAATTTCACTCGTGTTTCATTTTAATTGGAAACACTTATTTTTCTCTATAGACGAAAAGATTATAATAATCGAAAAGAGATGCAGATTATGCAGGGTCATGCAACAGAGCGTCGGTCTTTCCTAGCTGGTTGTGCATCTACAGAAATTATTTTTGAATGTACAGGGAGTCCCATTTTTACGATGTTAATAAATAACTGATTTTTTAAATAAAACATCCTGTATTTATACTTGTTTCGCTGTCATTTGTTAACCTCAACATGGAAACCTATCCGCTTTTGCTTTGGGTAGTGTATTTTTCGCTACCAATTTCGAACGAATGTTAATGTCTTTTCAGAACTTACATGCTCCTTGAATTCCACTTTTATTGTAATAGTAGAGTGCTCGTTGCAAAGAAAGTCGTCTAGAAATGACTTCCGTGGGGGTTTTGGTGTCACAAGCTGAAATTCACAAAAAATGAAAGGTCATCATATACTGATTCTAAATGTCAAGGCCGTCCAAAATCGGTCCATGCATTAGGGCACAAAACGCGAAAAACGAGTTAAGCACATGTACGGAAAGACGAAAAAATAACGAATTTTTTGGTATATAAATCAAAATTTTCTTTGTACAGTGAAAGTAATAATAAATTATCAAACGTTTCCAATTACATTGGGTCTTACGGAAGAATTAAACTTCAAACGCGATTATCTCAGTTCGATATCCCTAAAAATTTGACAAATTTTGAGCAACTTTTGCGTTTACATCGTATTATTTAATAAACGGAAGCCTATATCAAAAAGTTTTACTCTTAAAAAAAGTTTCGCTCATCGTTTATCTTTACATTGCACTGAGAATTATAATTTTATGTGCAATAGTAACCAAAATATGTAATTAAAAGTAAAACAACGAACTTTTTACTCACTTACAAACGAAGCGCTTTCGCTCCGGTGAATACAATCCATCTCTACATTTCCCGTAGCTCCATTTCGCTCTTACTCATAGGTACGTTCTCGACACGGGTATACCAAAGCTTTGCCAATATAATTGATACAGATAATTATTAATTACATAAATCAATGAATGTGAAACTCAAAAAGAGACCAAACCATAATTTTAAGAAACATAAAAAAAATTGTAGATACAGAACATCGCCTTATACTTACAACCCCAGGTAACTTTTTAAATGTGTCATACTAAATGATATGCACTTAATAACAAAACAATAATACCCTAAACTAACACGTAGCACTAATGTGATTTCTTTTCCTAGGTAAGTGCATTAAAAGAATGACAAATAGAAAAAATTTGATTCCATTTATTTACAACCTTTTCGTCAACTGAGCATTCAGAATCGCCGTGCTCTTAGATGTGATGTCAGTAGAATTTTGCACGATCTTTGGACCATGCTGGGGCATAACTTACCCTTTATACATTCAGTGAGAATTTAGAACAGTTAAATTGTTAGGAATTGGCCGCAATGTGATGAAAATGGGCAAAAGTTCGCTTTTTCTACTAATATAAGTACTATTCATTGTGGGGGGCAATTTTGGACAGGGTGCCATATTTTGATTTAAAAACACACCCTTAAACAGTGAGTATTCTGTTGGTGGCAACTTTTGCCCATTTTCATCACATTGCGGCCAATTCCTAACAATTTAACTGTTCTAAATTCTCACTGAATGTATAAAGGGTAAGTTATGCCCCAGCATGGTCCAAAGATCGTGCAAAATTCTACTGACATCACATCTAAGAGCACGGCGATTCTGAATGCTCAGTTGACGAAAAGGTTGTAAATAAATGGAATCAAATTTTTTCTATTTGTCATTCTTTTAATGCACTTACCTAGGAAAAGAAATCACATTACTGCTACGTGTTAGTTTAGGGTATTATTGTTTTGTTATTAAGTGCATATCATTTAGTATGACACATTTAAAAAGTTACCTGGGGTTGTAAGTATAAGGCGATGTTCTGTATCTACAATTTTTTTTATGTTTCTTAAAATTATGGTTTGGTCTCTTTTTGAGTTTCACATTCATTGATTTATGTAATTAATAATTATCTGTATCAATTATATTGGCAAAGCTTTGGTATACCCGTGTCGAGAACGTACCTATGAGTAAGAGCGAAATGGAGCTACGGGAAATGTAGAGATGGATTGTATTCACCGGAGCGAAAGCGCTTCGTTTGTAAGTGAGTAAAAAGTTCGTTGTTTTACTTTTAATTACATATTTTGGTTACTATTGCACATAAAATTATAATTCTCAGTGCAATGTAAAGATAAACGATAAGCGAAACTTTTTTTAAGAGTAAAACTTTTTGATATAGGCTTCCGTTTATTAAATAATACGATGTAAACGCAAAAGTTGCATTTTTAGGGATATCGAACTGAGATAATCGCGTTTGAAGTTTAATTCTTCCGTAAAACCCAATGTAATTGGAAACGTTTGATAATTTATTATTACTTTCACTGTACAAAGAAAATTTTGATTTATATACAAAAAAATTCGTTATTTTTTCTTCTTTCCGTACATGTGCTTAACTCGTTTTTTGCGTTTTGTGACCTAATGCATGGTCCGATTTTGGACGGCCTTGACATTTAGAATCAGTATATGATGACCTTTCATTTTTTGTGAATTTCAGCTTGTGACACCAAAACCCCCACGGAAGTCATAATTTCTGCCACGGAGCACTCTACTATTACAGAGTTCCTAATAAAAAGGATGTAATGTGATCCAAAAGCAGACTTCGACGCTTGAATGTCGATTAAAAGCAATTAAAAGACCAAGCATTGACAACCACTGCGTAAGAATGGCACATATTTCGTGGATGCCAGTCATCCAGATAAATGCTTTACAATTTCGTTGATGGAGGTGATGTACCTACGTCTTCTTACGCAAATTTATCAATGCTTTGTTAGTTCTCGCCAAAATCAAACTTCTTCACTACACTTCTTTACGTACACTTGCCATTTTAATTCACCTTGCCCCTAACTATAAGTCCAACCCTTTAAAATTCGTATTGCTATTGCTAATTGTGGAGTATAAAATTGCAAAGTTCATACGCTTCGCTTTACGTAACCACTATTACGGATCGAATGCTTTCTTTACATTCGTGAGTCATAATGGTCGCGGTTTATTTGAATTTTACATATTGTAATATTTCATTGCCAACTAAATACTACTAATACTTTCGCAGTCTGTTTCAAAGTGTAGTAGAAATTTAACGCTCGGAGGACTTAAATTACAACAATGTTAGGTAGAATTATTTATGTTAAAAACGAATATAGCTTTTTATTTCATAACTACATTGACATTTCGCCATTTCAATTCCAATTAAATGTTTATTCGTATAAATTGGTGTTTATGTATTTCCTTTTAATTTATTTGTGTGATTTTTAGGGGATATGTTACAACGTTATTTAATGAGATTTAATGTGCAACATACAAATTAGATTAGATTAGATCCTGACATATTTTTGTCACATTTCTGTGGACTGAACATACACAGTTCTTACATTCTGCACATTTTGATGTGACCTTCTTACCTGTAGTCTCAATGTACACGTGGCATGTTCCTCTTTTTAGCGCATTTCCACAAAAATTTAAAAAAATGCGCTATTGTGGCCACTTTGTCCGTCCGTCCGTCCGCTCGTTTTGCGACGCTACTAGTTCTTTATCTTAAGAGCTATTGTTCTACTTTTTTCGCTATTTGGTTCGTTAGGGTGTCGAGTCTTGTACCAAGGAAGGAATTTTTTCTGTACCGCTTACAAAAAAAGTTATTGTAAAAAAAACAAAAAACCGTTTTTTACATTTTCCATAATTTTACACTTTTGCCGTTTATTAACGATCCTAGAGAGATCGTTTATAATTTTGCATTGCTATCTGTCGCCTGCCGGTTGGTTTGTCCGTCTGTTCCTTTGTCTGTCTGTCCATCTATCTGTCCGTGTGAACGATAACTTTGTTTAGAAATGTTCGATTGCTTTTACATCTCCGTTAGTTATGAACTGAATTGCATGAAATTCAATATGGGCATAGCTTTAGCCATATAATACGCAATGCCAAAAGTTAAATCGAATCGATTCAAAATTCACAGTGCCCTTTTCGCATCTCGACCATTTATAAACCGAATTGCAAACTTTTTTACTTATAAAAGTATTTGAATGAAATTTGATACATAGGCACTTGGAATAAAGGAAAATCAAACGCCAATTTCAAAATTTGGTTTTGCGCATGCGCAGTGCCAACTTTTTTATTTATGGAAGAATTTAAACGAAATTTGATACATAGGCACTTGGGATAAAGGAAAATCAAACGCCAATTTCAAAATTTGGTTTTGCGTATGCGCAGTGCCAACTTTTTTATTTATGGAAGAATTTAAATGAAATGTGATACATAGGCACTTGGAATAAAGGAAAATCTAGCGCCAGTTTCAAAATTTTATTTTGCGCATGAGCAGTGCCAACTTTTTTATCTATGGACCCATTTAAGTGAAATTTGATACTTAGGCGCTTGGAACAAAGGAAAATCTACAATTAGTTTTAAAATTTAGGTTTGCGCATGCGCAGTTCCAACTTTCTTATTTAGAAAAGCATTGAAATGAAATTCTTCTCATAAACTGAAGTTGAAGTAGCACGTCAAAAATGGATTGCCCATGTGCAACGCTATCTTTCATATTTGTGGCCGGATTTTTACGATTTTAACAGAAGTTGCATCTTACAAATGGGAAATGAATGCAAGTGGAAATGCGCTTTATGTAAATGTTTACGATTACTTTTTAACTTGTTCTAGATTCATGCATCTGTTACACCGATTTTTCCGATATTCATTAAACTGGTTTGCAAGAATATCTAATATTTTGGTAATGTTTAAAATGGTCTTCTTATGTTATTTTCCTAATTCAAGAAGGAACCACCTCCTCTTATTCAAATGCTGAGCATTGGATGCTGGTTGGAGCCTTTCTAACAAAATAACAGCATTTAGTGCCGCAACACCTATATATGACTGTGAGAATCTGCAAGGAATTTTTAATATCCCCTGTAGAGGTTCTAAAAAGCCTAACAAATTAAGAAATATTTAAAGAACCTCTGAACAATCTACAGCAGATCATGCAGAACTTTTTATAAAAAATAATTTTTTTCGTAATGTTAGTAATAGAGTTTCCCATTTGCTACGAACTTTAGTGGACACACTGTATAATAGTTTAACAAATGAACGTAGAATATCATCAACGCCAAGTTGCATTTTCTTTTGTGTTTTGTGTTTCGCCATAATTTAATAAACAACTTGAACGCACAATACAGTAAAACTTTTGAGGCATCTCATAGAGCGTAAAAGTGAAAAGTTTGCAACTCAATTATTTAATAATTCCCTAAAAACGTAATTTAAAAACGGGAAGTTTGAATACGTGCAGCTTTCCTTTTTGTACTGGCTGCAGTAAGTTTTAAAGTCCAAAACGATATATTAAATTTTTGGTATCAAACATTTTTTTGTAATACTCTCGAGACTCAAATTTAAGTATATAGCGGTTTGTTCTTTATAAGATGCTTTTTTATTATGCGGTCCGTCTGCAGGGGAATAAACTTACATATTATATTAAAAACAATAAACTTTACCACCATATGCTTCCTTCATAGCAAACCTTGTTGCATAATGTAACGAAACACGTTTTACTTTGGTAAGTGTTTTTGTTCAATAATTTAACTAATTTACCGATACGAAAGGTAAGGATTTCGTTCAATGTTTTAGGTATATCCGTTAAAGTACCTCTTATTAATCGAGTGCTGTTATTTCAGTTGGAATGAAGGGTCCCTTGTGATTATTAGGAATTAATGTGCGGCTAGCAACCGCTCTCCCTATTTGGAACCAAAAATACGAACGAGAAGGAAACGAAAAGAATTATAAATCATTTTCATTTCGCGGGCCACGTTTGAACTTCTATGTTCACAATAAAATTTTTCAGAAATTCGAATTAATTCCCTTTGTGTGTTAGTTCAACTTTCATTCAATATGCATATTCCCGTTTGATACAGTTTGTTTTAAATTATACCCCCTGTGCGTGGCCTGTATTCCATATAAAAGTGTCTGTAGCTTTGTATTTGTATGCGTTTTTTCAGTTAGTGGTCGGAATTTGGAAACGCACAAGGATCTCGAGCTGTAAATGAATGGGGATAGAGTTTGAAATTACAAGTAATTTTTGAGAACAATCGTAGTTAGCATTACAAGCACCTTTACGCTTAATCTGATTCCAATCAATCATTAACCTAGTCTATAATTAAAAAATTCAAAATTTTAATAAAGGGCTGATTATACTGAATAATGATTATCCTTCATCTGTTGTTCTACACATACCAGGATTCTAACCCCTTATTCAAAAATTAAAAAAAATACATGCATATTCCCTATTCTCCAATTTAGCGTTTGAAGCTTAACCTTTAACAAGCCATATCTCGGTTCGTATTGGTCATACAGCAATCATTTAAAAACCATTTTCTTTGTTCTTTTAAAAACCAATTTGTTTTCCACAGCTTTTAAAATAAAATGCATACTTTTCGAGTTTTTCGCGAATAACCAAAAACATTGAATTATGAAAAAACTGATATCTTCCGTCGCGAATAACTCGAAAAGTATGAATTTTACAAAAACAATTTTTGCTTAGGATCTGTTTCTGTATTAAATTATAATAAAAAATTTCCATCCCCGTGATGGAGTGGCATATGGATTTTGATCCTTAGGCTATTCTCTACCTATGGTAAATACTTTAAATTACTCGATTCCTTTTGAAAAAATTGCCAGGTCAAAATCTTCATATCCTGGACTATGGGAGTGTTAGGATATTATGCCTAAAAATGACTCCATGGACCAGTGCCAAGTTAGCAAGAGAGGAAGTGTGTGTTATATTAAAATTTCGAGCTTCCTATAAAAATCAACTCGTGGTCTTGAGAATTTAGGGATGAAATCAATTCCGATTTTAATTGATAGCGAGGTCTTATTGAGCGGTTACTGATATTTTGTTTATGTGGAAGGATACCTTCTTAAATGCTTTTTGAGAAAATTTCATTAAGATGCTGCTCTGTGAAAGAATAATATACTTTCATGAAGGCGAAGTTATTTCGAAGCATCGCGTTCTGTTTGTCTAAGTAAGCTAACGGAACTTTTGGTCTGTGCGTTTCTTAATTGACTACCATTCGGGCTGAGAGTAAGTCCAACTTTACTGGTAGGTAATGTAGTTTTTTCGTTACCTCGGCAAACGATGGCGTGTGCAGCTGGCACATATTAATTAATAGGTTAGGGTTTACTTTTAGTAGTGGAGAAAAGTTTCCGTTTAACAAAGACGCTATTTTTCACTGACATTTACCTGCTGAATGTGAGAGATACTTGGCGAGGAAAATCTGTACACGTTCACTGTATCCACAAATTTAATTCCGGAACTTCTTATGGAACTGATATTGACAGATAATTTATGTGTTGAATAAATCGTTAAATTAACTAATACAAAATTGCGGTACTGCTAATTACAAAGTTTGAAAATTGAAATTGGATGGATATACGTTTTATTTGTCTTAATGAAATACTCGAACTATTAAAAAGGAAATTTCTCTTAGACGAAGAACGCAAATTAATTTATCATTCCGGTTAGGTTATCTTAGTTAATTAAAGACCGACATACGTTAAATAAATTACTCCCCATAGGCCGGCATTATTTAGACTTCGCCTTGTACATGCACCCTTAATTAAACGCGACGTCTCGCAGTGTGCCGCTCTGGAGTGCCTACTTACCTGTGATTGCATGTTTGAAAAGAAGTAAATTAAAAAGAAGCAGACATCTCCGCATATTACAAATTGCATGAAATGTGCAACAGACGTGACTTTGTCAATACTGCAAACGTGCAAACCTATAGAACTCATCGAATTGTTAAATTCATTTTGTTTCATACGATCGAGGAAATTGTCTTCTATAAAATTTCTTTATAAAATTGTACCATCGCTAAGAAGTCAAGGGTTATGTACTTTTTTTATTTCATGTTAGAAGGCTAGGCTGATATATTACGGCCATTTCCTCTGATTAAGTAAAGCTGCAGCCCGCCCCAAAAAAGTGCCCCGATGCAAAGAGGTTTAAGGGGATATACCAGAGTAGGACACAGTAATGGGATTATACTCTTGCCAAGTTAGTGTATTCATTCCACATACATTAAGTAAGCCCTCGAAGTTTTTGCTTATTTTGGATTATTATTCATACAAAAACAGTATGTTAACTACTTCCGACAATTCCTTACGCGTAAACCGTACTTTGTTAGGGAATATAATAATAATGACTTCAAAGAGAGCTAGATACAAACTCAAGCAAGTAAAGGTAATAACAACTAAATAAACGAATCGCCTGTCTCGTTGCTACCTATATCTAATATGTCTACGTACTGTATTCGTTTCCGAGAATTGCGAAGGTAAGTAGTTTTTCTTTTATTAGTGGAAGCTAAGAGGAAAGTAGCTTGGCAGTTGAATTATTATCGATTTTCCTACATCTAACAGTGCGGAAATGGATAAATTTGTTTAACTTTCCGCAAGCCATTTCTGTATGACTTGTAATCATCAAACTCAATGTAATGAATATTGTGTAATTTTCGAAAATACCCCGATACCCAAATATAAGTACGAAAATAAAGTTTGGCAAAATAAGAAGATTAATGTTTGAATTCCCGTTTTAAATTCAGTGAAAGTTGTTAAAATACAAAATAAATTGACGACGAGAAGCTACCTTACAAGGTGAAATCTTTTTAGGAGTGCGGCGTGGAAAATGTGCGGTGTGGCTTCTGTCTTTGTTTTCAAGACTGCGTTCGCCTATGGTTCTGCGACTTTCTTACGAAGGAGTTTTTCTAGAGCCCGATGTGAGATTTTCTGTATAAATTGGAACTGATCGTTATATTTTTGTCATGTCAACTGAATGATCACAGTTTTCTACATTTTTAAGAGTGAGAAAGATCTTACAATTTAAATTTTTAAGTGTTAAAATCCAGATGAGCTGAGATATAATTTCAGCATAGGATCTTTGACTTTTATAATTTTAAGTTTACTATTTTTGAAGAATCAAAGTAGCAGTTTCTAAACATTACATTAAGGGCAAATAGCAATACTTACGTTGTTAATATCCTCTGCTTGACTGTGACTATCAAATATGGAATTCAATTCAAGATCAAATTCCAGATAACTGCAAATAATTATGGGATACTCCGCTTTAAACAATTTCAATTTCTAAACATCAACATCTTGAAATTTCCAATTTAGATTCAAATTAAATAATTTCGAAATCCTACGCTTAGTTTTACTTTGATTTACTTTACTCAAATCTAGAGTTTTCAAAAAGGTTAATTTTGGAGGCTATATTCTATAGCAAAAGTTGTATAATTTTTAGTGATATATAACAGAGTTATATTATTAATTAAATAATCACCTTATAATTGCCTACGAATTTAACTTCAAATCGGGTTTATGGTGTCGTCAAGTTGCGGACAAAAGGGGAGAAAAATAATCAGAACTTTTTGTTATAAATAACAATTAATAATAATAATTGTATAATTCCGAATACGATTCAAATCCAACTTTTTCCGGTCCTGCATTATGCGGAAACACTTTTTGAAATTTGTAATGGCCGGAAAATTAAAACGAGGAAACAGTATCTGACCATAAATAATTACATGGACGATTGAACACGAAATGGGAAAGGAACTACTTGACATTTATAAATTTTGCAGTAAGAAAACGGATTGAGAAAGATTTGGAAAATGTTTGTTTTTCGCAATATGGGTACTAATTATTTACAGGAAAGCAATAAAGCATGTAGGTTGCAAATAAGAAAAAAACACCCTGGTATCGTGGTGGTATAGCCATACATGGCCATACACGTCATTGCAGGGAGAAATGATATTAAAAAATAGTCATTACTGCTCAAAAGTAATTATAATATATCAATTTTGCTCATGCAGTTTGTTGCAGTAGACATTGTATATTGAGTTCAGACAAGTATTCAAATGTAAATATTTAAGAGTAGAACCACATGCAATATACTCGCAACAGCAATATATCTGTAAAGGAATGTATCCTAGAAAGGAATAAAGCAGCATCTTCCGTGATACCCTACTGTATAATATTGTGTTAAAAATGCCACATTTAACTTCATGAGACGTTGGTACGAGCATGTTACGATCATTAAAAAACCTATTTTCGTGTGCACATAAATGGAAGATATATGAAATATGCACTTTTTATGTTCTGTAAGACGGACAAATTGAGTTCTTACTGACGTACGCCTTTAATATTCCATAAAAATGCGAGTTTGAGATTTAATTCGATTCGCAATTTTATTTTAACTACATACTTAGTGAAACAGACAGTAAAACTGGTCTAGACACGTTTGATGCCGGTTTTTCATCTTTCAGTTAAATTATCTGACAAATAAGTTTGTCAGATTTGTTTTACAGAAACATGGAAAATCGGCCCTTAATTGTACTAAATTAATTCTGCATGTGCTTTATATTGCTATGTAAACCACGTCTAGCGGACGAACACAAAACTGGATCATATTAGTTGAACTCGAGGTCAAGGTTTTGCATCAGAATTATTTATTTAATGATGTTGATTTTCATTTTTTATTTATTTTTTATTTTGTTCAGTTTTATTAGGTGTTAAAAGATAAGGAATATCTGTAAATATTTGTAAAACAGTTCTCCGGCAATAAAAGTCGTTTCTCGCTGCACAAAAGCTAATTAGTTTCAAGATAAGGAGGTGTTACCGTGGAAATTTTTAACACGTGCGGAGTATTCTAAGACAATGCATTTATTTGATAAGCAAGAGATGGTTCAGAAAGTTAAAAAGAAAGGGAAATGTATTTTAATAAGCGTACCAGATGTATAGCGGAACTATCTGTTTGATGGACAATAAAACGCTCATCCAAAGATAAACATTCACTCATCGGAATTTTGCCAAATGTTTCTTAGTTTTATTATAGGCGGTAGCACTTTGTAAAGTTTGTCATGGTTTCCTGAGGTTCTCGGTGGTTGTTTCGCATTGTCATTTAGATGAATATTCTTTTTTATTGATTGCCACCTATTCAAGCTCATTATATCTGCTAGCTGTTAAAAGCGTGTAACTGAATTTCAGTACCTTCTTTGTTTTGGTAGTTTGTAGATAGACATGAAACAAGAAATGCCTATATAGACTGGGGGAAAAACCGGCAGACGGTCGTATAACTATAGCAGACACCTTTGAAATTTCTAGTTCCATCTTCGTTTAACGCATTACTCCCCGTGCGGTGAAGCGAGAGCGCTGTCACTCAAGCACGCGCTGATTGTAAAAACAGATCTACAGCTGGAAGTAGGTACGTACCTACACCTAAATTAAATGTAGGCATTCTACAAATAATAGGATTTATGAAATTTTCTCAACTGTCACAAACATGAACACAAATATTAAAAAATATTTCTACACTACACATTGTTGATTTAAAAAAAGCTTACGGGGATTCCCTTTTAAAATCCTAAAGGAGGCAAAGTGCATGGACTAACCAACTTAACGAGTTACAAATTCTAGATTATATTTATATTGGAACAAAAACAAGAAAATAATGATTTAGCAACCATTGATTCAGATCTTTTTTGGTGTTATAATTTCCCCATTTTTCACTACATATTTGCTTCTTACCCTGCAAGTCATAAAAATATACTCACCAGCTTCTTCACATTATACGCACATCTTTGGATTAGTATATTAAATAAACCTTTTGTGAAACCACTGGAATTTTGTGCGTTGGAGTAACATCAAGCACCAAGCAGCTACAAATTAAACATATTACGATGGTTAGGTATTTGCACGTATTGCCTTACCAATCGACTAAGCGTTTATGGGAATTAGTGCAATAAACAAACGGGAGAAAAGCATTTTCATAGCGAAACAATTGTTTAAATACCGTGTCATCAAATTCTATTAGCGAAGATCTATTGAAGCTAGAAGTAGTAAAAGAGGTGCTTACGAGCGTCGGGAGATAATAAAATAGAATTAACTGATACTGGAAAAAGTATCGGGAAGACAGATTTACAGTGCAAAATAAATCTTACTGTCGTCTTATCTGTATGTATTACAAGGCAATTAGGTTTTCTTTTCTTTCTATTAGCAACTGGATCCGTTCAAAAATGCATCTGTATGCAATAAGGGCAATAATTGAACTGTTTTGCATTCTTGATTTATATGCTCGTTGTAAAATGTAAATTGTTAGGCAGGTCATTTTATAAGCTATTTCCATATAAATGAGGGTTTGTTTCCACTGTCGCTAAAATGGCCATTCATTTACCGCAAATTAGATTGCGGAGACTTTGCATACATTTTGTTCGTCTATCTTACATGTATGTATAAATGGAAAATGTATCCAATTTAACATCGAAAATAATAAATGACCTAAATCCATCACGGTTCTTTTTCAAGTCACTTCGTAGTATACGAACCAATAATTGTAAGTGAAAAACTGTTTGCGTTGAAAAGTTTTCTGCATGTCATAGATTTCTCTAGAGATTGTCAATATTCATAACATTCCTACATCTCGCTAATACTTCTACTGCGCTTCTTCTTAAACAATGAAATTCTTTCAAAATTTTATAAGCTCCTTTTAGCTAATTGGTGGCGACATCGGTGGAAACTGGATAGGTTTGAGCATTCTTCGTGTGCTTGCTAGAAACATAATAAGCGATATTTGCTTAGGTAAATATCAATCACTTATTTTTATAATTTTCCAGGTGAACGTTTGTATCCTACATCGCGCAATACAAGTAAATGATTCAACCACTCTAGAGCTTGTTTTGGTAAGCTTCTTCCCAGGGGCGGATGCAGAAGCAGTAATTCCACTGGTAGGGTGGAATGAATTAACGCGGTGTTTGTTAATGATACCTAGTAGGTAAATTTGTTATTAATAGAAATTGACGTGCTAATTACTTCCAAATTGTTGATTTTCATTGACTTATTTCTAGCCTGTAGGTACTTACCCCCGAGTTTGAATGTGATTGGTTGAGAAAATTAAAATAATTCAATTGCAATCATGTGTGATTAAAATACCAATTTAGGGCACGAAATTGTAACTTGCTTTTCCATAATTCAGTGAAATCGATTTGTTATCAAAGAATAATAAGTAATAAGTTTAATTAGGGTAGCAGTGAGTTTTCGTTCCCGTAAGCGATAAATCTTTAATCAAATCCCATCATGACAAATGCAGGCAAGTAGCTGACTACATACAATAATGCAGCTGGAAATGAATGCTTTACGAAAGAAGCTTTAAGAATTGAATAACCCGCTTTCCGAAATGAAATATGGTGTAGACAACTGCTTTCCGTTCGTTTCAGAAATTCAGTGAGTTAAAAATCGGCGGAAATATTGGGCCTAGAAGAGTGGGAGACAATTTTCACAGATCAACTATTTGTTTGGCTTCCATTGTGCGAGAAAGATGTGAAACTCGCCTCGTCTACGACGGAAATCCGTATCCATTCTAGTAGAAATAATAAACTGTAATATCTATTGGTTGACTGTCACAATTCAGTTTGCTCGATCTAAGAAGCTTCGCAGCCGGATATTTTATAATTGGCAAAATTTCAACAGAATTAATGCCCAACTTTGCATTTATTGCACGTTAAGCTATTTGCGCCAGTCCAAGAGGACGTAAATAAAGCTTATTTCTTATGGTGCCTTGATGAGGCCAACGTCGTTGTAATAAAATCCAATTTGTTCCCGACATTATTCGCATTTCCATTTTATAACCAATATTACGAAGTGCGCCATCGTTACTCTAATTATAATTATCATTCGCTCTAATTGCTCAATGACCTTTGGAAGTACAATGAATTACGTAGTCCAAATTGTTCTGTAAATATTTCCACCCGAAAACGTAAAAGCCTGTTAACTAAATAATATTACATATTCTAATACTAGAAATTTGTAATATTGACTTTTTAGGCCCATTTCTGAGAAAGATGCGCTTTTGGCACCCATGATATGCGTCTTAATGAGATCAAGGTTTCTTGCGTGACTTTATAATGTAATTTTATGCTCTTTCCCTGAAAACCACAAACATTGAAATTTTGGAAAGGACCCCAAGAAAGGTTCATTTGGCAACATATTATACTACAATTGGATCCGAGCTAACCTGGTGGTTTTCTTCTTACAGGTTTCTAAAGTCAAATGTTGGATTCTGGTCCTCTGCTAGGGTTACAATCGGTCCGACCTCCGAAACTAAACGCATTAATACACGTCGAAAGAGACCAAGGAAAAGAAGAACATTTTCAAATCGCCGCTAGAAAAAGCTGGAAGTGAATTAAGATAAAGTGAGGAAAAACCCCAAAGAAGGGAAGGACATGATGTTTGAATTGAACCGGTGATTGCAAAATTTAGAAAACACAAATGAAAGTGGCCTAAAGTTAGTGGGATTCGATTCGTTGGTGCCTTTGGGGGTCTTTGGAAGCCAAGTAGCGGCGCCTGGTTTCCTAATGTATCGACGTGGCGGTGTTTCCAGTCTATACAATATTACACTAAAACAAATTAACTTTACCCAACCGAATGCGGTGTTCAGCAATAAAAGAGGCCCAAAGAATGACATCTTTTCCTGTGAATTACCAAGTAATCAGTGAACAAAATTAGCAATTATTGTTGTTTCAAATACGTATTCAAAGACACCATTATTTCCTGCTACATGATCTAATCAAACCCTTTAGTAAAATGATTTATCGCCGACTAGCATTAGAATGCTATGATTATGAATGTCAAAATCATTAATAATCCGTCACTTTATGGCACGTGCCATAAAGTTGTGCCATAAAGTCGCCTTGACAACAAATTTAGGCTGATTGTTGATATATTATTTATTAATGTTAATAGTAATAGTACAATTTGAATTTCCGGAAATTGAAATGCCTGAACTAGATTGAAGAACACATTCATTTGTAGTCGATGATGCACTAGTAATTCCAGATACTGAGATAGTTGATGAAGATGCCAAATCCCTGATTCTCTGGCAGCTAACAGTGTTAACAGATCCTAAGGTTCTAGCAATTTTGTTCTTGTTTTCTCGTGAATCCGCCACATACCTACCCTTCCGCAACAGCATCGCTTTTCCAGTCACCATGTCTTTTCAATGTTCGAATGTCTGCGCCACTATCTGCAAGGATTGTAGCAGACGTTCTGCGAAATGAATGACCAGTGAACTGATCTGCATTAGGAAGGTTCAGATATTTGGCAATTTTACGAGGAATTTGACCAAAGGTATTGATGCCAATGGGATTACACGTACACTTTCCCGCACCATAGAATAGAAAGAACTTCTCTATTTTAACATGCTTTGGTCTTAAATTTATGTACTTTTTAATGAGCTCAGTGTAATTCATGCTATCATCATTTAAAATTGTGAATGTTCTGGGTCGATGTGTTTTCGTATCTTTGAGATTCACCACAAAAACTGCACCCTCTTCTTGGACATCGCTTACACATAAATTGTAAAACTCTATCCTTCTGCAAGCACCAAATAATCCAAATATTGCAACAACCTAAAATCATACTTTTATAGTAACCTTTTGTAGCAATAAGAGAAACCCACCCACCTTCATAAGGAGATATTGTTCGTCACAAGCCGAGGTCAAAAAATTTATTAACTGATTCTTTGAGAACACCAAAGATTTTTCTGCTGAATACCCAACTGAACACTTTTTTAAAAAAGCAGAAAGTTTAGAAAACTGGCTAATGTCAATGTCATTTTTTATTCGTAACATACATTTCAGCTTGGAGTACATGCACCACAATGACGAGGACTTGTAATTTTTTGACTAAAACGGAAGAAACAATAATTACAATTAGGTATATAATTATTTACAGTCTAATTGATCTACCTGATCCAGAAAATACGCCAGCAAAACCTTCTCTGTCACAATTTCGGCATTATTGTTCCGCATCCAGTGACAAAATTTTTCAAATTCCTTTTTGTAAAAGTCTTCTGATTTCTTTGGACACAAACTGGATTCCGCTTCTTCCGCTTTCTTTAAAATTGCATCACACAAACTCAAATCTTCCGCAAAATTCATGTTTTGTGCGTGTTTTGTGCAAATGGCGCCGCTTTATTTATTTATTAACAAAAGTGAGCTATCAAAAACCATGGTAATGTTTAAAACCGCTTTGATGTAATTTTAGATTTAGGTATTTCCGATTTAAGTTTATCGATCAGAATTTTTATTTTTGAAAAGTTCTAGTCGGCGATAAAATAGCGTATGAAATTTGTTTATAATGCAAGGGATTATGACATTCGTGATATTACCGCATTCGCTTCGCTCATGCGTTAAACATTCACTCATGCCATAATCCCTTGCATTATAAACTAGTTTCATAATATACTATTATTTATGTTTTGTTTATAAATGGGTTGACTAAGTATAATTATTATTATGTAACATTTCACGAAAATAGATTTTAAACATTACTTGGGTAATTTACGATTCCGATAAATCCATAGGTACTTCGAACCCTCAAAATAAATCTGATCTCCTCCTTTATGTGGAAGTGCAAAATTTCACCAGATTTTGCAAATAATAGGTATATCGAATTGCCTTATAAAAGGGAATCTATACTGTGAATGAGTACATTTTCCAAAAATTAAAAAAAAAACAAATTAAAAAACCGTTCGTTTTATGCGTATGGTCCTTTTTAAAGGATGGAATTCCTACAATTAAGGCCATTATGATTATGATTATAAAATGTTATCGCAATTTCTTTAGGACCTAGCCAAAAATGTGTAATATACTCGTACAATGAGATATATAAAAAAACACCCGCACATTAAGTGTCATTAAACGAACTAGTTTTTTGAAAGGCGGAGGCTGCCACTGTTCCTGATGGAGCCCTTTAAGCTCACATCTTTTAGTCTTTGAAGGCATTCGTTTAAACCAATCTTTTAATTTTCGAAACCGAAAACAATTTTCTGGAGACGCTCGTCCAAAACCAGAAATTTCGTTTTCCTTCGATTCGAAGTGTCGTGATGTGCTCGAGTTGAGCAGCCCGAATTTGCGAATTGTGAGCATAGGAGGTCAGAAGCTCAAAAACTATTGGATTTTTCCCCATTTTTCCATTTAAGTTGACTTAAAGCCTTTGACTGAATTGGTGGTACGATGCCTTTCGCTGTAGCAGCTCCAAATGTATTCAAATACACCATTATCTACCAAGCACTCGTTGAATTTTGTAAGGTAACTAGGTGGACGTTATTCTATTTACAGAGCGTGTGAGCGCTGACTTAAAATTAAATACATTGGCAATCTCACTATCTAGCAATAACATCATCATTTTTGTGTATAAAAGGGAACTCTCTCTGCTTCACGGGACACTTCTTTCTGTCACTTGTTGACCCGAGAACCTAATTTCCGGACCTGTTCACAATCCGAAACCAAAACCATTCATCCGCTTTCCATTTATTCATTTCAGACCGCTTTCCATTTATCTCTTTCTTCCCGTATCGTCCATTTCACTTCATCAAACTTCTTACATAAGAATGGAATCAAAACCGGAAGCTTGAGACTAGTGGGGCCTGTAGGTATTTCATTTAGACGTCCAAAATAGCAAGGTTGGTTTATCTCGTCGTTTCCATGGAAACAATATTGTATCCTGTTCTGAACATCATTTTATTTCGTGCGCCGCGTCCCATTTTTAATATGAATAACAGATGTCATTGGAATGTACAAAGATTTGCTTCACTTTATCTACCCTTGCCGTTAATGTTATCACTAACTGTTAAAAGGACACAGTCTACTCTAAACAATATTATCACTTTCAATGAAACATTTTTTACTTGATAATACCTTAAGTAACGTAAACGACCGGCATTATTGTCATTAACATACCTATTCGAAAATGAATTTGGCAGAAATTCTTAAAGTCCAAGATTAGGTTGTTAATTATATTTGATGTTATATTTTGCATTTTATTTCCCTGGTATTTTTTCCTTGGATTATTTTTCCTAGATTCCTCAAAGGTATATTGTGTTTTCAACCTGTTTCAGCTCTTATTCTAGCGCTTTTCGTCCGGAATACAGGTATATTCAAGGGAAACACCTGAAAGGTTTACGCTTAGCGAACTTCAAAATTAACAGCTAACTTTTATTTAGCGCTTCCAAGTAAATTTCAATAACTCCGAAATAAGTGGAACGTTAAAAGCGTGGGGCGAGCATACTTTTACAAGAGGAACGAATTTCGCATGCCTTCTCTAAATAATCACGAAATAGCGCCTGAAATTTTAGTTCTACAGTGACAGGAATTGCAGAAACCTCCTCTCCTAATTATTTGGTGTTACAGAATCTCGAACTAAGTGAAAATTATTTCCAGCAAAAATGAAAGTGGCTAGAAATGAATGCGATATGAAAAGGAAATCTAATATTTACTCAAAAGTAACGCTCATTTAGAATGACGAAGGCATTGAACGTGGTCGGTCGGGCGTAAGGCTGTCACAACTATTGATTGATAGTTTCACCCAAAGATGATTTATTGGATGATACCTCGCTTGGTTCAGAGGTCAATCTGTACACCCTTACGCTATTACGTATTCCATAAATTTTATATTACTGTGGTTATACGTGAGTGATATTTTCTGCATTATCCTCAACCTCGGTGATTTCAAATCAAATACAAAATGGATAATAATTAGAAATGCGATGAAGTTTGCGAATTAGCAAGTTATAAGAAGTTTTATTTCGTTTAACTGTAATTAGCCGATTGCCAACAGCGAAGTGTATAAAGTCTCAATCTTATCGGATGGATACATTTGTTTCCAGGGAAATTAATTCTGAGATAAATTTAACGGTGAGATCAAAGACTTGCCCTAACATTTGCAGAAAGGCGATGCTCTCGAAAGTTCTCTGAAAATGTTTAATCTGTGCTGTAGTAAAGATAATGAGCAGGTGGAAAGAGTATTTTGAGGAGATGCAATTGCCACAGAAACTGAACGACATGACATGGAAAGACCGAGACGACAATAAAAAATATCAACATAACGATTGAAGAGCTAACAGAGAGTATTGAAATGTTAAAAACAGGAAAAAAGCCAGGACATGATATAATAACAGCAGAAATGGTAAAAGCAATGGAAGAAGAGGGAGGACACTTCCTACTAACAAGGAATGGAAGGAAGAAAGAATACCGCGTGACTGGGAAAAGGGAGTAATTATACCAATCTACAAAAAAGGGGATACAAAAGAATGTAAAAATTATAGGGGAAGGTCAAGTAGAAGTGGCTTCAGAAAAGGGTGAGGAACCCGAGACCACACCTTCACGATACAGGAAATAATAAATAAGTCATTACTTAAAGGTAAAAAAAGCCTATTTTACCTTCATCGATCTAGAAAAGGCGTTCGACACAACTCCTAGACATAAAATTTGGGAAAGTCTGCAAAACAGAAAGGCAGATACAAAACAAATAGCAGTAATTCAAAGTCTGTATAAATATCTCTGACTATGTAGTGAGTCAAGGGCAGGAGATCAGAAGAATTTACAACAGGACAAGGACTTATGCAAGGAGGAGTTATGAGTCCGATCTTATTTATGTATGATGTTATTAAGAGATGCAACATACGAACGAAGAGAATGTGTATAGGATATCGGTACTTGGAGAGGATTGAAATATAGAGTGCGCGTTTGCGGATGATGTAGTAATCATAAGCGGAAGTAAGCAAGACCTTTAAAACAGCCTAAAAATATGGAGGGAAGAATTACAACTAGTGGGCATGAAACAACGGCGAAAACAGATATGAAAAACTGAACATAAAGATAGGAAATGACAACATAGAGCAAGTCCATAATTTCCAATATCTAGGAGTTTATTTTTTGATTTGCACGATAATTACTAACCTAAATGTAATGCTATTTGGTATGGTTGGAAAGCATTTTTTCAGAGCTTTCCAACGACGTATCACACATGGGGGGTCACTATTTAGATTTAAAAGTTGGGGTGGCTAGGGCGCAGGGGGTGTGAGGGGGTGCGTCGCCAACTATGTAATTGTGATTCCCCCTCCGAATTACCGAAACGGATTTTGATTTTTTTAAATATCTTGTTTATTTACTAAGATATGGGGGGTGGTAAGTTTTCAAATTGTCACCCTGTATAATGGCTTTCTGGTTTTTTGCAAAATACCTTAGGGCAGTACACGAATTACGTTACATGACGCAAAAATTCGACTCTAATTTCTTTTGTGTTATAGGGTATTTAAATCAATATTTTATTTTCAAAGCTCTTCGTGCACAGTTACAAGGGATGAAGTGATGTGTAATTCTTTAGATGGAATATTGAATAAAAGAATAAGAACGAGAGAAATCTAAAAGCGCAAGCTTTTGAATCGGTGTTTCCCCATTCGCAGCAACTAATGCGATAAGTCTGAGCTTAATGAATAGGAGAGCGTATATCGATCTATTCTTTAACTTAAAATGATTAAAATTGCTGCGAAATGTAGAAAAAAAACCTATTAATTAAATAAAATGTGCCACATGCCAGCAATGTTCCATTTCGCTTGATTTAAAGCTTAGCGCTCGATACTTCTCCTTTTCCTTCCCTTCAAATCTAATACGTGACCTATATGTGAAGCAAATGTAAGGCGTTGATATGCAAATTTTACTATTTACGTTATATTATATTTTTGGAAACGTATGTTATATTGAATGTCGGAGCCAAAATCGAACATCTCCAAGAGAAACCTTCCACAAATATGTCACGAATCTCTTATCGTCACCAGCACATATTACGCGAATGTTTACACCTTGCACAGATATTCCACCTCGTTTATATACACGTACCTGCACACGTTAGCGTAGATTTTCTTTCTAGCTTTCAAAGAATGTAATCATCATAAAGTTGTTCAATAGTAGCGTTACAATTTCTGAAGCAATAAACGATTCTATACATCTGTCAATGTTCGGGAAAGGCTGGTTACGATCCCCATTCGCCGGATGCCTAGGCTCAGGATCGACTCTAATCAGATCAATGATTTAAACAAAAAAAAAACCTCATTTCGTCGCACGTGCTTGTGTGGGCCATTCGTTATATAAACTGCAAAGCACATCACGTAAACGTTCGAATTTGGTTTGGAAATGCAATTGCTTCGTACAGTTTAATACAGTACCTACAAACAAATTAATTAGGTACACCGTAATTGTATATTGCGATAGTTTTGTTACTGATATAGTTCAAGTTGATCATTAAACAGAACTCGAATTGAATTTGTGCGATTTGGCAAATATTTGGCTAAATGAAAAATCGATAAGCAAAAAGTAATTCTACTGACAGATGGTGGAAATCTAGGGGAACTATTGAAGTCAACTTTATTAAAAATAAATGCTCCTGCAATATTTCAGTGTGGTGTATTTGGTCGGTAGCGCAGGCCCAGCCCATTTAAAAATAAAAGTCAGCAGAAAACGAATATCACTCAGTAATGCATCTGCAAAGACTCATATGTGTTTTAAGCATTTTTTTAAGAACATTTTTAGAAGATCATGATTAACTGAAAGGGTTTTTTTGTTCATTACATCTAGAGCTAGGCGATTCCGTTACTGTTTAACGGATCTTCACAGAACCAAGGATTTCAGAAAATGCTTTAGAAAATCAACTTTTTCTCGTCAATTCTGGACTTGTTTAGATGTTTCTCGGGTATTTTGGAGAAGTTCTTCAGAAAAGTTTTCAGATATTTCTAAAGTTTGGTTCGAACTGGTTCGAAAATGATATAAATATACCATTTTTTTTATATTGCCTGGAAGATTTTTACAAAGAAGCTTCTCAGGCACTCACTAAACATTTTGCAATTTGCTCGTTTTAGTGTTTTTTTGCGTGTATGAAGTAATATTCAAAATTTGTGCAAAAAAACTCATTACAAAAGCTGTATTAATCCTTGAGACATTTTTCGTATATTTTTCAGAGATTGTTGAGAACTACTCCGAGGTGTGTTGGGTATTTTTAAGATTTTTTCACAGAAACCTTAGGGATTCCTACATTCCCGAGGCATCCTTTCGCGAGATTCTATTTTGACATAATTTTGGAAGATTTTTAAATGTTTTATATGCTTAAGTATTCTCTGGAAGGGTTTTTTTTAGATTCATGAGCGATTTGGCAAATAGTCTCTAGGAAGAGTTCAACTTGGGGGAGTATACTACCTGGTTTGAGCTTTGGGTATGCAGTTATTCTAAATGTATAATGCACAAGAGCTACCACGAAACTGTTCACATAATAGTTGAAGGAGGAAACCTTTAATTTGGCATAAACCATACCTTCCACACTTCCGTCAGATAGTTTTTCTTGTATTAAACGGCCAGGAATCGTTGACCTCGGGATGAAATTTTAAACCTTGTAGCGTAGTATATCAGTAGTAATTAATTTTAATAATGAGTGAGAAGCTTTACAGAAAAAGGACAAATTTGTTTTTCTATTTCGATTTTTAAATGTTCTTATTAACGCACTGTTTTCCGCTCAAAACAGTGCGTTAATGAGACCTATTAACGCACTGTTTTTAAGTTGGTATTAAAGAGGAAAACCTAAATTCACTACTCTATTTGACATTCGATTGTATTTATTTACAAATTAGGGTTATGTTTTGATAAACAGAAAGACAAGATTCCCTTTCTATTTGATTAAAAGCGAGACATGTAAGGCTGATAAAGTGTTAATCAAATTACAAGAAGAACAATATGAAAAAACCACTTATTACTTTCTTCCAAAACTCAAAAGGGAATTAAATATTACGGTATGTAGCGTAATAACCGAGATATCAACATGTGGGGCTTTGAGGTAAATTTTTACATTAATGATTAATGCCTCTTTTTGTAGCACGCTCAACATCTACGTGCAATCTGTGACCAATGATTACTAGTGCGAATAGTGTACCTATCTTCCAAAAAAGACCTACAGGTTATAAAGGAGATTTCGAATGGGGAAAGGATGACAATGAGGATACCTTCGGAACACATTAAACAATATTTTAAAGAAGCAGCTTATTGCTTTTAGCACTTGTTCTGCGTTATTAATATCGTGAGCCTGATTTGTGTAGTATCGTTATGCTCCTAAGAGGAAGTGACAATCCGAAGCCGAACCCGTCGTAATGAGTGACACGTATCACGTAACAACAACCCACTAAGGACCGATCCGTTAGTGACCGTTAATGGCAAATAGCGAAAGGAAACCTTTGTTTTTCTTTTTATGTCAGTCACCAATATAAGTAGAAGCAGTGTCATATGGGCGAAATCTGTTAGCTGTTAGCTTTGTCGTTAATCGACAGTGACACAACTGAATTTCACATAACTTATATAAAAGGACGAAGGACTGTATTTTGCCTTTATGAATTGTTCCACAGTTAATGTACTAATTTCTGAAGTTTATTAATTAAAACAAAATTGATGAGTGTATTTAAATAAGTGAAATATTTGGGACGTCCTACTGCCAACTTAATACAACCTGCACTGCAACTTCTATATCAAAATTCCCTAGTTACAAAAAGTTACTATAACATCATTTTGATAAACATTTCTCGAAAATATCTTCTCAATAGAAAAAATAGTATAAGAAACTTGTTTCATAAGACGCCCCATCGCACTCGTTCATTAGAAAACTCGCCGCGAGCGGCTCGTTTTCTAAACTTGAACTCGTGCGTTAAACGCGCCACTTATGAAACTTGTTTCTTAATATACTATTACTACACGACCCTGTTGTTAAAGTGTTTTTGTAATTGCAGGCACTGATATCACTATAGCGTTTCCTATTCCAAACACTCTTGACATGTATAGGTATGAGCGAAGTTGGGTGGCCAGGATAAGGAGTGTTTGGCGCAGAAGATTACAAAATGGTTTTCAAAGGACAGAAAAAAGAAGCAGGAGTAGCAATTTAATTAAAAAAAGATTAGGACTAAAACATTACCAAAATAATTCAAGAAAGTGACCGAGTGATAGCGGTCAAAGTGACGAATCGCCCTTATAATTCAAGTTTACCTACACGAGCATGAATAACAAACAAGAAAGGTACTTAGAAAGCTTTGAAATATGGCTATGGCGGAAAATGGACAGAAAGGGCGAAGAATGAGGCTTCTGTGAGAAGAGTGGGTAAGAGAAGTTTTTTATGATCAATGCGAAGACGTAAAGAAGCGTGGATACGCCATATTTTGAGGGGAGACTGTTTGATGAGTAGAATAATCGAAGGAAAGATCAATGGAAGGAGGGGAAGAGTCAGACCAAAAATATAATGGGAAGGAAAAGTTACCACGAATATGTATAGTCAAATCTAATGCTTGAATAATGTTTTACGAAATATTCATAAGCTTCAAATACATATGGTGGAAGTCCATCAGACCCAAAAGACATTTATGGTTTCAGACCCTTTATAGAATGCAATTAAACAGCATCCTTCTGAACGACACAAAAATAGTTCCGCTTATTCTCGTATCGAGTAAAACGTTCATTCAGGACAAGTTAGGGATAATGCTGAAACCTTAATTAATTGCATTATTAAAACCAAGCATGTAACTGCAAAGTATTCCCGTGATGAGTTGTGTAAACAGCACTCTACATTATTTTCCCTCCTTCGAAATGGTACCTATGTATAATTCCATTTCGTGTTAGATCAGAATAGCATCAAATGGGAGCCTTTGTGTTATCAGGCGATTCGGGTACGAAATTAAATAAAAATCGTAATTTTCTACAAGTTGCAGATTGTAACGTAGCATTTTATTGATGGGTGATCTGTCATTCCTGTCTGTTAAGAATTTGCTCTTATCCAAGTATGCTGTTCAAATTCTAATGAGCTGTATCAGTCCAAATTTGAAGTTCGCATCCATCTTACTTTTTAAACGCAATAAAAAGGCTTAGAAAATCTTTTTAACAATGTTTAACAAGCAAACATCATAGTATCTTATCGGCTCAAGCAGTTACAGCTTCACTTTACACAACCTCCTATTAAGCCAACAGCAAGATCAATTTTACGTATATTTGGTCAAAAGGAAACTGTTTCGAAAATTATAGAATCATTAGATCCTTGATGTTATTAAAACAGTTCTGTTCTTCTATTACAATTCAACGGACAAGATTAGGTGAAGGCGGGGGGGGGGGAAGTACTGTAATGTAGCTTTTGTAAACATTTCATATCCCGAAGAAGACATTAAAAGTCTACATTTACATACCCGATTGAATTATAAGTATTACGACAAAGTTCTAGTCACGTTAATTATTTATCCCTTCAGCTTCCAAAAATGTACCTACCTCCTGAAATATTATGTTTCCGCTACAACATTAATGACCCGCATTGCACGCATAACGCTTAGCTCTTCCAAGTTTTCTCGAATAAGTAATGTACGTAAAATTAAAGAGAAAATGTTCTATACGCGTTAACATTATTACTTAAAAAGACACCTAGCTAGTGAGTGATGCTTTCGTTCCTAGAACTTTGACAGTCATAAATTATTTGTATGGGATAGTTTGTGTGTTTGATTGAGTATTTTCGGAAAGAGATGCTAAATTTATTTACAAATATTTTCTCCTATAGGCTAAATTTATACACTTTTTTCTCTTAAATTATTATTTTTATACTTTTTTAGTGCGCTAGTTTAAGTTTTTATACCCGGTGTTGGCTTCCGCAAGTTTAAAACGCTAAATCCGTAAAGTTCAAATATTTGCTCCTATTACATTTCTAACAAAATCAATGATGAACAGCCACTGTTTACGGTAAAGCTAAATTTTTACCCCAAACTGTATCCAAGGCACTACAATTATCTTGAATCAATTTCCTTAGTAATAGGCCTGAAAACTGATCTCTTCCGCCTTTCCACTTTGATAGTAAAGAAATACACATAATGAAAAATAGTTATTTGCTGAAGGGTGAAGTACCACCCTTGTGTAATAAATGTGGTGCCAACTTAACACCTGAGCACATACTCTGTACCTGTGTAGCGTACCAAAACGAGCGCGATCTCTTTAAAATTAATGTGATATGGGAAACCAATTTTTCTAGTCAGGATTGCTGTCAAAGAATATTAAGATTCATACGGGGTATCGGAATTTTGAATGAACTGTGATAATCTGTGATATTAGTATGTACGTAAATGTTGCCTAGTTCTTGTTTCGTCTTGTACGTCTATATCTTTGTCTATAGGGCGATAGGCAAATGGCCTCAGCAGCCGAAGCCTTAGGTGGGGTTTTAGTGGGTATTCCCAGCAAACGGGAGAGCCCCACACTACTCTGGAATTTCCTTGCAGAGTGTACATAAGGTGCATTTCCCCACCTATACAAACAAAAATTGACATACGGATTAATCTTATTTCCCCCCCCCCCCCTTCCTCTACAGCCTTCAAGCAAGAGGGGGATATTAAAAAAAACAAAAAACAAACAAATCAATCTTATGTTTTTTGAAACGTTAAGTGTCCCATAATTGTTTTTATTATACTATAGAAAATGGAATTCTCCCGTTCATTTTTTTGCTAATAATTCGTATTGCGCGATATTCTTCTTTTACTTCGATTTAATACTCAATAAATTTTATTTCGTGTTAGCCACACACTATACACTTTAATTATTATGGCCAATGACAGTTTCTCG
Source organism: Photinus pyralis (assembly GCF_008802855.1). Taxonomy (NCBI): domain Eukaryota; kingdom Metazoa; phylum Arthropoda; class Insecta; order Coleoptera; family Lampyridae; genus Photinus; species Photinus pyralis. The sequence continues at coordinate 25,252,531 of NW_022170738.1, read as the reverse complement.
TTGCAAACCGAAAAGGCACCAAAATGGTCAAGGGCTTCATGACCGGTCTTTTCAATAGGTTTATTTTCTTGGTTGCTTTTTTATATCTAATTCCGCTTACAGTTTTTCTTCCAGCAACTACTCGCATAAGAACTCTCGCCAGCACCAAAATTAACTTCCCGCTGATATGCTGTGACTTCAGTTCTCTGACAGGTCACAATGAATTTAGTGTTCCGCTCTTTAAAAAAACCTTGACATGAACTCTACGATGACTGAAAGCGCTTTGAATTTTCCGCGCTCTTTAAAAGAGTTTAAAACAAACTTAATCTTCGAAAACCACTCCCAGAGACCAGAGACCACTCTAGTTTAACACTGAAGAAATTTGTTTTCTTACCTGCAATTTTTTATTCTGTAACTGTTTTCAATTTTACTTCTCCCGTTTACATGGCGAAACTGACGTATGTACCCCCCTCTATAACAATAAAATCATATAACACTAATGGGGGGTTTATTTATTTATTTTTTATTTATTTATTGTCCCTCTCTTGTTCTGGGCCCTCAACAGGCTTTCTCCCAATTACAGAGTGACCCGCGTAATGCTTTTTAGAAGTTGTTCTATACTTCTCCTTTAATAAAAAATAGACTGTATTCTTCGGTACAAAGGATGCATCACTAACAAAAACATTGGTGTAAGAGTCATTCCATATAAAATCAACAAATGAGATAAACAATCACCATTTGTTCTTATTGTATAATTTCTGATCAGTACAACGTAATGAGCTTTTTAGTAACATAGGTTCTAATTTCTTAAGAGCTGTACATTTCATATTATAACGGGTGTCCAGGAAGTAGGCACGAATTTGAATTTGGCGCCATTTTGTCCTGTGACGGTTGGCAACCGTGGGTTTTTCATGTTTGTTTCCCATTAGTAACTCATGAGTAACGGGCAAGTATAAACCATAGCAGCTATCAATTAGCAAAAACCCGAAGTTTCTAGGTGGCCCAGGGGCCGAAATCTCAACGAAACAGACAGACACACAGACAGACGACGGAAAATCGAGCACATAAGCGTTATCTCAACTTCGTTGTGTTACGTTAAAAACTAGAGCCTATTATTTACAAGTTTGAAATTGGCCCAATTTTTACTTCGGATTAGTATTGATCAGATGTTATAAAATAAAAAACTTATCTCATAGATTATCCTCAAATATAATTAACATTAAAAATCCTGCGGGACCTTCTTTAATTCGAATTTACTGATCGCCTATGGAATAAGAGTATTAAGCGCTGTACTTACTGGAACATCCCGGCCAAATTTTAGCTGACGCAACACGACGTCATTTTGTATACTGTAAATCCGAAATTCTACGATTTTAGGAACCGCAACCCCGTTTCGTTGACAGGGTACCAAATAAACGTAATGCCGCCCTCCCGTGGCTGTCTTGAAATCCGAGAATCTGGAAATTGATTTTCTTGTAACACATCCAAATGTCGGAGTTGATTAATTTATTTGCCCCTTAAAATATCATATTACCATTTTTTTCACTGTAGAATTGATGTACGCAGTTCGGTTTCGATTAATTAATTTGTGCAAAATTTTGTTAGCTTTGTACCAATTTAGAATTGTTTTCCGAAGACGCTTAAAACTTATACCAACTATGCCAAACAGAAACTGTACAGGTCCTGGAAAGTTCTAGAAGCGCACAAGAAAAAACACTAATATGTTCGTGTAATAATATTAACAAGTAGAGAACGTTGCTATTTAACTTTAGCGAGCTTCCCTGCATTACCTAGTCACTCGACTTCTACAAATGCACGCGACGCGGGCTATTAGTGTTATAGAGGAAACATCCTATTTCAGGCGGTTTTGATAACAGTGCATTGCAAATGGACAGTTTTAGTGCGCTCCCTCGAGATAAATTTAAAAGAAATTCCTTTCGCAGTTTAAAAACACAAGAAAGCCCCAAAACAATGTGGAAAAGCTGTTTCTAGGGCGTCTGAAGTGGAAAGTTGGAATAGTTGCTGATAATGCCGTCCGGCGTCGTGGCGCTATCGGCGGTGAAGCTGGGCTCTACCAGTACCTCGTGGACCATTGCGACGCTCACGTAATTTCATCGGTAAACGAAACGTAAAACATTCCGTATTTACGTTGGTCTAACTGTTTGGTGAGCGTTTGTGGCAGTTTCCCGGAATTACTTTTACTCGTATTGCTAGTGATAAAATGGACAATGAGAAAAGGATTTTCATTTCTGTATTGTGAACGGTACCACAAATCGAAGTGGAATTAGACTTAGTGGATCTACAGAAAGAAAATAGTAGGAGCGCATTTTATTCTTTAAACTGAATACAACCAAAACATGTTTCATGAATTGCTTAATCACATTAACTATAGCTTTTGACAGATTTAAAAAGTTTAGAGCACCAACAAACTGTTTAAAGTTTGTGCAACAATAAAGTCTTACTGCTTCCACAAATTACTTTAATACTTCCATTAATAATTCATATAAAAGTTATATTGAAAATGCTATCCCAAAGGCAATGAAAGTTTATAGGCGAGTTTATATTGTTTTGGGAATACCTGTACCACCTTTGCATTATCATATTACAACATTTTGTAATTCTCACTTACACATCTCACCGGAATTCTTATCAAGTTTGTACAACTCGATTAGCTAACGCGTCTTTTATAACAAACCTAATAAGGCACAGCGCCAAGAAGTTTATAAAAGTGAAAACACATTACATTTACCCATAAATGATACTTGAAGAGCTTTGGCGCAATTCTTTCCCGGACACAAGAGAACGGCAAAGTTAATAACTTTCGCCGGCTTGAGATTTCCGTTCGAAACATACAACTTGAGTTAATTTTCAATTAGAATGTTGGAAACAGAATTAGAAGTAGAAAAAAGTAGCTTTGTGTTTTGCTAATTGTGTACTTCAAAATTCATTACGAAAGAGTCCTTGAGAATTGTATGCTACTGATTACTGCCGAAATATGGCATTCAAAGTAAAATGAATTATTCAATCTTTTGTTTCCTTCTCGGCAATTTCGGAAAAAATTATAAAGCACAACACAAACAAGTATTTAGATTACGTTTCCGTTTAAATGAGATAATTTGTTTTTTAGCGCCCCATTTCGAGAAGCGCCGAAGTTATGTAGGCATCTCGTGTTTCATTAGGAAAACTGAACGCAACCACTAAGTCAATGCAAATTTATACTTAACTACATTAATTTTTAATTGAAAATTAATGCCTTTTTTAGCATTTTTGAGTTGATCGAAGTTATAGATTCCCAAAGAAAATTTCTTTCGAGCTCGATGAAATTAATGACTATGCCTAAAATTCACCCTAATGTCGTTCAGCGCATGCAAATATTCGCCTATTTTAAGACTTGGTTGAGAAAGTCGATCAAACAATTGATACATAAATGATAAATGATAAGTAAATTTCACTCTGCCTTTTCTGGTGAGTACGCGGAAAACCTACATTTATTACTTGAGGCTCAATTAAATTCGAATTGAGTCTTGCTTTGCGACGATAGAGTCATTAATAAAACAGTAATACATTTTGAGTGCGGATGATGAGCGCGACGAAAAGGAATAAAAATATTTCGAACCGAAGCCCTATTGGGAAATAACGTTTGACGTGTCCGAGATTTGGGACTCAAATGCACAACGAATTTTTATTTTAAGCTTTCTACAAAATTGAATACGAGAAATATTTTAACATTCGCTGCACTCACAAATCAATTTAGAAGTAACGTTTTGATGAAACTGAAGTAGTCACGTTAATGGAATCCTTGTGCTTATACAATGGGCAAAGAGCATTAAGCCATACGTAATTACTAAATGATATTTGCCAGTGAAGCGACTAATGGTAGCTTCATAAGGATATTTTGATCTAGTTCAAATTGCGTAATTGTGGTATTTACATGAGCACAAAGGTGATTTCATGTCTTTATGAGGGGGGTATTGAGAAGTTACAGAAATTAATTATCATCCGAGATGTACCTGTCTCATAATTAATTAGCGATCCAACGGCAAACAACTCTATTGCTCTCCACGAATCCACTGCAATTCGCGCTTTGTCCCTACGACAAATCGGGATTCCCAAAAATCTTACTAAACATCTTCCTTTCCGGAATGGTTTTGAATTTGCGTGTAGTTTATGTCGAGGTGAATTTATTTAATCGCCTAATCATGGTTGATTCCACTGTTTAAAGTGCCGAAAAACTGTACAACTCAAGTTACATGCGATGCAAACTCGTTGTCTAACCGTTGACAGATTATTTTAACGTTGAATTCTTTCGCAACACTGCTGATCGCGATATTTTATTGTACATCAAGAACTCTATCATTAAATGTAGTTTAAATAATTTTCCAATGGACAGTGTTTATAAATTATAAAAAAATACCTGAAAAATTGGTTTGAATATGCAAAACCCATGAACATTTAAAGAAGTACAAAAACTGTATTTGTTTCTCTAACTCACTACTCATACTACACATCGAAGAAACAGTTTGGTAATCATATTACTTTCTTGTTGGAAGCCGAAGTTGTGCGCTATTAGTTCATCTACTTTCTGAGCAAGCTCTTGACTGTTGATGAACCTGTCCAAATTGGCTATTTCACCCTTAACTTTAAGAACTGTCTTTGCATTTTTCAAAGCTCTCTAATGAGCTGCTAAAAATGCACTGGAATCTGTGATCTAGAAAGTGGAAGGTCTGATTTGGGAGGTGATATAAACTTCTGAAAAGCTCCCCAAAAGGTCCTGTAGAACCTCCCAACACGTTTTCCACAGTCTTAGAAGACTCTCTCTGGTTATCTAGCTGTCTAAAAATTTTTCAGGGCTATGAAAAGCACCAATGTGGCGTTATGAACCTTTCAGTAGAGATGTTTGGGTCGTCTTCTTTCCATTATTATTTTATTATTTCGGAAGCAATGTCAACGAAAAGATTAGGCCTTGCCGTTGTGTTTTTTTAAAAAATTATAAAGGTTTCTCATTTTATGGAATAGAAGACTGACAAAAAAGTACGAATCCCTCTCGATTAATGTAGACCATAAAATAACCCTCGCATTTTTGAAATATTGAAAAACTAAACAATTCGTGAAGGGGAAAGGTTGACGTACGAGTGGATCTTCTCTTAACGCTGCTTCGGTTTCCAGACAGATATTTTAATTTCTGTAGCGTGTTTTGTTTAACATGATCATTGTAATAGATAATCACAAAACGTATTTCATAAAAAAAAAGTTAAATCAAATAATAAATAATGTTTGGTTACCTTTCGTGTTCGTGTAAATACTGTATCTACATCTTTTTCCCAATTCGTTTTATACAGCCGTTATAAACCGCACATGTTTCCTTTTGCGGTTTTTAACTCTTTTCAGGCCGATTCGTACTCGAAAAAGAGAACAGACTGTCAACTCGGACTCTAATAACAGAATTGGTGAAAACCAGTAAAGTTTAATAATCTTTACAAATTAAAAGTTAATTAGTTCATTTTCTCTCACAAACAAGTAATAATTACCACCATGTAAGATATTTCAATTGTATATACTTTAATATTGCTTGTACTTTCTTTAACAACCTTCCGAATATAATATAAGAACTATCTTATGCATATAATATAAAATATGTGATATTTGGATTCTTGCTTTCGCGTTCTTATCTTACAAAATTTTTTTCTCGTAATTTACGTCACCAAACCGACTTACGCTTATAAGATGGCTCCATCTAAGGTATAAAAACGGCTACAGGTTTCAAATCTCCTCTATGGAATGTGTACTCCGGGGAAAATTTCGCACATAGCGAAACGTTGGGGATTTGTTAATGACTAGGGAACTTTATTCGGTACCATAAAGCAAAAAACAGAAAAATAGGAAGTTTCTGTTTCTTTTCGTACACTTAATTTAATTAATTTAAAATTGAAATGTAATGCGCTTACATTCACTTCTTGTCCGGAAATCGTTCGCCGTAATTGAATACGGATAAACAAAAATGCGCATTCTTCGTTCGAAACTAAATGATTGTTCTTTTTTATCGCGTTGAAATTGAAAGAATGTTACTACTGCGTCACATTAACATAATGCAAACCTTGGATCAAGTTTCTTAACGTAACAGAACTTTACTGAAATACTCGCATTTCTTCTTTGGTGTAATATGTCCTCGTACAAAAACCTCTCAATTAGTACACGAACTGTATTACGCACCAAAGGTGAGATTTTTGTATTTATATATTCATAGGTAATAATTTTGTGTGTTTCCAGCAAATATCACACTAATTTTCTCAACTTTTTGAAAACGGCGCTTTAAGTTGGTCGCTTTTAATCCAATGTTAATAAGCTGCTTTAACCTCAGATGATTAAAAACCTTAGAGGGCCGTACTCGTCGCCTACTTGAATATCGAAACGCAAATTCTTTTGTTTCTAGGGGATCGTAATTCGTACTGATCGCCGCGAATGGGCAAAACGCAAATTCCCCAGTTTCTTCAAAACTGTAACGTATATTATCTCTACAACCCCACAGTGATTCAAATATCAACACTATGGGGTTGAAAGTTGAATTATTATGCATCCCTTTGGGTAGAGGTGCAAGTTGGGGGGTTTATGATACAATAAGTTTAAGATATTTTCTAATATCACTGTTAATTACTCTTTCGTTAAAATACATAGAAATTTCAGAATTTTTCAAAATGTAGGCAAACAACTTTGAAGCTCTATATCTGTTTTAATAAAAATTTCACAAAGAATAAGTGTACAGTGTGGACCAATAGTGTGTGCATGCGCAGATTCCAAAATGCCAACTTTTTTACTTATGAAGATTTCTCTGTAAAGTTTAACCTTCTAGTCTAGTAAAAACAAACATCCCAATACATAGACAGTGTAAAACGAATTTTTAGTAGTCAGAATTAAATCGCACAATATTTCCATTTCTGAAAATTGATTTAACTAATTTGAGTAAGTGAGGAGTGGCTAGGATGCGGGGCATAATTTACAAGTTTATGTAATTTCCAATAAAAAATACAGTAAAAAGCACTAGGTATATTCGATTATCAATTTTTTTCTAATTTGTAGTGTGGTCTCTGTTATTTTTAAAATTTTTTGGTAGTACGTTTAGCCAATTCAAACGGAAGCTGACGTTGCACAACGGTTAGCAGTATTTTTTACGTAGGTGTTAATTTAAGGGCCATTAGAATTAATCAAATCTATAGTTTCTTTATCAAATCGATGCGCAAAATTTTCACTCAAAATTTTGTTTGAGTTGTTTTAAAAGGTAAACAAATATCAAATTTGGAATCCTTCCATACACATTTTTGTTTGACATTAATTTGGCACGTGCTGGGATGTCAATAGAAATTTTAGTGGATCTTTATACGACCGCAAGTTACATCCACTCATTATTTTTAAGATGAAATATGAACAATACGCCTGTGCAAACTAGCGAAATCACAATAAACATCAATTGAAAAGCTTTGTTTGCTGCACTTCGAAAATGCGAGATCTCTTTACCTCCTATTAATAAAACTTCAATGTAAGACGTAAGTAAACGCAATTTCCAACTTTCAATGTTGACAATCAACACTGATTGGTAATGTAATTATTTGAGTAATGTTCACTCGTAACTAAACGACGATGAGAATCGGATGATGAAATTCCAACACAAACGATTACGAGATTTTCCTCGAGAAATTGTCGTGAATCAGTTTTATGCGTAAATAGGTTTGACGATGAGAAAGGTAGAAAACGATTTTTATAACATGGTAAATTTTGAATACGCTTACATTTTTTATTATAATTTAAAGGACGAGCTACTGCGACGTATTTATGAGAACAATCCAATTTGATGCGCTGCAAAATGGATTCTGCTCTTTTATACTTTTGCGCGTTTACTTTCAGATACCATTTCGATCGAAACCCCTTATTAAGCTTCATGGAGGGCGTAATTTGTTCTCATCCATTTTTGTCTCTCCTCTTACAGGGGTAATTTGTTTCTAAGATTGCAAAAAATAGAAATGATTAATTACTCATCATAGCGAAGCCGATGTTTACCCAATTTTAGATGATGTTCCCATTGGATGGTTGGATAATCCAAATTTGTATTGTGGTCGCATAAATGCCATCATGTTCTAGTAAGTGCGATGTACCTTGTAAATGTGGATACATAATCCCATATTCTTTCCTGAAGTCATTTCATTTTGTTTAACCTCGAGATCGTCTATAATTTTGTGTTGCTGTCTGTCTGTCCGTGTCGCTATTGTTTTCAGCTACGTAGACTATCGTTACTGATGAGTGCCATGCATGATAACCACCAATTGTCCAAAACTTTCCTGACGTTACAATCTCAAAACTCACCCGTTCTTCCCTTTTCACAAAATAAGCCAAACAAGGGATTAAAAAATCCTGATTATTTTTTTAAGTAGAGATTCATGACATCAGTAGTTGTATATTGTGCTTTATTGCATTATCAAAGAAAAAATGAGTATTATAATCGCGGACGACATCTCCAATGTAAATTTCCTTTTTTCTTTCTTTCCTTTTTATTACTTATTCTCCTTGGGAATACTTTTGAAAGCTATTACTCTGAGATAACTGACTTCAATGTCCAGAAAGGTTTGTGTAGTTGACTGATGCCATTTACCTACGCCTGCGGAGTGGAATTGCAACAAGAGAAAACAGATTTAGACCCTTTTGCGCTGGTGAGCGACTTTAATTTCGTAATGAAAACAATTTTACGAATAATAGGTAACCATATTTGTGTGAAAGAGGTGTTAACCAATGTTAATCCTGTGAAGATGAAATTGCAATATGACTTGTGATGGAACGTTAGATTTGATTTAAATATTGTCGCTTTTTACTTTCCTAAAAAAGACGCCCTTTCGTTTTATGCCAGAAAGAAATAACAAGTCTCTTTGTGGAATTGGGCAATTAAGACACTTGTTCGTTGCTCGAATGTTTCATTTGTGACCGGGGATGCTTCGTTTTGAGTTAATCAGGTGATGCTGTTTGTTTCTTTTTAGCTTTAGTATATTACGTGACAAGTAATTACCTACACGAATGCATTATGTTTGCTAAATGAATATCATTGTACCAGTGCTTAAGGTAAATACCAGGGTAGCGTGGGTACTGTTACTTTAACCAATTGCAAATACAGATTGGACTATTATAATTATGCAGAGCATACTCATAATTAATTATGCAGAGGTACGAACATAAATTTGTTGCTCAATTTACGGTTATCTCTGTTAGTAGGTAAAGGAGTACTGCCCTATTCGAACATTTGCAGATTTATGTATTTTTATTTATATTTGGATACAGGTTGTGCAGAACTAAATCGTATTAATTCATTTTTGTGTTCCTGGTGGATACATTTTGGGCATTGACATTAAACAGTTTATTTATAATTGAATGTTTCCGCAGCATTTTTTATAGATTGTTACACTGAGACACAAATTCAAGTGAAATAAACCAGTTTTGTATTTATTCATAAATAATCCATCAGATTTGCACATAAAAATTGAAATTGAAACGCACACAAGGTGTCTCACTGCTGGTGCTAAGGCCAAAATGACGTCTGCATGGCGTCGTTTACCTTTACACAACAATATTTTATTTATCATTATGCACGAGTATTTGTATGGTTGCTCTATTAATATATTGTTATAATTTGATGTTATCTCATAATTTGTCTTTTTTATCAATTTGCCAAAAAAAATGGAAAAGGATTTGTATGTGTTAAATCTCCACAATATCCCAATTACGCACGACAAAATGTAATTTGGATAAATGTAGAAAATAAAAATTACTAAACACTAAACACAACTAACAACAACATCAAGAAAACTCCTAAGAGTAAATCTAAATTTTTACGCTGAACTAAAAATTTTAGATTTGAGAAGAATTTGAGATAAACCAGTAAAGGAGAACTGAAGAGAAAGGTAAAGTAAACATGAGGGGAAACTCGCCTAACATTTATAAAAGAGCCTGAAAGAAATGAGTTTTACGAAAACTTGGTGGGGCCTTTTATACAAATTTAGAGGAAACTTGAGGGAAGCGTGAAGGAGCACTGTGAGGTACTTGAGAACCTGAGAACAACTGGGGAAGAAAATTTCAGAGGAATTTAAGATACGCTGAACAACAAATTAGCGCGAAGGGGACATGAATTTCAGAACATGAGGGAATATAGGCAAGGATTTGATAGAAAATTAAAATAAAATTCAGAAAACTTAAAGAGAATATCAAAGGGAATGTCAAGAGAATACGAGAAAACTTTAGAAGAACTTGATGAGTGGATGATGTTAAGAAGGGAACATGACTGTGATTTGAGGATAACCTGAAAATACCTAAAAATCTGTTGGGAACTTCAGGATAGAGGAAAGACGATCAATAGAAGTTTAAGCGGAGCATGAAGTGAGTTTAGAACTTGAGAAGGATTAGGTAGGACCTCAGGAAAATATGAGTGGGCGAAGGTGAATATGAAAAAGTAACAATCTATTCTTACTAACTGCAGAAACGGATAGTAAATAGGTAATACACTAACAACAAAATTATAAAAAAATTCGACTTCACAAAAAACATATTTTTTATTTTAGTTTGGTCTCCTTAATTCAAGATGTGTCATTGTATTTGATTCTCAATCATGAGTAATATTTATATAATAATTAAATACAACAAATATTAATAAAATAAGCAGAAGAATAAATCTAAGGTGGGGGGCATAGAATGCTACAGTCATAATTGCTGTTCACAAAATAAAACACAATTGCAGCCTTGTAAGTACTGTGGATAGAAATGAGCATATTTAAAAATTGAAAAAAAAATTATACAAAATGCAACTAGTAATCGGCAACATACAAAGAGAATACAGAGTTAAAACATGCCACCGTTTAAATTCAGCGTACACACAAAACCGATACTTTTACACCTTTGTACCGACTTTCCACCCCTAGGTCAGTAAAAATGTGGTTGTTGTGACGGCTTAGATTATGAAATGAAATATACCCGGAGTAAATCCGCCGAATAAAATAAAATCTAGAAAACTGAAGGTATTGGCTTGAAGGGTAGGTAGCAAAACAACTGACTTGTATTCAATTAACTCCTTTGAAATCTGGGACTACAATATAAGGGAAATTTAATATTAATGCGCTTATGTATACGGTGCCTAATAAGTCCTTATTGTCAGCTGCTGTTAATTTAAACTATGTATCAGGAGTTTCGATCGCAACGTAAGCTTCGGCGTTAATTGTTCACTAACAATCGGGAACGATTTGTTTCATATTAACCTCGAAGTGGTGCATACAAAATTGCAGGACACAAACTTAATGGGAAACTTTTACGATGTGGTGAACAAATAATTACGTTCGTTATACCATAGATTTTTTTAGGGCAGAAGTTGCAAGTTGAATGTGTAAAATATGGGGCACTCGAATTTAAATTCTAAAATTTCTTTTAAATTATATGGCGAACTATCTAACTTGAAGCAAGTTTAATATAAACTTTAAACTTTATTTTATGAGAGTTATTCTCAAGTAACAACAATCTGTTTCATTTACATCCTCAAACTACTTATGCGACAAGTTGCGAGTGAAATGACAATCATGTTTAACTACGAGGGCGTTTTTTTACACATACATAACATATTTAGTTTAATCCTGAATACCAATTAGAATAGTATGAATAAATCACTGTAGTGGCGTCCCTATTGGAGTAACTTGAAAAGGACAAACGTAATGTGTGTATTCATCCAATTAAATCCAAGGCCTAAAGAAGAACAAATAGAATTTTTTTCAAAATTTTAGGATGTGAAAAATTTTGAGAATTGATTAATTTGTTAAGGTACGTCTGGACAATTTGGAACCTGTATAATATTAAAACGAAGTAGCCAAAGATGCACCTTTTATAATTAATATTACAAAAATTTGCCGACTTCTGAAAATAATTTTATGTAATTTCTTGGGTTATTAATTATAACTGCACAAAATTTCAGAACTGCACCTAATGATTTTACGCACGCTCATCTTCCCCCTTTATGACTGACTGGTGCGCTAAGCGATTCTCAACTGGTGAGGAAGGTATTTATATAAACATTTTCGTTGTACCTTAATTTTCCCAGCCAGGTCTCACACTACAACTTGTAATTTAGAGCACGAATTCAAGTTTGGAAAATGTGCCTCGCACCAGCGAGTTCCCTAATGGAATTCTTATGAATCGAGTTCTTATAGTAGCGAAGAGATTTTCAAGAATTTTTTGACAAAATGTGTAATAGACTTAAAATTTCCCCTTTTAGTTAATAGCAAGGCATTTCCTGTCATTTTATTCATACCAAAACATATCCTCGTTAGTTTCAAAATCGGGCCAAATGAAGCAAATTAATGTCAAATTATGAAATTACTGAGCAGTAAATTTAGGCTTTCCTAATTTCATAGCAACTCGAAAACAGTTCAAAGCAGTAGTGTGCACGGAATTGTCAGGGGAAACGAAATGTTTGCATTAATTTGGACGAAAGAACCGAGAAACTCGAATATTCTAATATTTAATTGAATAAACTTGTTTGCCTATTTTTGATACTTTTCATTTCAAATCTAAAACGGCGTATCTTTTAATTTCTGTTTGAGTACATATGGACGACGTGACCGCAAACGTAATTAAACACCTCCCGGTGATTAAACGTTAAGCACTTTTGTTATCGCTTTTGGGCCTTTTATAACGACGCATTACACTTAATTGTCGTATTTGCATCCAACTTTACTAAATTACCAGAAGTAAAAATAAAAGCGTTTCACTAACAACAAGAGTTATAAGCTTATATTTTCAATCGTTTTCAAAGGCGTAGAGCTAGGATGCACCTTTGCCTTGGTCATGACATCCATGGAGCGTTATATTTCCTTAGTAAGACTAGTGGTATCCCTTTTTACATCTAATTGTTGAGTTGCCCCAAAGTTTTCCGCAATTGAGTTTTGGGTAATTAAAGAAATTGCAAAATTTTTAGCAGCGACTATATCTTTCCCAATGTTAATATTTCACACAGCAATTTCTTCCAAATATTACATCTACTGTGTAATTGAAGGCTAACAAAACTAATTTCACATTTTTTGTTAACATTATCAAAATATCTATAACAATTGTCAAAATTTTAATAAGACGAATTAATTGAAGTTTATTTAGTTAGCAAGAAAGGCAATTAGGAAGAGAAATGTGCAAGCTTTAGAACCGTAAATGCCCTTTGATCATTCAAGTCCGCAACCGTTTTACAGTTAGCATTCCCTTAAAGACCAAAAGGTAATTAAAAAGGCCATTTGCTCTCACTTTTAGTGTTAGTTAATTGTACAATCAAATTTCTCTTTGTCCGCCCTTTCACGAGAAATTTATACGCATTCCCGGCTATCAATGGCCGCGTATAAATTTGGGTTCTGCCTTTACCTTTTAATATTTGAGCCGACAACTTTTTATTAACTTTAATAAATATGATGTAATAGTTCCGATCAACTATAAACGCACATGGGAAGGATATTTTTCGTTATAAATCGCGAAGTTTAATTTGGGCTGATGTATACATTGAAGGAAGACTTTCAAGTATAATCCTGTAGGAAGCAATTTTTGCATTTTCTCTCGGTTCCATCTTTTATATTTCTAATCTTGAATATTTGTCAGATTTATTGAAGCAATCTTTAGGATGGAAACGTCACAAAGTGTAAGATCTCTATATAACAAATGATAAAAAAGTTGTTTCATCAAGCCATTTCACCGTTTGCCAATCGCGACATTTTGACATCATTTCATGAACACTCGCTTACAGTTTTTTTAAATCGTGAAATCTGCCATTTGCCAACAACTCTGTCTTTTAGATACGTGGAGGTGGTTTGAAATGTTGAAATAAACTTTAGGTTCAAGGCTCAAGGCTCAACACAAATCACTCGAAAACACTTGAGAAACTTGTAAGATTTTTAACCACTGACTGCATAAAAAGAATTCACTGGTAAAAATTTAAAGAGGAGGGAGCCACTTCACGATATAAATGAATGTAGTATTGAAAAGCGCACCTCTCCAAACGACGCCATTGAGAATAAAAGTGGAGGGGCAGATTGTGACGAAAACTACCGTCTAATTCAAGTTCGTTAAACATTACGTAAATGACGTACGAGTTACGTAATAGATGGTTCCAAGGAGTGTAGCGTAAACTTTTCAAAAATGTATTATTCAATGTACATTGTTTTAAATTGTGAAAATAATTGGGAATCTTATTTTAACGACAAGTCTCGTATACCAAAAGCGCGTTTTTTCGCTTGCCACGGAAAAACTAGTGTGGATGCAAGCCATTGAAATACCATTTCGGAATGACCACTTCGTATGTTGGATTAAATTTGCCAAGATATGGGTATCGGTAATGTAACAGAATGTGTGCATTGAAAATAATTAAGAAATTTTTGAAATATTTCAAAAATCGAAAATATGGTGCGAATTTTGAAAATATTTAAAAAAATGTGCAAAAAATAATTATTGGAAACGTTTCATAACATTTTTAGTATGCTTAAAAAATTGTGAAAAGCTTGAGAAATTCTTCTCTTCTTCTTGAGATAAATGAAGGAAGGAAGGAAGTGGCCCATCACCACTCCTGCTTGTCTTGGTCAAGCGGTTCACTTTTCGGATAGGTATAGGAAGTTGGTTCGGGGCTTGGCAAGAATGCACGTAGTGCGGGTATTGGCCGGTAGAGCAAATGCCTCTAAGGTCGAAGTATGATGCATGCGGAGCAGCTACCTTTCGGTTTTGTAGACATTTCGAAATAGAAATGCTTTCCAAAAAAAGCAAAATTTGTAAGAAGTTATAGAAATTATTTATAGGGTATTTCAATGGCTTGAGTCAGATCTTCCGTGGCAAGTGGCAAACTGTTTTCCTATGAGACTGCACGTCATTCGGAAAGAAATGTCTCACTTTTTTTTCGATCGATATCCATGCAAATTTAATCTAATATATGCGAAACAGTGGTTCAATCGCCTGTGTCCACGTTTTCTTTTTCGTATAATGGTTCATTGCTAACTTTTTTTGGGCGGTCCGTTTTGGTTATACACATATTGTCGACGACGTCACGTTACTGGAAATGCCCGTTACTAACTTTAAGGACCAATCCCATCTATTTGTGGACAAGGGTCACTCTGTAATTGGGCGCAAGCCTGTTGAGGGTCCAGAACAAGAGAGGGATAATAAATAAATAAATAATATGCTTCTGTGTATCTTATGTGTAAATGAATAGACTTACATAAATGATCATACAGTACATAATTTAAAATAGGCACAAAACCTGCTGTATATATCCCGGAAATACCGATAAGAAAAATCTGTGTCTTCATATATGTACTAATAAAATGCTGAAGAGGTTTGAAATGAAAGACTGGAAACCAGTTTCAATGCCGACAGCGCTAGAAAATCTTCAATTAGGGAAGAAAAATAGTGAGTAAGAATTGAACAATAGCGCTTTCCCATACAAAGAAACTGTTGAAGCCCAAATGTATGTACAGTCGTTTGCACTAAAGTTGTGCTTTACGTCACTAGTTTGTGAACCAATTTCCAACTATTTTAACTTGTTACCATCTCTTTCTCGCTCATGTGTCTTAAAAATAAAGGCAAAATCAAAATAAAATAAAAAAATAAAAACATGTGATGGAGAATACAGAATGCGAAAGAAATTGATTCACAAACTAGTGATGCCAAGCTAATCCTTAGTGTAATCGAGTGTACGTGATGGCTGGTTCAAAACCAGATATAAAATACGTTGCCGGTGTTGTATTTTGGAAACCCCAGCAATATTGACCGTTGAAAGATATGCCCTCATTTGAAAGTAACGACAGATGTTGGATTATACTGCAAGTTTGACCTACATGAAAAATTGGAAACGTTTAGCGAGCATGGTGGCGATGAAAGGGATATTTTGGGTGACCCGACCTTTAGAAAACCTAGAACACCTGTAGGCGTTAAAGTAACACAATTTAAAATAAACAAAAAACCTTTATTATACCGAACGCGTTTCGATAGTAAAACTGCCATCTTCAGCTATGAATAATTGACTGCTATACGAATGAACTTTTGGCACATCACCAAATAATATGCCGTTATTTGTTTGTTCTACTTGCACAGCCAAGCTATTGAATTAATGTTAATACAATATATGGATACAATATTGGTATTGTACGAGACCGAAAATAACGTAAATATTTATTTAACCGTTTCGAAATGAATAGGAATTTAGCATGTAACTATAGCGACAAATCTTAAAATCCCTTTTGGACTAAAATCGTTATTAATGTGTTTGCGTTACGTAGTAATTCCCATTTTTATATATTAAAAAGGGAATGTCCCTGAATGTGAAGATTTATCATGTATGGTAATGTTTAATTGCATTTTAGAATTATAACTCGTAAGTGCAATATTTCTTACTTTTTTACCATTGATTTATTAGACTCCTAACGTACATTCTCAACAACATTTTCACGTTCATTCCATGATTTATTATAGGTGGATGTGAAAAATGTGGCAATGCGCGAGTTATACAATTCTGGTCACGCAAGTAATGCTGATTTAAAGCCTAGAATACCATTATCTGTTTATCTCTAGTATGGGTTAGCACTTTTTTTTTCTTTCCTTCGATAAGCACTCCAGAAAACTATACAAATGAGCAATGAGCGATTTAAGGAGGACCCACAAAGCATGCGTTCATTCAACTTTTTTCTGTTTTCTCAAATAATTAGACTCTATACAACTGAGCTTTTTCTCTTAGAGCTAGTATTGCAAACCTAACATTCAACTTAACCAGAAGAGGTTCTTTCCTAGGAAATTACGGTTAATTGCCTACTGAAGCGGAATAATCACAATATGCACCCTCAAACTCCGAAACATTAGGGTACCGTAAACGCTAAACCTAAAATTTATATTCCAATAGAAGCAAACCAAACGAGTTACCGTAACCGTATTTTCCCTTTTCAGAGAGATTTCGACAACTTTAATTTTTTGAAGCAACAGCATTCGTCAGCAATGACCATTACTCATTTAGCAACCAATACGATCAATATTGACAGAGAGAAAATTACCAGGGCGAACAACGCTGATGAAATATTTAATGAGAAGTTATAACCAATAAATCCCCTCGGGATACATTGTCGGATGATTTGTTTATTTAAAATTAAAACATGTAATTTCTACAGTGTGATATTTATTCATGGCCTCCAATGTGAAATTCGGCGTTTCCTAATACACAACGACATGAATTAGCACCTGGGAAATTATAATACGCGATTTCCTGCATTCAATTTTAAAATGTTTGTTCGTCTTTTTGTTTGAAAATGTTCATCAAGCTCATAAAAGAATTCTGTTTAAAGATTAAAGCTTAATGAACAATAGGTTAACCACTGGTTTGCAGAAATAGGGAAAAATATCATGCCCATGCTTTTACCTAGCAAATAGTATATTAAGAGACAAGTGTATAATCATGTCTTTAAAGCACGCGTAATGAGTTTAAGGGCTCGGTGCGCAGCGGAGTTCATTTAAACGTTTAAACGAAATCAAGCAAATTATCAAATCACCAATGACTGCACTATTTTCCTGCACTTTGCGCGATGGAAGTTGGCTGAGATAATTTTAATTCATAACACTAACCAATGAGCCACCTACCATCCGATCAGTCTGCTCCCTTGTATTTGGAAAGTAACTGAAAAGGTTTCGAGAATAAAATTCTCCGTATGATGGGCTATGCGCTGTGGTTTTTGGGGGGCTGCCCAAATTAGATGAAATCTCGAGGAGGAATGCAACATTTTGGCGCAAAGAAAGCTTCTCCACAAAGGGAAAACTCACCCGCCAACCTGGGCCAACCTCTTGTACCTGGAAGAAGGTATTTACAGCCAATAGTCAAGGAGACTAATTTAACTCGGATGGAAATAATCTCAGTCTTCCTCTAAAACACAACTCAGAGCTCAGACTACAATAGCAATGGTGGGTTTATACAATCCTTAACATTAGTTCACTATCATTAGATCATTAAGAATAGCCAATAAAAACAAAGGTACGGTTTCGTTGGTTAGCGACGCACAATAAACCTTTGTTTCTATTGGCTATTTCTTAATGATAGTGATGATTACTAGATAACTAGAAAAAACAGTCAGGTCACATATACGCAACAATTCATTCGATTTACGAATTAGGATCACTGCAGGAAAACCTAATTCGGAGTATCCGACAGAATGCTCGAAACTAATTCGCATCTCTGAAAAATTCTTACATCAGCCCAGAACACCCGATCTCCCGCTATGTAGCTCAACACTACCAAAAACGTGATCAAGAGAAATGTATGGAGCACAAATATTTGCGGAAAAAGATAGCACAAAATGTTACAACAGAAAAAAACCAGAGAACAACACTAAAATTAATTAAAATGGTAAAAGGTAAGATGATCCAAAATAAAATGTTTGATAATTAATTGTAACTGAGAAATCTTTCTTTGGAAAGGTGATTACGCACATTATGCTGCAAGCACACCGCTCGTTTGTAAGATTCTTCCACTCAATGAACCAAAAATTAATAATTTCAAAGTTGTTTCAGCAAGTAAACCAATTATACGACGGCGCTTGAGTGAATGCTTATACAAAGATCTGCATGTGTATATCAGTTAATACATCAAAGCAGTTTTAAGCTAAGTTGCAGTCTGCTGCAGTAAGCGCGGTTATTTACTAATCCAAATATAATTAGTCAGATTCGTTACCGTCACATTAGTGCCAGCTGAAATAGTGCCGTTTTGCAGTATTATGTTAATTCCGTTAAACTAACGAAACTCTCCAAACTAGTAAACCCAGCGGTAAGTTTGCCTTTAATTACTGCGTCTGTAATTAGGTAGGTACGTTAGTCGAATTCACATGCATGTGTGACTTTAAACGTATTTCCAGAAATTTTGAAACTGACATACTTTTAATGAATTAGGAGGTTCGAAGGAAATTATTTTCGTTCGCACGTACCATTTATCTAATACTCAATCATCTCTGAGTTTCCAATATCAAAATTGGTTTAGTGTACGTGTCACGAGGCCCTGAACTAACAATTAATTGATTTGTGTAGGCGTATTGGCGTTAAGGTTTATTCTGATACTAAAAACAGAAGTAGGAGGGCTGTGCTGGGAAAATTAATGACACATTCATTAACATAAAAAGTTTATACGAAATGCGGCTTTATATAAAAGTGCGGACGTATTCGAGTCTTTTTTACTTTGTGGAATCCATTATGCGGTTAGACACTATACGGACCATTTATGCCTTTGTGTGACTAAAAAAGTCGATTCTATTGCACGTATCACATTTATTCTCATAATGTTCTAAAATAAAGCAAAAGTGTAAAAACCTCCATTTTAGTTTAGCGGCAATTACGAAGAGACGCATTTATAACATTTTTTTCTATGTACTATTTTGGAGAGAAAGTCTCTCGAGTTTGCAACAAAAATTCTACGCAATACAAAATGTAACCGAGTTTCACTGAAGTGTTCCCAGTTAGCACAATGTTAAAGTCGCGTGGAATAAAGCAATGTAGGGAGAATTAGTCTTCAACCACTAAATCTGTGCCAACGTATGTGAGAGAGATAGCTGACAGTAGAATACCGATCATGCGCACGGACTTGACATTCCCTGCATTTCACTGGCGTGTTATTTCCTTTGAACATACAGGGGTGTACGGTATTGTACTTCACACCAGGCGCATTTTAAATTCTTAACAAATGTTAGATCAAAACTGGATTGATGTTTGGTGACGAAATGGCACTAGGCACACTTTAAATCACTGGCTAACTTCTATGTTAATAAATGTGTTTTATAATTTTCGAGCGGGTGGGGTTTCAACCAAGGTTGCTCTATCAACAGAACCCCCTATACATTTACCCGTTCCCGAACCCGTATGCGGACCAGGTACTCTTAGTACCGCAGTTGAGCTTCAACTCACTAGTTACACTGGACGCGATATAAATTCTTCGTAATCTCGTGTGTTAAATTTATCGGTGTCCCCCCCCCCCCACCTAAAAGGAAAATATGTACATATAGTTATTGATGAAAGATTCCCAGATACCCACATTTCGTCAAAATCAAAGTGGGAATCAGTAAGGGCATACCCAAAAGTCTATTCAACACCGCCAAATCTATCTTTCTGGCTCCTAAGGTTTGGGACCGTTTGAATCAATTATATGTGTACAGACTGTTTCATCTATAATTGCACCTCTTCATAAACCAAAACTTCCGAAAAGTATAAAAAATAAGTATTGAAAGGGGATCAAAATGAATCTCTCTTTCGCATCTTTCTTTACCCCAATAAATACCTCAAACTCGAGTTTCCTGAATTACGAAGTCATGAGTCTAGCTTTTCTAAAGATAGATTTTCCTATCCGAGGCAAATTTTCGTCGGTAAACGAACATTCCGGGGAGAATACTTTGACAGAAAATATTTCTGAGACCAGCGAATTTACCTGGAGGCGATTTTTCATATTAGAACCTTTTTAGAGGGGAATTTACTTTACCTTAACCGTCGCCAATCCTGTTACAGAAACAGAAGGAACTTTTAAAATTGAGCTTCCAGAATCGTGCTACTTTTAAAGTAGGTGCCTGAGTATTACAGCGGGGAAAATTTTCTATAGGAGGGAATATTATGTGAATGAGTTCTCCGGAGACGAATATTCCGAGGCGGATTTGCATTTACCGGGTGAATATTTGGAGCGGGCGTTTTGTGGGGGCTAATATTTCGTGGCGAATCGTTCAGAGACAAGTATTCCGGGACGAACCTTTCAGGGGCGAATGTTTCTGGATCGTGTACACCAGGGGGGAATGTACGCTGAAATTTTTAAGGGAAATTTTTGGGGCCACATTTAGCGAGATCAATCTTGTGACCAATTTGAAGCAAGTATTGCGCCACGGGGAATTTTCCAGGGGACAGTTGTCCGGGCACATATCTTAATATGGCAAATATTTCGGACACAAGGGGGAATATTTAGTGGGATAGTATTCTTTGACGCATATCCTTGGGATGTGAACTCCAGGGGGTTATTTTTCTTTGTTGGTACGTGTTTAGAGGCAAATTACCCAGGACAGAAGTAGAACGAGTTTTTAAAATTAAACTTTTAGAAACGAACTTAGCGAGGGTGAGTTTTCGATGGTGAATATACTGGGGCGATTTTGATATGAGGGGGTTCATGAATCTGATATTTGATAGCGAATCTTCCGAGTCGGCTTTGCGTGAGGGCAGATTTTCTTTGGAGAAAATATTCTAGAGGCAAATTTTTGAATTTGAATTTTCTGGTACGAATTTTCTATACCTATTGATCTTCAACATTGCGTAAGTTTTGCAAAATGGTCAATTATTACGCATACAGGGTGTGCTATATTAGGTGGGGTTACATGAGTAACTTCATTATTACACATTATATTATTTAATATAGAAATTTTGTTAAATGGGCATGGCTTTGAAGTATTATTCGCTCATGCAAACGCTGTTTCGAAGATATGAAAAATCGGGTCAAAGTAAAAGTTAAGAATAATAATAATTTAATGAAACATCTGCATCTTATACAAGTTTTTCATTTTGATCAGAAAGGCGCCATGTTGAATTTTTGCATTGTTAAAAGATTTTTTTGCAAATAAATAAATCGTAAAACGATTCATATTCTCAATTTTACATCCTCAGTTTTTTATACTAGGTTGCATCCAGATCAATTCTTAAATATTAAAACTTTGGGCCATTTACTTGGATAGTGACTTTTTAAGGTAATGCTGGGGAGCTTTTACATAAAGTTGCCTATTGGAGGTGCAATTGAATCGAGTACGAAAATTGTGTTTTTAGAAATAAATGCAGTGTGAGTTGTCACGACAAATAATGAATACCATTAAAGGCGGTGACTACTAAATCAGAACGACTATAAAGTTGAAGAAAGTATACTTTCCTTTAAATTTAGTATTTATAGTTCATCTGCTCACGAGGCAGGGTAAAAGTCCTCCAAAATAGGGTTGAAATTAGTCACACGAATACAGCACCGCGCCTTTATGATTCCTCTATTTGTCAATTGGACGTACAGTAATGAAACTTGCATTAGTTCGATGGGATAACACCTTAGTGGAAGTAAAGAGTTGCTTTATAATGGAGAAGCATCGCTTAGCGCATTAGACTATACGCTTTCTGCCTTTTATCCGAATAGAGCGAAATAAACGCAAATTATATCCACGTAAAGAACAATTTAAACACGACATGATTTCTTGCGAATCTTTAACGCGTAATGTAATTGAAGTACGACCATCAGAAGACGTAGTAAGTATTAGGGTAGATACAGGTATCCATTATAAAAACGGCGCTTTCTGAAATGTTAACTCTGTGCATTTAAAATACCAGACACTTCATTTCCCCTTTACTTGAAATGGGCGTCGCTTTAAATGGGGAAACTTTCCAAAAGCTGAAATAATAATGTAATCTAATTTTGAAGATATGAACTTTTTCTAATTCATTATGCGTACTCGTCGCAATGAAACGTGAAATACCCTTTAGAATCTGAGGTGTTTCTAATTTAAAAATATATTTGCATTGGGCCCTTTATATAGGGATTCTTAGCACGTTTTTGGCTCCCACGGGAAACATATTTCCGACATCGTTTCGTGCTGACCCTTAAGGGACCCTCACCGTTGAATTTAAATACAACATTTAGCACTAACCACAGATGTGCACTATTTACGATTAGGGCCGCATTTAAGTTCTACATATACGATCGAAGAATTCATTTAATTCCGTAGGTAAACAGCAAATGAAAGCGGCCGTTTTCAAATCCTTAATTTAATTGTATTATGCGGAAAGTGAAGCTTAATTTGGAGCAAGATTACTGAATTATAAATATCGACTAGATAACACCTATTACTACGAAAAGATCTTCATAAATATTAAACGTGACAGATTAATTTCGAAAAAGCTCATGCTGCAGTTTGCAATTCTACCACCGATTGTCGATTCTTCGCAAACGACTAACCTACGAAATGCAAAATTGATTTGTAGCAACCATGTAAATTGCCAACTTGTGCTTTTGAAGTGAAAAGCTTCAGTCAAAGGATCGTCACGTCACAACTGTGTTTAACTTTCAACAACAGATATATCATATACGCAGCTCAAGAGATTCTGGAGAAATTGAGAAAAATGGGAAACGCGTTTTTTGCTAAGACTTTAAATTCGTTCGTTCTGCATTTATTTATGATTTTAGAAGGTCGCTTTGCACGCAATGTTCTATTAAATTGAAAGAAAAAATGTGTGAAAATGTTAGATCGAATTTAATCAGGGGCATTCATTATGCAAAACGGTGAATTCTGTGCATTTCAAATACCAGACACTTCATTTCCCCCTTACTTTCAGTGGGCGCTTTAAATGGGGAACTTTCTAAAAAGCTGAAATAAGGTAGTCTAATTTTGAAGAAAATCAACTTTTTCTAATTCATTACGCGTAATGAAATGTGAAATACCCTTTAGATCTGAGTTGTTTCTAATTTAAGAATATTTTTGCATTGAGCCCTATGTAGGGATATAAAAATGCAGAGTTATGTCGTTCTATACAGTATATTTTTGAAAAACGCTTAGTGTATGAAAAATGCCTAGAGAAAAACATGGCGGCACCGTGGCGTACAAATGGTTTTCTATTATGAATTTTAGCAAGTGATAAATAAATGTGCGATTCAAAATGGATTTTATAATTTAATTTTGAAGTTGACAATGTTTGAGCTTGAATAAATATAAGTATTGTTGGCAAGTAGTTTCAACGTTTCTTAAAGTTAGTGTAAATGGATGATTAATATTCGAAAACGTACAGGCCTGACGTTATTTGTTTACAAACACAGCCCATATCTGCGATAGGTAATTAATATTCAGTTAGCGCTTTTAAGGAAAGTTCAACATAAACAAGAAAACCTCATAATCCGACGGTAAAGCACATTCTGCACATTAAGCTTTGAGCTTGCAGCGTAATTGTAAACGAGCACAAGTATGTTGTTGCAGTTTAGCAAATTAATGGATTTAAAATAACAACTGGTCTTTTGTTTATGTTTGTTAACAGCAATGAGTGCTCTTGCAACTTTGTAAAGAACAACCCACAATACGTGTTATTCTGGTAACCATTGTTATTTTAACCAGTCTTGTAAAGATTACAAGAGCGCTACCAATTGCCTTAACAACATTGTTAACTTTTCATATTCAGATGATCACTTGTTATCCTACAATTTGAAAAATTACAATCTTGTTAGTGTGACAAGCATGAAGTTGCCGCTGATAACAAAAATGTGGTAACCGGTCATTATTTGTGTTCCAGTTATAGGTTAGGTGTAATGTTTTGACAATTTTTATGTACCTAGTGTTGTAAATTTTCTGATTATTTATTTCTGAGTAGGCTTGCTGTACTTTAGGTAAGTACAAATGCTTTATATTTTAGTATTAAAATGTTAATTTATAAGTTATAATTTTATATTTTGCTAGTAATGACTACGAAGAGAGGTCCTAAAACGAGTTGTGAACAATATGAAATATATTTGGAGTACATACGAAAACACGATGTCTTAATAACGGGTAAATTATCACCGGGGATGTCACCTAACGTCATTAAAGAATTGTGGGACGAAATGGTTGTGCAATTAAACAACGTTGGGACAGGACCTTCACGAACTGTTGACAATTGGAGGAAGGTTTGTATTCAACAAATAAAAGTGGTTTATACCTATGTTTATTATGTATTTGGGTCGTAATTCGAATTTGTATATTTCAGGCGTTTAACGAATGGAAATCCACCACGAAGAAAAAAGCCAGGGAGAAAAAACCTCTGAAAGAATTAGAAAGGCAACTAATCAATGTGATGAAGCCTGTAGTGATTGTAGGTGTTTCTTCGATCACAGAATTGGGGGCACAGGATATTTTAGTGCAGGTATAAATCTGATGGGCGAGCTTAGCTTAAAATCCATGGAAACCGTTGTCTCAATGATCGTTGCCATGGATTTTAAGCTAAGCTCTGCTTAAATTTGTCGGTGCAAACGGCCATGATTGAAATTATTTCGAGTACCTACACCAATATTTTCAATTGGTTGGCTTTGTATTAATTGTAATGTCAATCTCATGACATTTTAGGAAAAAGAAATCAATCTCGAAGGTGATAACGTTGTGTTAGAATTGGAAATAGCACAATCCGATGATCCAACATCTATTATGACATGGGAAGGTACACCGTCTCGAACACCACCCCCCCAAAAAAACACACCTTCGCCCAAAGGAGCAACATCTAACTGGGAAACTGTGTCTTCCGAGAAAGATACCCCTAAGAAAGTGGATAAAACCCCTAGTAAGTTATGAATCATACATTTAATTTGTGTAATTATATCGTTAACAGAATTACGCCGATCTAAAGCGAATGATGCTGGCTCCTTGTTAAAAGAATTTCATTCATCACAGGCAGCACATCAGTCTTCATTGACACTGGTTGCAAATGCATTGCACGACATTGCAGATGCAATTCGCAGTGTTGCAACTGCGATTGAAAATAAATAGTGTTTGTTATCGTGTTTATTCGATAATAAAATGTGTATACTGATTGCTATATTTATTTATTTTACATTTCTCAATTATAGAAAAGAGATCTACTAAAACTACAGTGGAGCAATATAGTTACTATCTTCAGTTTTTGAGAGAGAAGAAGGAAGCCGAAGAAGAATGGCATAAGCTAGTGGACCAATTAAATAGTTTACAGAGGACAGCTAGAAAAATGAGCGAATGGAAGAAGGTATGAGATTAGTCCACCAATAGAAATTTCTCTATCAACATTTTACAGGTGTTTGCTGATTGGACAAACAATGTTAAAAAAAAGGCACGCAACATATATTTGGCTCAACTCCAAACTGGCGGTGGACTTCCAATACCAATTGTATTAACAGATTTAGAGCTACAATTAATATCTGTGTTAACTAAAATTGTAGTTACGGGAATGCCAATTAAAGAGTTGGGGTTGACAAAAGGTTTGGTAATTAGATCTGGTCTAATAAACAACCAAAAGTCTACCAGAAGCAGTAAGTATTTTTCTTTTTTATACTTACAACCATTCAAACAAATTATTTAAGGGATTCGAATGAGAAAACTCCACCGTACATGTTTTCACATTTTACAAAAAGGACAGCTTGCCCTAATTAAAAACACCACTGAGATTACAAACGCTTTGAAAAATGTAAATATAGAATTGAAACGACTATTAAATGTAATTTTCAAGAATAAAGGTTTTACAACGTATTATGTACATGATTATTAATTTATATAATTATCAATAATTCGCCTTCGAGTTATTCTTCCTATATGAAGAACATTGCCTTGTTCCTGTTGTGGTATGTTATTGAAATTATCTTCAACAATTTCGTCCTCTTCGTTAGGCCATTCCTCATTATTTTCTAGCCGTCTTTCAATACATAAGTTATGTAAAATACAACAAGCGTTGATAATTTTTGCAGCTCGTAGAGGGGAATAATGGAGTGTACGGTGTCGCAGTAGGCATCTAAACCTTCCTTTTAACACACCATTTAGCCTTTCTATAACATTACGGCACCTTTTGTGTATTACGTTGTACCGTTGCTCTTGAGGTGTTAAACCCTGTCCACCTAATGGGGTCATGAGCCACGGTTGTAAGGGATAGCCAGAGTCACCTATCAACCACGATCCTGTATCTCCATTATTGTATGCGTCTCTTAAATGTTGATATATGGCTGAAGTTGTCCAAATGGCCGAATCATGCACAGACCCGGGAAACCGTGCATTAACATTCAAAATTTTTAAATCGGCACTACAAATTATTTGTGTGTTGATACTATAGTAACCCTTCCGGTTGTAGAATACAATTGCTGGGTATTCTGGATGATGAACAGGTGGCGACTGAATTGCAACATGCGTACAATCTATGGCTCCTATTATCCCCGGAAATCCATGTAAAATTTGGGCAAACTTCAGTTTTTCAGCATTTTTTTGTTGAAATGTTGTTGGGAAGTTCACCCTGTCTACCATTACCTCGTTTATTGCATCAGTGACTTCTGCGATGCACCTGCTGACTGATGACTGCGACATGGCTAGGTGGTAGTCCTTACCAACACCTTTTTGGTAACTACCCTGTCCATAAAAGTGCAGCGCCACAAGAATCCTAAGGTAAATTGGTATTGGTGTTGGTCCTCTTTCCTGCCGAAGATGAGGGCTAAGTTCATCTATAACATCCTGAGCCAATTCCCTAGATAGTCTGAACACTGACATGAACGTACTTTCCGGCATCGTCATGGGGTTACTTGCATCACGGAGTGTCCGTCTTCGTAAATTAACTTGGTATCTAAAATGATTAATGATAATCCAATTTGACATTTAAAAAATTAATTAATTTTGAGACTTACCTCTCATCTGCTTGTTGTAACATGTGCAAAAGCAGTAAATAGTCCTGGTCCATCTCTTTTTTTCAGAATAAATGTCGAATTCGCAAAAACTATGTTGAAATCCAACTGAACATATAGAACGATCTTATTAAAATAGATTTCTCAACCACTCTTGTTGGACTTAACGCCAGCAATTGCAACCGCGTTAGTTAACAAGTACATTTTACAAGAGTTAAAACAAGTCTTGTTGCTTGTATGGTCATCTGAATTGCTGAATGTTAACAAGACTTGCGCAAATTACAAGGCTTGTTTACATTACAAGTTGGTAAGAATAACAATGGTCGCTTGAATAACACTGGTTAACAAGACTTGCGCAAATTACAAGGCTTGTTTAAATTACAAGTTGGTAGGGATAACAATGGTCGCCTGAATAACACTGAATGCCAGAGTTAAAAAAATCAATTTACCAAAAAAAACCGTCCAATCTTGGGACAATGAAACAACAATTTAATTAAATCCCTGTGGGTAAAATAAACACAATATTTATTACTAAAAAATTGTAATGTTTCAAAATAAATTAAACTTGATTGAATCTAGCGTAGCACAGATAAAATACCCAATTTTATCTGTGACCTTAGTGAAGAATTCTCTGCGATAACACCTTTACGTTTACAAATTAAATTATGAATGGATGGCCATTGTTTAACGTGCTCAAGACATGTGTGACGGAATGATGCCTTTATTAAAATATAGTTCAAGGCCTCTCGATTTATTTGGATACGCGTTCGGAGTAATTCTAATTATACTAAGAAATGAAAATTAATTCTTTAAACGGAAATATTCCTACTTTTGCAATTAATTCATTTCAAATTTTGAAACGTAAATCGTGCAGAATAATCGGCAAAATAATTAGGGACGTTACAAAACTCGCGCTTTGTGTAAAAAATCGATGCAAAGATCGCAGTTGCCGACATTGCACTCTGTCGGTAGGTAGTAATAGCTTTTGATTTGTTGGGAAATTCCACAACTTAAACCCACTATATATTTGGTTTTCCCCCTAGCTATGATTATGCTAATTTTGCATTACTATGCCATCTACAGGTTCTTTAACTCATTAAAAAATAATTTCCCATATACAAAGATCATACTACATGATCTTTGCCATATATTACTATTGTAATAAGCATTCTGAGGAGTTGGATATTCAATGCTCAGAGTAAGAAATAAAGATAGAGTACGCGTACGCTATAACAACGTGAACGTTTGTTTTGAACCAACATCTCAGTCAATTTGACCGTTGAGAGGTAGAAAGTAAACATTAGTCAGTGGCGTAAGGTTTATTTATTTTTATGGGCAACAAAGTTTATGTTTTGTTTACATGTGCAAACGTAATAACGTATCACTAAATATTTATGACCAAAAGCTGTATGTGTTTGAAAGGTCCCTATTGACCTTGGTATGGTGATACTTCAAAGTGGAAACTTAGAAGGAAATCTAAATACATTAAAATGCGAAAATTCCCGTATACACGTCTATGACTTCAAAACACATACGGATAAAAGGTTATGTTAGGTAATTCAATAATTCCACAAATAATACAGCTTTTTCCCCATTTCAAAGGGCTCCCATAAATTAATACACCACAATCGAATAAGTCCTCCACTATAAAAACGCCTAAAAATTAAGGAATCACGTTTTAACGAAATAAACAAAATACCTCTCAACGGAAAACAAAGTTACAGCGTTGCCGTTGTGGTGCACTAGTCACCATAACTTTTCTTGTTACGCCGTTTAATTGTAAGTTAAAATTGTTTGGGTTACTGAACTCTTATAAGCATCTAAAAATCCATTTAGATTACTCGAGATGCATGTATTATTAATATTCCCTTAAAAACTATCTCGTGAAATGTGACAACTTATCCTCCTGCAATGTTAGTAAACAAACGAGATGATGGCACGCATAGATAAGCATCAAGGCATCTCTATCTTTATTTCTTACTCTGAGCCAAATACATCTATGGTACAAGTCTAAGGTTACTTAAACGGAATTTAAATCGGTACACAAAAAAACGCAACAAGGTAAATAAGTTAGCCGTTCGCTGCTTTTCTTGACATCTAGGTTCCCGAAACTACAGTACGGTTTTTGGTTTTATCAACATTCCCATTAGAAGTTGATTAATATGCATTCGATTTTATATACAACTTAACCAAAAAATTGCTAAGTACACTGGTCTAGGAGAGGTTCCAGCCTCCAGGTTCACATATACCTATAGGTAAACCCATATTGTTGGGCGATAGTGCCATTCTGACACAGGCTAACATCTCAAGTCCCAAGGGTATCAACGTGTTACCATACTGACATAGAGTGAGGTGGCATAATCACATTGTTTAGAAATATTTTGGTTATGTGACCTCACCTGAGAGAATGAAACCTTCGATACTTCATAAAATTAAACACTCCACATGATTGGCAACGCTTTAATTGTGAAAACACTATAATTGTCTTGTACAACACAAATGTTTAAGAAACGCCTAAATACGTACAATTATGTAACTGATCTCTATCTCATTCCTCAACTAATTGTTCTTTTTTGGTTTATTCTTTAATTTCGATTTTGTAGGTCGCCTTCGACATGTAATAACT
This sequence comes from Photinus pyralis, assembly GCF_008802855.1. Lineage (NCBI taxonomy): Eukaryota > Metazoa > Arthropoda > Insecta > Coleoptera > Lampyridae > Photinus > Photinus pyralis. Next base: position 25,222,505 of record NW_022170738.1, on the reverse strand, counting down.
ATTGCCTTATAGATAGCAAAAATGGTTGCAAACATCGTTATCGCTGCGAACAGGACGACATCTAAGCAGAGCACTTGGAACCAGCGCAAGTTTAACGCGGACGTGCGTAAATGAGGTGCTCCATTATGTCGCAAAACATACTCGATCCAATACATTGCCTTATCCAACGGCTTCATCGGTTGGTCGTGCATTATTCTCGACCTCCGAATTGCATTCTCCCTGTACCTAAAAACGGAACTTGACCAAATTCTCAGTAATATAAAACGTACCTGTCGTTGTTTAAAACCTCAGTGAGAGCTGCTCGAAAGGCTTCCTCGGTTAAATCACTAAATCGCAGTAGTTTTCCGTACCCATCTGCTTCAGCAACTGCCATATTCATCTCTTGATCTCCAAAAACAGGAATGCCCACGACTGGTACGCCATGATAAATCGCTTCAATTACACTCAACAGGCCGCCGTGTGTTACAAAAAGTTTAATCTTAGGATGCGCCAAAATATCTTGCTGAGGCAACCATTTGCCGAGTTTAACGTTATCAGGTTGTCGAGGAAGCGTGTCATTATCCCATTTCAACAACACTCTCTGTTTTAGCTGGGAAAATACTTTTATGATAGCTTTCCGTTTGCTTTCCTCCATATCGTTGCCACGCAAATTGCCTCCCATGCTGAAGTAAATGACGCCGTTCTCGGCTTCGTCTAGGTAATTTTGCAAGTCTCGCGGTAGCTCCTTTGGTGTATTAAGATGGAAACCTCCAATCTCGATCATGTTGGGTACAAGAGGTACTGGCGAGGAGACACTCACGTGCGAATTTAGGAGCATTAATGAAGTTCTGTAAAATAATTCGGTTATGGGAGGCGATCCTGGAAAGTTTTTTTGCAAAATTTCATTGTGCTTCGGCAAAATCGACCAGTAGAAGTTGATAACTCCGAAAAAAATCGAAAAGGTGTTAACAAGCCGTTGGAAAAAGCTCATTTCACTCGAATATCTTGAAAGTATTTCAGGCATATAAGAGGGATTAAGTGGATTGCCCATTTGTAAATTTGTAAATCTCGATGGCCCAACGACACTCACCGAAACACAATGTGCTGTATAAAAGTTACAAAAGCCTTTGAATGCATCATTTAGGAATTCCTCTAGGATAACCATGTCAAATTCTTGATTCGACTTCAGCAAATTTTGAACACTAGTTTGATTGAAGAACAGTTCTGTCCAAACTAGTCCAGTGCCAGCTGTGCTAGATATTGTATCTAATAATCCCCTTTCTGCACTTTTATACAAATTAGTCGATAGGGAACAATGAAATAAGGGATCGTTTGTGGTTACGCACTTATCTCTTCAAATAAGAATCATATTCAATCATTATGGGTTGGTAATTTTCATTAGCCGTCTTTGGGGCAAATTTTCTCTGCACAATTGCGGTAACTTGGTGACCTCTCGCGGCTCGCCGCCAGTTCAAGTAAAATCTTGTTCCCAAGATGTTGATGGCTACCGGAGTATCCATGAAAAATTCCAAGAATTTTGGCACTCTGTGCAAAAGTAATAAATGTTATTTGTAGTAGTAGCACGTGTAGTGTGGCTTTCATTGCGACTAAATAACGCGACTTATCGTGAAACATAACTTAAACTTGATACTAAGGTTATCAGATAAGTCCCTATACTAGCACAGATACCGGGTGATTCATTAGAAGTGATGATCGCTTGAATTTCGCGCGTAAGGTTTTAGTATTTTTTGCATTATTAGATTGACGGTTTGAATTTCGTTAGTAATTTTGTTCTGTCATGACTGTCATTTAAGAAACCAGTGTCGCCGTTAATTGTTGTGTGCCATTTTCGGTTTATTACTTTTTCCATTTTGAACAATTTTTAGAGTTTATGCACTAAAATATGTAAGAAACGTGACTGTGACAGAAGCAGTATTTGTAGAAGTAGATTATAAATAAGTAAAGGATTTACTGGGTAACTTTCTTATTATTAAAGATAAAGAATTGATTAAATGCACAATGTTTTGCAGATTTAGATGCTTATTTAAAATTCAAAATGTCGAATAGTTTCGATGTAAAAAATTAAAATGGGCCATTTCCTTGAACGTCATATCATCGAAAGTATAAGAGATATAAAAAAAGTGTTATATAAAAGTTACTGTCTTTGGTACGTTTAATAACTTAGAATTGATGTAACTACGCTACTTTTGAGGAACATTTACCAACTTGTTAAACTTAAATAGGCGCCATATTGGATTTTTAGATTACTTGATAGATTTTTTAATTCTCTTTCAGCTATCATAGCATAAGATTGAAAATAAGATACCAGTTATATCAACGGTTTTTTATTTTAATCAAGTAGTCTGTGTGATGAATTAAAAAAACAAAACAAAACAATGAAAATAATTACATCAGTTGTTTAAAATACTGGCCATTATTAGTGAAACACACTTCAAGACAGTTTACCTGTTGTTCGTCAGTCTATACGTCCGTCTGTCCGTCCGTCCGTCTGTACATCCGCCCGTCCGTCTGTCCGTCCGTCCGGTCGCTACTGGTTCTTTATCTTAAGAGCTATTGCTCTACTTTTTTCGCTATTTGTTTCGTTATGGTGTCGAGGCTTGCAGAAAGAAAGGATTTTTTTCTCTGCCGGTTAAGAAAAAAGTTATGACAAAAAATCTATTTTTTCATGTACCATAATTTTACACATTTGCCGTTTATTAACGATCCTCGAGATTGTTTATAGTGTTGTATTGCCCGTCTGGCCGCCTATCTGTCCGTCCGTCTGTCTGTCCGGATGCAAATTGTTGTTAAGATATTTGAATGAAATTTTGTATGTAGGCACCTCGAATAAAGCTGAAACTAATGCCAAAGCAAAATATTTGGGAAATGAATGCAAGTGGAAATGCGTTTTTTGTAAATCGTTTACGATTACTTTTTTAATTTGTTTAACTATCAAGCTGAACTTAACTTTATTGTTAATTTCAATATTGCTTATACATTGTTTCTCAACGCAAGTTGTGCAATTGCGTTTGTGTTAGAAAATTTCCATGTAGCTGTTAATAGCTAATGTTAGCATATCTTCACGAGTTGCTGGGTGGATTTTATTGTTAGTCAAGTGTTACTATCATTTAGGGCGTATTATAGTTTTGGCGCATAGGAATTTGAAGGGGAATTTTCCATTGGTGTGGGTGACTTTCATTCGAGATTCATGTATAGGGTGGTTAGATAGTTTAGTTTAGGGTATTTTGGAACTGGTTTCAAAAGTCAGTTGTTGGTGATGTACGATGGATAGGTGGTTTTTGTTTGTTTTATATGAGGGCGAAATATGTTTATTGATTTTGTTTGCTGTGGTATTTTGCTTCCATTACATTTTACACATGTACTGATATTTTCATGACTCCTGAATATTTGAATGTTTATGTTATATTGACATACTGTTAAGACCTTCTGCAGAGACACCTCTAAATAGCATTATGCGGATCACTCTGTAATTGGGCGCATGCCTGTTGAGGGCCCAAAAACAAGAGAGGGATAATAAATAAATAAATAAATGGGTCTCGAAACCCCTAACTCTATATTGTCATATAATGAGACATGTTATGTCCTAATGCTGGAGCCTGAGCTCTTAACCATTAACAGAAATTATATATTATGTGTATTCTTCGTACCGTGAGCGCTTGGTGTGAATATCCGGCTCCGTTACCATGTAGCATTGAATAAGTAAATTACTTATTCAATGGTAGTAGTATACACATTAATTTCCGTGAAAGATGGTGGCACAATATTTCAAATATCAGTGTGAAATTATAATTACGAAAGAAATGAAATTCCCGAGGGAAAAGAATTCTCCGATGTTGTTGTACAGGCTGAACGCCGAGTTGAAAATTATTATAATGTAAATTGGAAAAGAAATGAGAAAGTAAGTGAGTACTTATCCTGGAATGTTTTCAATAGCTCTTTTTCCCTCTCTTGTAATCAATAAAGACCCTAGGCCCTAGGGCTATCTCGTGTGATTAAGAGAGGGACAACCCTGAATTGAATTTCATTGTTTTTGATTTAAAGTTTTTAATTAAATTTCAAAACCTCCATTTCTTGTGTTTTATTTATGCTGACCGATTGATCGGCTATCCTTATGGCGACACACACACAGATATAAACCAGTTCGTTTTACAACACAACGTAGATCGTACCACTTGATGCCAACTTTGTTACTTGACGATCATGTGCCTTGAGTTTCAATTGGTTTTGGCGGAGTTTTGATTTTTGGTTTTGAGTTGCGCAGTTGGGTTATTATATTCCATTTTGAGTGGAATTGATGTGTACAAAAAAAACTTGAAGTCTAGCATGCTACTTTTTGGAGTAAAGATAGAAGCTAAATGTATTTAATTTAATTTCTAGAGTTTGTTGTGTTACAGCCGCCGCTACCGTAATTAACGCTGCAACTAACGCGCCGTTTGCAAACTTTCCTGTTATATATTCCATAGAACATATTTCAATTGTTGTTGTTGCGTCCGAAAGCTCTGGCCATTTAGTTTACAGGACGAGGCAAATTAATATTTTAGAATTTCAGCCACCCAGGTCTTTGTCTCCTTAAAACAAGTTTAAAACCAGTCGAGGACATGCAGTTTACGTAGATATCGACAGATGTCGATGATCCCGCCGTTTGGCTTGCGAATTCAATATGCCATGGATTGCAGAAGTTTGGAATTTCACTCCAGCTAATTGCATAAGTATGGTTAATCGTGATTAATTAATTGAGTTACAGGTAATACAGCCTCCGATTAAGTCGAGATTACATCCGTCAGATGTGACCTTGCAGAACTTGAATTTTGACACCGGTCCCGTATTTTTAAGACGGTTAATTTAGAAGGAGCTTCTTTCTTTTGGTTTTCTGCTTTCGAGGTTTTAAAAGTGGTATCCTACCGATCAATTTTGACTTAGATCGGAGTTTGTCGCGCCGTGTTTCCTGCACCGTAGTTACGGCGTTTGCATTTTTTACCTTTGCCAGAATACTTGTCCAAAGGCTAGTTTGCATCTCTTGGTGGCGCCCGAGTTTCCGTACCACCACCGCATTTCAACCGATCTGGAAAACAAAATCGAACTGCAAATAGATTTTGCGTCCATCTAGAGGAAATTAAAATTTGGCATTAAACTTAATGAAAATTCTCCAGCTGGGTCAAAATACATTTTTTTAATTTGTGAATTACTGATATGCAACTTACGCAAGATCAGTTATGGATTCAATTGGTCAAGGAAGTCCCAAAGATACAACGTTTTACCATAAAGGTCGGGAAGGATTCGGTTGTATGATCTGACAGAATGGAACCTTAGATACTACGTCATTTAATTTATAAATTCAATGATACTACTCTCCACTTGAATCTTTATTATCTTGTACAAGACACATGTTTAACAAACACATAAATACAATAAATAATTGCTCTCTATCTCATCATTAGTTGAGGAATAGTCAACTAATTTTTCCTTTTTGCTTGATTCTTCAGTTTCGATTTTATTGATCGGCTTCGACAGGAAATAACGATTGCCTTATAGACAGCAAAAATAGTTCGTTATCGCTGTGAACAGAATGACATCCAAGCAGAGCACTTGGAACCAACGCAAGTTTAGGGCGGCCGTGCGTAAATGGGGTGCCCCATTATGTCGCAAAACATACTCGATCCAATACATCGCTTTGTCCAAGGGCTTCATCGGCTGATCGTGCATTATTACCGACCTCCTTTTTACATTTTCTGAGTACCTACGGTCAAAGGTTACCACCAATCATTGGCAATTAGGCCAACTCACTTGGGGTTACGTAAAACTTCATGTACGGCGTTTCCAAAAGATTCTTCCGTTAAAGTCTTGTAACTGACGCCCTTTCCGTATCCATCAATCTCCGCTGTAGCCACGTTCATTTCTTGGTCCCCAAAGATGGGAATACCAACTATCGGTACGCCATGATAGATTGCCTCAGTTGTGCTTAAATAACCGCCGTGCGTTATGAAAAGTTTTATATTGGGATGTGCCAGTATATCTTGCTGGGGAAACCATTTTCCCAGGCGAACATTTTTGGGCTGGTTGGGAAGAACGTCTGCCTCCCATTTCCATAGTACTTTGTGCTTTAACTTTGAAAACACTTTTAAAATAGCGTTTCGTACGTCTTCGTTCATATATTTTCCCTTCAAATTCGAGCCCATACTGAAATAAATGGCACCATCTTTGGCTTCGTCTAAGTACTCTTGCAAATCTTTGGGTAATTGCTTTGGAGAACTCACGTGGAAACCTCCAATTTCGACCATATTTGGTACCAACGGTACTGCTGGGTTAATGCTGGTGTGAGAATTTAAAAGCATCAAAGAGGAATTATAATACAACTCATTTAGATGCGGCGCTCCTGGTATATACTTCTGCATTATTTCGTTCAGCTTAGGTAACGTAGATAGAAAAAAGTGTAGTGTTCCCAGAAGAAAGGTTAGGGAATTAATTAGCCGTTGGTAGAAATTCATATTGCTCGAGTAACTTAATAAATCATCAGGCACATATGCAGGGCTGATCGGGTTGCCCATTTGAATATCGGTCCATCTAGAAGTACCTATTGTACTGACAACCACACCGTGCGCTTTATAATGGTAGCAAAACCCTTTAAATGCTTCATTAATATATTGTTCCAATATAACCATATCGAACCTTTCGTTTGACTTTAAAAGCTCTTGTACGGTGGTTTGGTTAAAAACCATTTCAGTAAAAAAGACTCTCATCGCGTCTATCAAGTACATTTTGCTCAGAACTCCACTTTCATGCACCTTGTAGAAATCCAAATTGTTATCTATAGGTATAGAGGCGATAACTGTTACCGTTTAAATGTATCAACTCACCTTTTAAATAGTCAGGTAACTCAAATTTCACAGGTTTGTAATTTTTAATCGACGTTTTCGGGACAAATGGAGCCGATATGATAGCGGTAACTTGATGGCCTCGCCCAGCGAGTTCGTAGAGAATCTTATTTCCGAGTTGCTGGTGACTGTAAGAGAATCCAAGAAATATTCCCAAAATCTTGGCGCCAAAAGCGCTGTTAACTAATAACACCAAAACTAATATTGCCGATACGCTACTCATCGTACCACCAATGTCCCTTTGAAATGCGAATGGGTAGGTAACTGAAGGTTAATCATAAGATACAATCATATCATGAACTGGGAAAGATAATGCCGTAAATTCGCTGAATAGTGAAGGTATGTTTGCTTGAAACCTGAAATGTTGTGCAAGGGTATAGATTGTATTTCCTCTATGGCAAGGGCTAAAATATGTGTGTAATTACTGCTGATAGTTGATACGTATTACCATTGACTTTATACACTATAGACAAACGGAGAAATAGGGGAAAATGGCAGCCGCTTACTGTAGCGAATATTTGCGTTAAATAGGCAACTTATTAAACACATTGCAATGCAAGTACTAATGATGACGTCGAATGGGACGACCATGAACGCAAGCAAATTTATGACGTTTCATTCGTTTAATTTTTGATTCTGTACATTTTTGTTTGAAGTACTCTTAATAGTATTACAAAGACCATTTACAAAATTTAAAGTTCTTAGCAACAATTTAACAGATATGGCCGATGCACAGCGTTAATTTCCTAATTTCAAAGGATTTGTGTAAAATTAATAGTTCCTTGGCGTCATTAAGGTTTGATGTGGTTTTCTGAGAAGCTGTTCACATCGTGTGCAATTAAACTTTTCGATCGCAAAGTAGATCAACTCATTCTTCCAGTAATGTACCTAGTGTTATCAACTTCAATGTCCAAGATGGAGTTTTCTAACGACGACTGAAAAAATGCAGATGATGAACATGATGGCGATTATGAACATTTCGTCGAAGCAAATAACACCCACTCTTTGTTGACGATAAAGTATACTAACTTTTTAGTTTAATTTGTTCGAACTATGCTGAATTATCTGTAGTGGATTTAGATGCCGAAATCCATTCTTTTAAGGTAGATAGGTATTGCGGGCAACACGATATTTTGCCTTCAGAAATTTGTGAGTTGCCGGAGACCTGTAACACCAATATAACTTTATGACAAACTCCTTTTCGTCTTGATGCCATGGAGGTTTGGCTTTATGCAAAATTTGCGTTCTTACGTTGAGTAAAAAATAGTAAAGAGGCGCAACTGTATATAAAATTGCGATACCCATAAGACCTCTTTCTTTTTCTAAGGCGACATCTATATTTCTATCTCACTTGCCGTAGTTTTCCGTGCGGCGCTTACTAAAAACAAGTTTATGGATAGTGCTTATTGAATATAGCGCAGCATAACACAGCAAAATGGAAATAAATCGTATTTTTATTTATTGACTAACTCAATTTGACATTATATTTTTCTATTATTCAAAGCCAACCTATAGATAAAAGGAGTTCTAAACTGTGATCTCCAACAGTGCTGAGGAACAATAATTATTAATGACGTAATAACAACGAGAGTGGCGCTGCGACGATTTGGTGGCCCAGCTCCATACTAATATTTCCAGCTCCATTTGTGTTGCCATTTTTTAAGCCTACACCGTTTGTCTATAGCGTGTAAACTCAATGGTATTACCTATACAACAAGGGGGAGGGGAGGTGGGCATTTCGGGCTGGTTTACGATTAAATTAAATCAACGAATGAAGATGACAACTTCTAAAATTTAAATACGTAATGGATTGAGCTTTTTTCTTGAAGAACCGGAGTGCAATGTTGCAGAGTTTTCAGAGTCTTATTTTTGAAAACAAACACTATCATATTCACGTGACACCATAATGAATAATGCACAAAAATAAAAAAGTGTGTCTCATCTGAAAATAAGAAATTGTGTGTAAAGTTATCGTCAAAAACGTTTACTTATTGCGAATACATTCAATACCAGTATGTTGTGAAAATAAAACCTTTCAAATGGTCACCACGGTTCTTCTACAGGACTAGGTCCAAAACGGATTGAAGAAGCAGTGTGAATTGGCCATCGAGGTCTTGCGACTTGACGCCCTTTGATTTTTTCTCTCGGGGTATGTCAAGTCGAAGTTTACTGAAATAAACCAGCAAAAGTTACCCAATTAGAAAATAACATTAATGGAATCCAACCTGACTTACCATATATACATATATCGTCGACTTATATGCAAAACTTGACCTGTAGAAGCAACCGTGGAGGCCATTTGAAAGATGTTATTTGCAGAAGATAATGGTAAGTATTAAATGTACTTTAATCCGCAAGAAATGTTTTTGAAGAGTTCATACTAATTCATTGAAAAACTTCCACGCTTTGGTATTTTTTATAATTAAGTTCCATCTTTTGTGCCTGATCTGTCCAATTACAAAAACAACAAAAACTTAATTTTTTTCATAAAACGCCCGTTTTTATATTACGTCATTTCATATAAGGTGTTGCTCTACCTATCTGTCTAGCAGATTGTGCCATTATCAATTGTTTATTTAATTATAAATAACTGAAACCATTAACGGTTTGTTTAACTAAGTTATTTTTCCAGCTTAGAACATGTTGAAAAACTGTTCCCTGCTGTTCCAAACAAATTTCAATTCTTTGTATCATTGTAACAAACTGGGACTTTGGTTGTATAGAGGCTCTTTCACGCAAACCGTTACCTAAAAGTATAATTTAGACTTCCATTAGTAATTTAAATCTGAAAATTTGCATACCAACATAGTTTTTATCTATCGAAAGAAAATATCGTTTAACTTCCGGTTTTACGGGATGTGGATAGCAACTTTCTTATTTTAAATAGAACACCATCTATTTTAATTATAGCATTTTGGAAATCTACATGAATTTCCCTACACTTAGCATTAAAGATTTTCAAGTTATTCAAGATTTTTTGACGTTTGACTGCTTTTCTTTAGGGCCTATGACTCCGCTGACTTGAATTTCAAAAAGTGTTCCAAAATCAACAACACTGACGTGATGCTGCATGCGAATGATTTTGATCGCCCTTCTATAGGCTGTTTTAAAATTGATGGTCAAGTTTAATAACTTCATACCTTCAAAAGTTGATTTTTTCAAATGAAACCTGCTTTAACTTTTTGGACTCCAAATATCGAAAAAAATTCTACATCAATCAATTATTACATTGCCTATACATATCTGTTATGGTTTTCGTTTTATTTAAGAGTTTCTAAAATTGTGACCGTTATATGCATAATTTTCTTAGGAGGCCTTAAAATAAACCCATTAACAGATCTGTCAGACTTAACAGAGTCGCGGCCCTTTAAGTTTTATGATAACTGCGATATTCAATTTTTACTGGTCCTCTACTTTTTGAAAAAATGACGGATTGCGGCTAAACGACTCATTTTAGGTATCATGTGTAATACATAAAGTCACGCTAAAATTGACCAAAGAATCGAAATTGTCAATAATATACAGGGGGTTACATTTAAAAAATGCAACTTTGATATAAATCACCCTGTATAACAATTGCAATTTCGTTGAAAATATTTTTAGGTTTGGTCCACCCTGTATATACGTATTTAATAAAATTCGTGCCAGCAATTGCGGTGCACGTCTCTTATGCCTTCCTAAACAGTTCATCGAATTGCGATGAAACTTTATGTTTATAGAGAATGGTTGGGTAAATGCCCGCGAAGGTTTCTTTTTTTAGTAAAATTGAAGCGTGCGCCGCCAAAACTGAGCTTTCGTTCCATCTGGGACTGATAGGAGGTACGAATTCCGCCGGATCTGCTAGTAAACCAGAGAGAGGTATTAAAGAAGGTACCTTAGTTATTTGAAAAGAAGTAACATTTTACGGCCCTTCAAAAGCCATAGGTACAAAGAAAAATCGAAAAAATCTCGAGTGTTCCACATGGGTGGTAAGGTTTCTAACCATTTCGTACATTCCGAAGGCCAATTGCCACAGACGATCAACAGTTCCAAAGGTTCTAGAAAATTACTAATATATTCTACATAATATCTATTATTAAAATTATAATTCCAAAGTACTTTAAAGATGCTAAAGGTCTTTACATTGAAATCGTATTTACGTACTTCACATGATCACAGCACTTCACGGATATCCATTTCATCTCATTCTTTCACCAGCTTATTGACATAAACACGCAACGGCAGGAAAAATGGAGCAACACGATATTCGCCATTCCATTCGTCACTTTATAGATTTAATTAATTTAGGGTCATTTTTGCTAAAACATGAATTTGGGCTTTTTTCTCGTCGTTTTTTGCGAGTTATGTGGGGTAGAGCATCTTTCCAAACAGGTGAAATTAATTGCAATGGATTTTTAGTGACCTCAATCCCAATCGACGTCGCGAAATCGTGGGTGAGGTTCTACGACGTGTTGCCTAATCGAAGCTGGGGGTACCCTGGGATTCTAGGTGATACGTAAAGGCGTGTCAGAATGTTGGTGGTTGGATCACGGGCTACCGGGTAGTAATACCCATCTTCTTAACTCTTCGTCAACCGGAAATGCCTTCTACAGTTGGTTGGATGCTGAAGATATCACGCCTTCCCTTCGGAAAATACTGAAAAGACTGCTAACTATATATTATATAGGTATACATAAAAATAAAAATAACGCGATCCGTTAGAACAAGTTTGAAGGACCTTAATTAAATTGAAAACTCGAAGAACTTGAGAAGAAAAATTAATTTTAGGGGAAATTGATAGGAACTTGAAAGAACTGCAGAAGAATCTGAGAGTAACGATAGGAAACCACTTCAGATGAACCTAAAAAGACGCTTAAAAAGAAATTAAACAAGGCTTGGAGAATCATGAAGGGAACCTGAGAACTTTAAGAGAACTTGAGATAAACTTGTAGCAAACATAATTTGATAGAAATTTGAAAGAATCTTCTGAGGAAGACCGAGAACAGAAGAAGAATTTCTTAATTTTTTCTCTAAACTTCATGAAAACGTGAATAGAAATTGAGAGAAGAGAACTTGAGGGACTTTCAAAAAGCTTGACGAGAACCTGAATTGAGAAGAATTGTTCAAGGAAAAATTTCTAGACGACATGTAATGAAGGTGAAAGGTATTTGAGGATAGTTTGAAAAAACACAGAAGAATGTAGTAATAGTAACAATTCCGAAATATATTTAAAAGAAAATTAAGAAAAGCTTAAGAAAGACCTGAGGGAATGATTTTTTTAATCATCGTCCTTTTAAATACAATAGAAAGAAAGTTGAGAGGCGCTCCGGAGGATCTCTCGAAAGGTTTGGAAATTACTTACTACAACTGAAATGTCTCTATTTTAATTTCATTCGTCTATTATTGGTCAAGGTACTTGGAAATATTAACCCCTTATCATACTGACATACAGGGTGATTCCTATAGTACCTGCCACCGTTTGGGAGCGTATAGGGGGTGCCTAGGGGAAGTCTTTTCATATAGGACACTTGGGGTCGGAAATCCAAAATAAGGGCGCCAGAACCAAATTTATCTTCTGGAATTTCACGCCTGTATGTAGGCAACCCAACCGACCGACGTTTCGCGCGGAGCGATGCAGAGCGAGGAAGCGACATGGGAGGGAAGGAGGGAAAACGACAGTCAAAAGCAATAACGTTTACAAGTGTTCAACGTGGCCACCGTTGTTCTCAATGCACTTCCTACATCTAGCCAACCACTCCCCTCGAACTCGCGTGAAGACTCCTATGTCCTGGCGAACAGCCTCTCCGGCCATGACGACGCGCGCAATTAAGTCCTCTTCGGATTCGACGGGAGTCTCGTAGACGTGCGCTTCCATCACACCCCACAAGTAAAAATCTAATGGGGTGATGTCGGGCGAGCGGGCAGGCCACTCCACCGCACCTCCACGGCCGATCCATCTGTCCGGATAGGTTTGGTCCAAGTGTTCCCTCACCTGCCGCCCGTAGTGAGCAGGGCACCCATCGTGCTGGAACCAGTGGTCCCAGTACAAGTTCACTGGAACATCCATTAAAAGTTCTGGTAGCACCTCGCGCAGGAAAATCAGGTAATTATGGGCATTTAGACGCGGAGGGAGGATGTAAGGCCCCAGTAGGTTGTCCCCCAGGATGCCAGCCCAAACGTTTAAAGAAAACTTGTCCTGGTATCCTCGCGTAAACGTTTCATGAGGATTGTGGTCCGCCCAGTAGTGGCTGTTACGAGGATTGAAGGTCCCCTCTCTTAAGAATCCTTTCTCGTCAGTAACTAGCACGCTCCTCAGAAAGTTCGGATTAGCTTCTTCCTCCTGGACGACTAAGTTTCAGAATTCCAGCCTCCTTTCATGGTCACCCGGCCGTAACTCTTGCACTTTCTTAAACTTATAGGGGTGTAAGTTGTTGTTGTTGGCGATGTTCCACACTGTGTGTTGACTACAACCCACCTGATCTGCTACAAGTCGAGTGCTAGTACGCGGGTTTGCCTCGAAACGTTCCAACACATCCTCCTCTAAGGCATTTACCAACGGGCGATCGCGATCACGGGCGCTAGTGGGCTGCGAAATAGGAGGAGGTCGGTGTAAACAAACAAACTTTTCGAAATGGGTGCTTAAATGACCCAAGTATCGATGTGCATCACGAATCTGTGTGTAAAGTTAAGCCTCCGTCAGCTTACCTGCAATTGCCCTGTCTCGCACAGTCGGAAGTGAACTTCTTGAAAGACCTGTCTGCAGGGTAACTGACGGTTTGGATACCGCTCAGCGTACGCTCGTCGTGCAGCTCGTGCGTTACCATTTGCCAATCCGTACATGAAGTGCATGTCCGCGTATTCCGTGTTAGTAAAACGTGCCATAGTGTTTATTCACTTGATACGCGTCGTTGCAGACGGGATTTCGTGGGTTTAAACAAAATTCTGATCAAGTGTCAGCCACACATCGCCGCCTGAGATCGCTCCGTGTGCACCGCCGCCGGTTGGGTTGCCTACCTACAGGCGCGAAATTCCAGAAGGTAAATTTGGCTCTGGCACCCTTATTTTAGATTTCCGACCCCAAGTGTCCTATATCAAAATACTCCCCTACGCACCACCTACACGCTCCCAAACGGTGGCAGGTACTATAGGAATCACCCTGTATAGGGGTCGGTGACCGGTGAAGTGGCATACCCGAGAAAATGAAATATTTCAGAAAATTAATCAGCCAGTTAATTGACGACGCTTTAATTGTGAAATTGTGAAAACACTTTAATTATATTGTACAACAAAAGCACGTAAATACAATTAAGTAACTTATCTCTACCTCATCTAATTTTTCTTTTTTGTTGGTTTTTTCAGTTTCAATTTTGTTGATCGGCTTCGACATGTAATAACTATTACCTTATAGACAGCAAAAGTAGTTACAAACATCGTTATCGCTGCGAACAGAATGACATCCAAGCAGAGCACTTGGAACCAACGCAAGTTTAGGGCGGCCGTGCGTAAATGGGGTGCTCCATTATGTCGCAAAACATACTCGATCCAATACATCGCTTTGTCCAAGGGCTTCATCGGCTGATCGTGCATTATTCTCGACCTCCTTTTTACATTTTCTGAGTACCTACGGTCAAAGGTGATCACCAATCATTGGCAATTAGGCGAACTCACTTGGGGTTACGTAAAACTTCATTGACGGCGTTTCCAAAAGATTCTTCCGTTAAAGTTTTGTAACTGACGCCCTTTCCGTATCCATCAATCTCCGCTGTAGCCACGTTCATTTCTTGGTCCCCAAAGACGGGTATACCAACTATCGGTACCCCATGATAGATTGCCTCGGTTGTGCTTAAATAACCGCCGTGGGTAATGAAAAGTTTTATATTGGGATGTGCCAATATGTCTTGTTGGGGAAACCATTTTCCCAGACGAACATTTTTGGGTTGGTTAGGAAGAACGTCGGCCTCCCATTTCCACAGTACTTTGTGCTTTAACTTTGAAAACACTTTTAAAATAGCATTTCGTACGTCTTCGTTCATATCTTTTCCCTTCAAATTCGAGCCCATACTGAAATAAATGGCACCATCTTTGGCTTCGTCTAAGTACTCTTGCAAATCTTTAGGTAATTGCTTTGGAGAACTCACGTGGAAACCTCCAATTTCGATCATATTTGGTACCAACGGTACTGCTGGGTTAATGCTGGTGTGAGAATTTAAAAGCATCAAAGAGGAATTATAATACAACTCATTTAGATGCGGCGCTCCTGGTATATACTTCTGCATTATTTCGTTCTGTTTAGGCAACGAAGATAGAAAAAAGTGTATTGTTCCCAGGAGAAAGGTTAGGGAATTAATTAGCCGTTGGTAGAAATTCATATTGCTCGAATAACTTAATAAAATATCGGGCATGTATGCAGGGTTGATTGGGTTGCCCATTTGAAAATCAGTCCATCTAGAAGTACCTATTGTACTGACAACCACACAGTGCGCTTTGTAATGGTAGCAAAACCCTTTAAATGCCTCATTAATAAATTGTTCCATTATAACCATATCAAACTGTTCGTTTGACTTTAAAAGCTCTTGTACGGTGGTTTGGTTAAAAACCATTTCAGTAAAAACGACTCCTATCACATCCATAAATATGAATTTGCTTAAGACTCCCCTTTCAGATTCCTTATACAAATCCAACTTATCTATAGATATGGAAGCGTCAACTGTTACAGTTATGTAAATGTATCAACTCACCATGTACAAAGTCAGGTAACTCAAATGTCACAGGTTTATAATTTTTAATCGGCGTTTTCGGGACAAATGGAGCGGGTATGATAGCGGTAACTTGATGGCCTCGCGCAGCGAGTTCGTAGAGAATCTTATTTCCGAGTTGCTGGTGACTGTAAGCGAATGCATGAAATATTCCCAAAATTTTAGCGCCGAAAGCGCTATTAACTAATAACACCAAAACTAATATTGCCGATACGCTACTCATCTCCCCTTTAATGCCGATAGATAACTGAACTGACTGAAGGTCGTACTATATAATCATATCAATAATTAAAACAGATAATGGCATAATTTGCTTGTAACTTGAATGATTGTGCAAGTGCCAAAGTGTGTAGATAATCACCGCTAATAGTATACCTACCTACAACTATTACAACTATTGCATTACGGTAGCAATAAATCTTAATTTTGTGAAATA
Organism: Photinus pyralis; assembly: GCF_008802855.1. Taxonomy (NCBI): domain Eukaryota; kingdom Metazoa; phylum Arthropoda; class Insecta; order Coleoptera; family Lampyridae; genus Photinus; species Photinus pyralis. Next base: position 25,206,462 of record NW_022170738.1, on the reverse strand, counting down.
TGGACCATTTGACAGAGTTTTTTCTCCATTATTTTCGAATTTTTAACACCATTTATGATTAAAGTTGTATAAGAAAGAGAAAAATAAGTTTTCTAATGACGTATCGCATGATCTATGTTGCTATTTATAGTATATTAAGATACAAGTGTATAATCAAGTCTTTAAAGCACGCGCAACGAGTTTAAGGGCACGACGCAAAGCGGAGTGCCTTTAACGTTGCAAGTGCTTTAAAGACCAATTATACACGTGTATCTTATAGTATTTTTTATTATACCTGCAGTATAATTTAAAAATAGGAAATTCAATGAAATCATATTGACGTTATACTCGAATACATGTCTAATTAAGTGGGCTGGGTGTTCGTAATTTCACGATATCCATGGAAATGTCACTTGACGTTTGCTTATAAAAATTGTCGTCTTTGTGAATAAAACGATTTCCGTTGAAAAAGATAATACACCGTCCATTAAATCGCTTGTAAAATCTAAACAAACGTTGGTAGGTGTAAAATCTCAATCCAGTAATAGTATATTATTCCATGAGCATGTAATGGTGGCTATTACTCATGAGAATGTGTAATTCTTTCGAATGAGTAATAGCCATTACATGCGAATAGAATACTAATACTATACTTTTTCTACGAATATTTGGCAAAATTCAATGAAAATATTCAAACTTATCGTTTGTTACCAAACCAATTGCAGTTGAGTTATTTCATAAATATTTAAAGTTGGTCATACTGTGAGTGAGAGTGTGACAATTGAGATGATATCATAGATATCAAAAAGTTGTCAAGTTTTCGTTTCTCATTTCTTGAAATTTGATCGTTTAAATTGTGGGTTTATTGCTATATATGTAATTATAGCTAATCACCTAAACATTGAATAATGCGGGTACTACCAAAACTACGACAAAATAATAGGCATGTGCGACTTACGAAGTACTAACAGAATTTGTACGAATACTTAACCTCACTTCCTATTTTTACACTTTGAAGATCCTTTTGTAAGTAGTTGTCTTTTAGGTCGAGAAAATGGGAGTGAAATATTCAAATTTTCATATTTATATTTAGCTTAGATCGATCTAAGATATTTAGACTTTTCAGGCTATAAATTTAAAACCGTTTCTGTTGTATTTGGTGGCCTACAACTTGCATTATTTTCATTTTTCGCTATTCATCTTGACACTTTCAAATTCGATGCGTCGGTAATACAATGATCTTTTCCTTTGAGTTCAATTCAGCACCTTAATTTATATTAAAAACGATCTAAATTAGCATGGGATGTTTTATTTAATTTAATATTGATTTTCAATTATACAATTTTGCATTCACATTTTTGTTTTTTGTGTTATTAAATCTAATTCTTAGATTTGGGCAAGTCCTATATTTCGATACAAAGGGAAGTTACAACCAGATAAATTGACAGATTGATTCTTTGTTTTTTATGAAACTTTCTCATTGGCTGGCTGCGGTGAGTTTTTTAAAGCCATGCCCAGTGATTAATTATTACTCACAGCTGTTATCCAATAATGTGAGGAATTTATACTCTTACTTCATAAAATTGGAACGTTTAATGTATTCATTAACCCATATGAGTAGACATAGTTATTTGTTTCATTAGTACAAAAAATGTCAGTTTTCGGGACAAGGAAGATAGTTCCTTCCGAGTCCCGAAAAAGCATTTTTTGTACGAATAAAACATAAAATTTTTTCTCCAACCCCCTTTACTTCAAATTATATTCGAATTTAGATTCAGTCACAGTTTCACTACTATAGTAGGTATAAGAACTTCTGCTTTCTTGTCCTCACGTGTCATGCCACTCTAGTTTTTAGGTTAACTTATATAACCTATTCGTTCTTACTTCTTACTTCTCACCTCTCGCGACTTTGTAGGGAGCAAATCTTGGTAGGTAGCATGTTCTGCCGTTTCTAAAATCTCTGGCGGAGTGCAATCTATGTCGCTATCAGTTTCAGTCATTTCTATTGTATACACAATTAATATTGTTATATTTTGTATTGAAATAAAAAACTTACCATACAGTTTTTTAAAATTCATTGCAATTAACTTTTTCAAATTTTGAATTCAAAATGACAGATAATAGTGCAATGGTTCTGAAGTAGATGGCGTTACGCGCGACGGCGGGTTGTACCTATACGTATTAAAATTACGTTCATCGAATATGTAAATTACGGTACACATGGTTTAAATAAAAATAGCGAGCGTAAATCATTTTCAATACATGTACAAACGTATAGGTAACATCATTATTTGCATTGAATATGCAAAAATATTTGATTTGTATATATAGAAATATCCTATAACCTGCAATGTAAAACGATGTCAATGTGACATATCTCCGTGATTGTAATTTTTTAATTGGCCAACTTTCAAGGTCAATTTCTTTTTGGTACTAGGACCAAAAGTATCCAACGGACCCAAAAAATGGAGAACTTCATTATATATAACAAAAGGATCCACTTTTTGTACAGTTGCCATGGTGAAAGCGATTAATCCGCAAAACGTCAATTTTACGTACCGAACACTGTCACAAAATAGCGTCTTATTCAGGTGGTTGGAGAAAAAAGTCTTAAAATGCATCGATAATGCTGGCATATATGAAGGAAATGTCAAAGGTATTTAAATCTTCTATCTTTTGGTGCATTCATTCAAAACTTCACTTATTGTTGGGACTAAAAAGTGGAACAGATTTGGAAGCATACCCTAAATTACGCGCGTTTCTAAAAGGTTCAACCAAAGGATAGGTACAAGTACAAGCCAAAGAAATGTTCTGCATTTACAGAAAGTGACTTAGGAAGATTTTTTATTTCACCCAGATGACAGTTTCAAAAGTCATACCTACTTGAAGTATCGTTACTTAGCAACTTTAAAGCACGTGTGTTTTAAAGGCCTTTTTTCGCACGCATTTGAGTGTTTAAAACGGAGATTGTGATTCAGGTATAATAAAAAAAATTTAAGATGGCGGTCGCACTCAAAAACCCTGTGCAATAAAGAGAGTAAGGGGAGATCAAAAATGAGTTGCTGTCGTATTAGATTTCGCCATTCTTTCTGCTAGCAGAATCTTGCTCAAGCATGCGCTCGGAAAATGTACACACATTGTGCATTTTTCGCATTCATTTCCTTCTTGTCGCGCGTCAATAAAAGATTGTTTTTGATAATGGATGTTTGCAGTATTAGTTTGAAAAGAGAAATGGTATAGGTGGTGAAACTCTCCCATTTCGCTTCTTTTTTTATTGATTGACCGAGTGTGGTATTCACTTGCGGGTGGATTCCAGATAACATACCACTTTGTAGCTGGCGCTTTGATCTATGAACCAGGCTATATGCTAGTATCACAGCTCCGTTGTGCACGTGCCCTTAGACAAAATAACAAAAAAAAAATTCAGTAGTAAAATTACTTCTTTATCATTTATCCCTGTAGAGTTGATTTGGGCCCAAGTAAAATGTATTTCACAGGCCTCTACTGTCTCCACCACTTTTTGGGACGTTATAAGGTGATGGTCATGAGTTTAGAGCGAAGGTCGTGGCCTTGGATTTTGACCCAAGACCATGACCTTGAGTTTTGGATTTGGGCCCAATGTCGTGACCTTGGACTTTATGACGTTAGATGTGAGAGGTTCCACCCTGTATACACAACTTACGACTATACATACATTTTTCAGAGTTGGCAGCCATGCAATTTCTAGGTGGGAAAAAGCTGCCTGCGCCACCTAGAAAGCACGAACGGGGGTTACGTTTGGCATCTTGTCTTGATTGGCGGTAGTGAACGCGTCGCTCCATAAATGTTTGTTGTTATTTTGTGTTATTTAATGCAGGTAGTAATTTTTGCATTTCTTTATATCGTATTTGTGTTTTGTATGCCGCATTTTATATTTTTTGTGTTTCAATCTTTGTTTTTGAAATTTACTTGATTTAACCGCAATGCAGAATGACATGTTAAATACCGTTATGCTATTGTTTGTAATTGTTTACGTTTTTGGTGTAATGCTTGCTTAATTTATGTTTATTGATGTTGATTACTTGGTCTTGTCCGTGAAGTAACATTCATATAAGTCTTAAATCATTTTATTTTAATATGTGGAAATTACCGATTCGTTTGATGTATGTACTGACTTTTTGTTTGTTACTAACAATTGTCTCCGTGAATGAAGCAGTCACGGGAATGGTAATAAAAAAATGTAACCATTTAAAGTACGACACCTAATTCCGTGATTGTCTGCGACATCCAACTGTAGGCTCGAAACCCCGAAACCAGGGACGGGCTACCCATCTTGCAGGAGCGGGATTACGCTAATCAAAGCTCTTCAGTTTAGAATCTATGTGCGATAAATGAGTGGCGATTCAATAATTTCCACATATCTTGTTTTTAGTTAAATTTGCCTGCAAGGCCGTGTAATTTTCCATCTTGCTTTTAACAAAAGGACTTTATTGCGACAAAGATGAGTGACATCCTGTACTTTTAACCCTTTCTCAGAATTTAGGTACCTGCTCCCATCTGACCCATTGTTTCCAAAAAATTGCTTTTAACCTTGAGTGTACCTAACCAACATTGTGTATATGCATTTACTATCTTTGTTAACTACTGCTTAAACTTTTACAAAATATTTTGTTAATTAACTTTTGGACTGTATTAATCAAACTGTGAGGTTTTTCTTACGTCGTACTCTTTTTGCCCTTAGCAGTTACTTTTGCGACAGTACGACACCTTTTGGCTACGCTTGTTTTATTTATATTAATGTACATCAACTAAATTCCTGGGCTTTCACAATCTTAATAATTACGATCATTATTAAATAAACTTTTCAAAATTTCAGTGTATTATTTAACGTTCCTTCCCTACTGTGCTTCAGGTCAAAGCATTGTCTACAACTAACGTAAGGGAGCCCTGCCGTAGATGTTTTATCACGTGCTACTTTTCAAATTTAAGCGGGATCTCGTTTAGTTTTGGAGGGAATAGTCACTCGGGTGGCTATTTTTAAACGTTGCCGGGTTGACTTTATTTCCGTGTTCTTGTAGTGTGAAGTTAGAGTAGAACCTGGGAGTTAAGTACACTACAGATGTAAGTACAGAACCTATTGATTTGGCTTGAACGTTTTGGGTTTTCTTCTTCTTTGTAAAAGTTTTACCCTTCTTAACTATTTAACATGATTTTCTTGATTTAGGGCTCCCATTTCCAAAATTAGTGTTTACTTTAGGTCTGAGCACGAATAAAACGAAAAAAATCGATAACCTAGAGTAAATTAAACGCAATTATTTTGGAATCTTTATTTCAACTTTTATGCCACATCTAACAATTGAATTAATCTCATCGCAATAACTTTTTCTAGTTTTGAATGACCTTGCACCACCAAACAAAGTCACTGCTTAGTTACGGCGTCAAGGCCATGATCTTGGATCAAAATCCTATATCATCGTCAAAATTCAAGGCCACGACCTTGTGGCGTCACAAAACCCCCAAGGTCATGATTTTGAGCCAACATCCAAAACTGAAGGCCACGACCTTGGGCCAAAAGTTAATGCCATGACCTTGAGTCGATATCTAAAGCTACTACCTTGCGCGAAAACTTAAGACCGCGACCTTGAGGTGGGGATAGTAGCGGCCTTCTACTATCAAAATTCTACTAGAGAATAGCACAAACGAAAATAATTGCAGCACAAACAAGCACAAATGAAGCGCAAACGATTCCAGTGGATTTTTTCAAAGAATAGTACGATTGGGTGGGAGTCGTACCTACTTCCTTACCTTACCGCCGCCCACCGTTTCTCTGGAAAGGAGAGTAGCACAAACCACAATCGAAAATAATTTCAACCCAAACGGTTCCAGTGTTTTTTTGCCAAAAATGGCAGCAATCAGCGGTGCTGAGGAAATGGATCTCGCACTTTCACCTTCGCGCAGTGCCGTTTTTAAGCATGGGCCACCTGGGCCCGGGCCCAGGGCCCCAAAGTCCTGAGGGGCCCCCAAAAGTTTGTGTGAATGAAAAAATTTTAGTGCAAAATCTGCCGCCTTAAAGTAAATGCAGATTTAAACAAAATTAATGCATAGAGTAAGGGATACCGGAAATTCTAAAATCCTGCAGATCGTGTATACAGGGTGGTGACTTGCGTAGCACATCATAGGGATTTCAATGTAAAATTGATAACATGCGATTATTGGCTCCCCAAATTATTTTAGAGCAAAAATGTATTAAGGTTTTTGTCGAAATTATAATTTTTTACGTCAATCAACCGTATTAGTTTTCCATTTTTTGCATAATAAAGACGGAAAATTGGAAAAGTAAAACCCCCATTTTTTTCAATAATCTGTGATGCCATGGAATTTTATAATACAAAAACTACACCAATATCTGTCATGCCATGGAATGTCTGCATAAAACAAATGGAATTCTATCAAAAAGTCGCTCATAAAATCCATTTCGAACTGCTGCTATTAAATGATAACTGGATATCTTTTTGTTTTAGAAAATTCCATGGCATCGCAGATTATTGAAAAAGATGCGGGTTTTATTTTTCCAATTTCCGTCTTTATTATGCAAAAAATTGAAAACTAAGACGACGTAAAAAATTTTGTCTACAAAAAACTTTAATACATTTTTGCTCTAAAATAATTTGGGGAGCCAATAATCGCATGTTATGAATTTTACATTGAAATTCCTATGATGCGTTACGCAAGTCACCACCCTGTATAAGGTTACCATTTAGAAAGTTAAAAAGTCCTAATAAGTGATAAAAAGCCTAAAGTGGGTATTACACTGAGGTTTTGCCCATGGGTAAGACATTGACTTTACAGTTCAATAAAATAAAAGTCAGGTCATTTTCGTCACAAAATGCAAACATTATGCCGTTTCTATTGAGAGTAAGGGGGGCCTCCACGAACGAATGGCCCAGGGCCCCGAACAACTTAAAAACGGCACTGCCTTCGCGCCTTCTATTCAAAATTATTTGAGCATGTTGGTCAAGCTGGAGTAAAATAAATTTACGAATTTCGCAATCTTCACACTTACACGTATACAAGGTAAAGTAACCGACGTAAGTTAATATAGGTACAGGGATATGATTACCAGCCTAAAATCCGCAAAGAAAGAAATCGAACGTATGATACCACAACGATTCTCAAGGTAAAAAAATTAAGCCTGAGAAAACAATATCATTCTTTATTTCATTAAGTATAGATACCTACCTATAAAAAAATGTGGGAACCATGTTTCATAACTTAGTAGGTATTCCTAGGTACAAGAAAATATGCAAATAAATGGCTTGTGTATGATTTGCAATTAACTTGTACCATGCGATCAAAAATTAGTTGGTGTCGAGTCACCTTTGGAATGTTTCTTTACATGGGAACTTGAACTTCCAATGGAGACTTGACAGCAACTCATTTTTGATCGCCCGTCATAAAACAAAAGTCTAACAGGAATACGACTACAATTAACTGATCTCTGTCTCGACACCAACTTAATTTTTCTTTTTTGCTTGACTCTTCAACTTCGACTTACTAGGCCGCCTTCGACATGCAATACTAATTGCCTTATAGACAGCAAAAATTACTGCAAATACCGTAAACACTGCAAATAAGATTACATCTAAGCAGAGCACTTGGAACCAACGCAAGTCTAAGGCGGCCGTGCGTAGGTGAGGCGCACCATTATGTCGCAAAACATACTCGATCCAATACATCGCTTTATCCAACGGCTTCATCGGCTGATCGTGCAGTATTTTCGACCTCCGCTTTGCATTTTCCATGTACCTACGATCAAAGGTTATCACCAACCGTTGGCAATTAGGGCAACTCACTTGGGGTTATTTAACACCTCACTTACAGCTTTCCCAAACGATTCTTCCGTTAAATATTTGTAACCGACACCTTTCCCGTATCCAGCAATTTCCGCTGTGGCAACGTTCATTTCTTGATCCCCAAAGACGGGTATACCAACTATCGGTACCCCATGATAAATTGCCTCGGTTGTGCTTAAATAACCGCCGTGCGTTATGAAAAGTTTTATATTGGGATGTGCCAGTATATCTTGTTGGGGAAACCATTTTCCCAAGCGAACATTTTTGGGCTGGTTGGGAAGAACGTCTGCCTCCCATTTCCATAGTACTTTGTGCTTCAACTTTGAGAAAACTTTTAAGATAGCGTCACGCACTTCTTTGTTCATATCTTTTCCCTGCAAATTCGAACCCATACTGAAATAAATCGCACCATCTTTGGCTTCGTCTAGGTAATCTTGCAAATCTTTAGATAACGGTTTTGGTGGGTTCACGTGGAAACCTCCAATTTCGATCATATTTGGAACCAACGGTACCGGGGAATTAATGCTGGTGTGAGAATTTAGGAGCATGAGGGAGGTATTATAATACAATTCATTGAGATGTGGCGTCCCCGGTATATACCTCTGCATTATTTCATTATGCTTAGGCAACGTCAATAGGAAAAAGTTTAAAGTTGCCAGAAGAAAGGTAATGGAATTAACTAGTCGTTGACAAAAATTCATATTGCTCGAGTAACTTAAATATAGATCGGGCATGTATGCAGGATTGATGGGGTTGCCCATTTGAAAATCGGTCCATCTAGAAGTACCCACTGTGCTAACAACAACACAGTGCGCTTTGTAATGGTAACAAAACCCTTTAAACGCCTCATTAATAAATTGTTCCATTATAACCATATCAAACTGTTCGTTTGACTTTAAAAGCTCTTGCACGGTGGTTTGGTTAAAAACCATTTCACTAAAAATGGCTCCCATCACATCCATAAATATCACTTTGCTTAAGATTCCCCTTTCAGATTCCTTATATAAATCCAACTCTTTATCTACACGTGCAGAAACGTTAACGATTACGGTTACTGAAAGACGTCAACTCACCTTTTGCAAAATCGGGCAACTCAATTTTTACTGGTGTATAATTTTTAATCGGCGTCTTTGAGGCAAACGGTGCCGGTACGATTGCGGTAACCTGATGACCTCGCGCGGCGAGTTCGTAAAGAATTTTATTTCCGACTTGTTGGTGGCTGTAAGCGAACCCATGAAATACTCCCAAGATTCTAGCGCTAAAGGCACCATTGATTAACAACGCTAAGATTAATATTCCCGAAACGCTACTCATCGTAACCGACATCCACCGCTTTCAAATTTTGGTAGATAACTGACTTGACTGAAGGTTACTACATAAATGAATAAGTGGTGTGAAAAAAATCAAGGACATACACTTGATTGTCAAGATCTAGCATTGCGTGCTTATGGACTAATAGTGGCCATTTTGCGTTCATTTCAACGGTATGACTATTCTTTTACCATTTGACATCGCTTGCCCGTGCTCGGTATTTGCTTATTTCTAAAACCCGTAATTATTACACATTCTTTCAATTAGTACACAATCTATATTCAATGAAAACGACTGTAAATAATATACCTACCTAATTTCAATGTTATATAATAATGTCTAGAATATATATCCCTACCTATATATGCTTTGCATAGCTACGTATTATCTATGAATTAACGAAGGGAAATTATTTTAAGTAGCTTTATCGATTTGATTAGTCACTAGCGATATCTAGTTAAAATGATATAACACAATTTAGTGCTGGATTTAGGTTTCTTAAATTGATTTTACCTATAAACAAGAGGCCAAAAAACAGCGACGCGGGAGTGCTTCGGGCCCCACCAGAAGAATCTGCACCCCTGCTTCTGGTTATACTCGGAACGACGCGGTGTCGGATAGTCCAGGTAACTTGAACGAAGAACGGCGTTCTCAGGAATCGGACGAGTTCAAAAAATCGCGGCGGTCACTTCAGAGACTAAAACAAAATTACGGCAAACTCCCTAGTGAGAATGAAGGCTAAAAAACACAAATCAGCGGAAAAGCAAATGCTGAAAAGTCAACAATATTCTCCCCCTTATAATTAGTGAAACCATTGAATAATCAATGGTGAAACGGAAAGTAACAAACAAAAACTCTTACCTTGCAATTAAACGGAACGGTAGAAGTTGCTGTACAAGAAACAGTACAAGCTATATTCGGTGCAGTAAAATTAATACAAAACAAAATTAAACGGTCTGAAAAAATATTGAAACTTAATATACGGTTGAAACACAAAAGGTAAAAGATGAAAAAGTAAAAAGATTTTACGTTTCGGTTCACCACTAAAGTGCAAAAGATCGATGACTTAAATACGGTACGGTTGCAAAAATAAATGTACGGCAAAGCTCCAAATTTCGGTACTTACAAAACGTAGCTTGAGAAGATGCAAAAGTAAAAAGATGTTATTTCATAGTGCATTTTCTAATTATCTAAACGTCCATTTCGAGTAAGGACAAACTATAATAGAATTCCCGTCTCGTACGCTTATATCTACGATACGTTCAAACAAATTAACTGTTTTTAATTAATTACGCCTTCCTCCGACATCGGAAAAATATGGGACTCGTGTCAAACTTCAAGTTTAAGAGCGCACCTAACGGATGTATTCTCGACTTAATCGGATGTTTTTATTTGTAACGCATCCAACAATAACGGTTAATTATACTTCTCCAAACATTCGGAATGATATCTTCAAATTCGGTAGTCCAGCAATGCCTTTTTGCTCCATGGAATGTGAAGTCACGCGGGGCAATCTGTATTATCACATTGATATTTTCCTTAAACCATAAGCACGACCATGCCGGTTTCAATTCTGGATTTTTGTACACCATTAGAATATTAAAATCGATTAATCGATCATTCACGTACCTAAATCTCAATAACATTGATTCTCTCTCTTCTAAACACTAAGGTTTGTTAGTAACGAAGCGCGCAACTTAAAACGCTTCTAGATACCGGATGTTCATTGTAAAGCTGGCCGACTCCACAAATGTATAACGGTGTGGTCACAACTTCGGTTATGAACTTCAAGGCGGAAAACGGGTGCTTCGTTACAGCTAATAAAGCGACAATCTAATACGTAGGTATATTTAAAAATACCCAAGCTTATTATCGGAAAGGTGGAACGCAAATAACACACTTATTGAATTTGAAAAGCAAAAGAAAGTTTATTGAATGCCTAATTGATCAAAAGTGTAAAATGAATCAATCAATGCTGAAAGACATCCTACAAATTTAGACAAAATACATTTAAAGCCAAAGGTATATAATTATTAGAAAGTGAACACAAAACCTTCCCCATACACTTGGAATAATCTTTAATTGTAATGCGACATGTTTCGGCTAACAAGCCATCATCAGGCCTAAAATGTTGTACGATTACAAATTTGTCTCACAAGTCACAAGAGTGATAAAACTTACAAGATGTTATAATATCCGAACAGCTTCGAAATATTAATAATACAAGTTAAAAATTAATCGACCCTGACGGGGACGAAGAATTGAGCAAGTTTAAAGATCAGGAGTCCTGAAGGGAACAACCGACCGAAGACACAGCAACAACTAAAACTTAACGATTAATAATCTCTAACATAGCACATATAACTTACAATGAGAGGTCGACCCAAAATCGGTACGACATCGAACAAGTAAAAGGTCCAAAGGCCAAGACGGGGGAAGAGGACCGAGCAACTGAAAGGTCAAGAAACCCCGAAGGAGTAACTAACCGAAAAACTACTCCTTCAGGGTTTCGTGACCTTTCACTTTGCTCGGTCCTCTTCCCCCGTCTGGGCCTTTGGACCTTTTACTTGTTCGATGTCATACCGATTTTGGGTCGACCTCTCATTGTAAGTTATATTTGCTACCCTGACTGACTACCAAAAGCAAAGGGACCTCAAATACTAAAAAGCTAATTCAACACACCATTTCCTTCCTAACATACAGACTAACATGGTTTTAAATTGCCGAGGCTTGCATCGAAATTATAGGTACATTTTTTCTAAAGCATTTTTTCAGAGCTTTCCAGCGGTGTTTCTATATACGCCGACAGTACTTTTTAAATTTGAAATCAGACATCTCCTTAGATCATACATATTAACATGGATGGAGCGATGCAATTACACTCGCCAGCATGTTCTGATTCAAGACTACGTACTACGTACAATTTAGATGTTGTTATTCCAAGTACAGTTGCAGTGATGGTAACCAATCTGAAATCCTAGAAATGTGCTTATTTTATATTTTTTGAAAATCAAAAAACAACCTCTGTACAATGAATATTTACCTAAACAGTTGTGAAATTTGTTGCCACACTAATGTGATGAGTACCTCATACTTAACATTTAATGTATCCAAAACTAAGAAAGTAGTTTGTTAAGTGTTTTTTTAAACAATTAAATTCTAAAAAATTGTCAGATGGGGCCAAGTCGAACACTAAAAAGTGTTTTGTAAAGAGTTTTTATTAACTTTTATAATGCTTTGTAATGGTTCTGTTAATGCATTTCTATAATCTATTTTTGCCAAATAAATATGTCTTAAAGCTAATAAATGGTTGTTTTTTACTAATAATACTTCCTATATTTATGGACCATACTGTATTTAGCATTATTTTCAAGTGATTTGTCCGACTTCAGCCCACAGTAGTGGCGAAAACAAGTTGACATACAAAATACATGAGTGTCCGTCTTTGCCCCATACATATTAGGGGCGAAGGCGGACAGTCTTTAACCAAAAACATTAAGTAAAGGGTTAAAATTTTCATTTTAGTTTTATCGTTATGATATTCTAGAAACAGAAACATAACAGTCCTTAAATTATTTTTTTCAACGAAAATGAAAAAGTTATTAGCAAAAAAACATAAAAATCGTCCGCATTCGCCTCAGATTACGGTACCTACTTCTTTTTATTTTTTTCGAGACATATTGCGCTCTTATGAAAAAAGAAAATCGAACTGGTACTGATCTTAACCATTGAAATAAGCCTAACACTTTACCCATCCCCAGGTTCGTAGCTAAAATGAGGAATTTTAATACAAAATGGCAACGTTGAAATCCCCAGTTTCAAAACACAGTTCCCGCTTAAAGTTAATAACAAAAAAAATAGCACATGATTGGATCATCTAAGGTAGCTGGCGAGGGAATATTGAAGGACAAGGCCCCTTTGGGGTCGAGCGTCGAGTACTTTAATTTCCGAGTCAAGTAGTGTCATTTTAGTGACGAGTTTTGTATTAAATTTTACCCGAAATCGTATTTGAATATAAAATTTCAATTTTTATGTAGAACTTTTTATTAATGTCAATCTGTCAGTGATGACAGGAGTCATAGACATTTACAAATGTCACAGATGCGGCCGGTAAATAATAATAATAATAATAATACATAAATCTTGCTAATGTGCAACGCCCTTACAGTCGTCAAAAACATAGAAACATAAATTTACAAACAGTGTATATACATACAATATCACAAGACAACACATGTATTAACACATAGGTCTAAAATTGGATTCCTTAATGGTTTAAAGTGACGGTGCGGCCGGTAAAGTGACAGGTGCGGCCAATAAAGTGACAAGCGGCGGGAAACGTAGTCTGCTCTGCCTCAGTCATGGAAACTAAAATTTTCTGACAAAAAGTAGGCATGAAAATAAAGGTTACAGGACGATTTTGGGTAAAAATAATAAAACAGATATTAACGGACATAGTGAGTAGGCTATAGTAGGAGACGTTTGGAAGATTTAAGCAGAATATTCATTCCATAAAAATAACTCATTTTTATCACCCGCACGTTAGAGAGAGAGAGGTATTGCATTGGGGTAAAAAACGACCCCCCCCCCCTTTTTTTGAAGGAAATACACGTTTTGTGATGTGATGTGATGGTGCACTTCAAACCTTCAATCCAAGGTGGTTGGTGGTATAGAAATCCTATGATTTTTATCACTCGCACGTGCACGTTAGTAAGGGAAGTATTGGAGTAAAAAATGACTCTCCACTTTTTTTACGGAAATACACGTCTTGACGCATCAGAAATCGAATCAAACAAAACCTTGATGTTGACCAGTCTGTCTGTACTCTCATTTCCAGCTAAACAGCACAACCGATTGGAATCAAATTTGCTACACATATTTTTAGACATTAAAAGGGTAGAATCGCGCATGTGCGGGTGGTATCTGTGCTACCTCGACTTTTTAAAATAAAGTACCCTACAGGTTCTTTCTGTTGAGAATATAACCCTCTAATCATGAAAACCAATATCCGTTTTATTACAAGTTTCGTTCTGCCAAGTTCCCCAAATCTTCAAAACCCTCAATCGTCGACGCAAATAACAAGCGCTCTCCCTTTTAACGATAAGTACTCACTTGTCAATGTCAATACCTGTCGCTGTGTCTGCACTTGTATAGGTACATTACATGAACTTTGATGATGCAATAATAGTGGCCACAACTTGGGGGCCCAGCTCCATAGTAACACATTTAGAGCTCCATTTGTGTTGCCAATTTATAAGCTTACGTTTATTTAAATGTATTCTGAGTAAGAAATAAAGATAGAGTACGCGTACGCTATAACAACGTGAACGTTTGTTTTGAACCAACATCTCAGTCAATTTGACCCTTGAGAGGTAGAAAGTAAACATTAGTCAGTGGCGTAAGGTTTATTTATTTTTATGGGCAATATGTTTTGTTTACATGTGCAAACGTCATAACGTATCACTAAATATTTATGACCAAAAGCTGTATGTGTTTGAAAGGTCCCTATTGATCTATGATAAGGTATGGTGATACTTCAAAGTGGAAACTTAGAAGGAAATCTAAACACATTAAAATGCGAAAATTCCCGTATGCACGTCTATGACTTCAAAACACATACGGATGAAAGGTTATGTTAGGTAATTCAATAATTCCACAAATAATACAGCTTTTCCCCATTTCAAAGGGCTCCCATAAATTAATACACCACAATCGAATAAGTCCTCCACTATAAAAACGCCTAAAAATTAAGGAATCACGTTTTAACGAAATAAACAAAATACCTCTCAACGGAAAACAAAGTTACAGCGTTGCCGTTGTGGTGCACTAGTCACCATAACTTTTCTTGTTACGCCGTTTAATTGTAAGTTAAAATTGTTTGGGTTACTGAACTCTTATAAGCATCTAAAAATCCATTTAGATTACTCGAGATGCATATATTATTAATATTCCCTTAAAAACTATCTCGTGAAATGTGACAACGTAGCCTCCTGCAATGTTAGTAAACAAACGAGATGATGGCACGCATAGATAAGCATCAAGGCATCTCTATCTTTATTTCTTACTCTGAGAAATGTATTAGTCAATGTATGTAGTGGCAAAGAGTAACGTACTCTTTGGTAGTGGCCAAAGATATTTGAGTACCTTTGATAGCACAAGTAAGGAAAGAATATGGAGAACAGAAAAAAAAATGTCTAGAAAAATTGCTCTTTATGTGAAATAAGCACACTTGGTACATAATGAATGTTTCATCTGTATAATCAAATTAACTGACCCAAGTTATTGCGCAATAAAAAAAAACAATGTAAAATTAACAGGATCTCTTCAGTTCTTTTAGTAACACAAGTTACTTTACATATTAGCGACCCCTATGTCGGGAGCCTTTACATAATACAAAATAACAACTTATACATGGCACAGATAGCCTTTAGACTTGCAAATCATTTTTGCTTCATTTATATATAATTTTATTTGGTATCATTTGATTGAAAATAGACGCATTAGTACCGCTAATTTACAGCAGTAAATGCTATTCTTAAGCTAAGTTAGAGAAAGTACTACAGCTGAAACTTAGCACAGCCATACAACTCATTCGTTTGCCATTCGACGACACTCATACATGTTACTTTACTGTCAAGTCCAACATGAGTACTTTAAATGGGAAAGCGTGTGCCTTCCAGAAAGGAAAACTAAAGTAGTAGGCAACAAAAATTTTCTCAATTCGCGTCAACATCTTTATTTACACACTTCAATCTCGGCGACGATTCAATTCGTCGCTTGGAAAGCTTTAGTCTTCGTTTCTTACCAACACGTATTTTGAGCATTAATCTATACACTTTGAAAATTACAATGGGACCGAATAAAAAAATTGGACTGTTGGCGCAGTAACAAGTAGTCTCTAACAATTATATTATTTTGACAACTAATTTAACGATGCAGGTACGAATATTTCGCCTACAGTCAGTAGTAGAAGATATCACAATAGACTTTATGCTGCACCAACCTACTTCACAAAGTACAAAAGTATTAAAAATACAAGCAATTCCTCGTATATACATATTATATATACATATATAGAGGCCTCCTATGACATCATGCAAAACCATACGTTTATGAGAACTATAGCATTGCAAGGCGTATTATCAAAATCCAAGTGACAACGACTTGGCATCATTTGTAACCCGTATGACTCCAACAGAAAATGCGTCTTCGACCTTTTAAACCTTGCAATAAGAGTAACTCAAATTTAAGTTTTAGATTACAAAGAAATCACAACTTGTATGTATAAAAATATAACAAACTTAAGGTAGAGAATTTAACTGCTAGGACTTGCAATGGCGGTTGCCGATGGAGAGTGGGTCAAATGCAAGAACTGGCAGGAATTGTGAGTTTTCGTAGCCGCCGCCGTCCTTCGTTGCAACAGCTTGCTCTCGCTCGGAGGGCTCAATCCCAACGGTGGTGGCGATGAAAATGGGTAAACGTTCGGACGTTCCAGATAATCCAGATTCATACTGAAATGTTGAAGCACGACACGATTACACACCATTGCGGATTCCGCAAACTGTGAAAGCTCCCTGACGGAGTTATTGCGTTTTATAACTTCGGGGGTAGCAAGATGCAAATTATCACAAGCCCGAGTCAGCCAAGGATGGCGTAACACCTCGGAGGCGCCGATACGTTGACTAGCAGTTTTTACCAGCAAAGACGATATGAGATGTTTCGCCTCCGCCGAAATGTGACCCCATTCCTGTTCGGGAAATTCGTAACGGCCCTCCTGAATGCTGTGGAAGAGTAGATCTTGGCAAGCCGAGCAGTTATCGCCGCGTTCCCAGCCGCAATCGCCGCCGCACTTGCCGTAAAACGGCGGATAGCCGCAGAGCAAAATGTACATTATAACACCCAAAGACCATAAATCACAGCGTTTGTCGTACGTGGTGGTGTCCGCCTCGCCGATAAATGCTTCCACCACTTCGGGCGCCATAAATTCGGCACTACCAACCTGAAATAAATGATCAACTTAACTTTGATGTAACATCAAACAAAAATGGTTCTAATCCAATGGATGCAATTTCTCGATGTGTTTAAAAACATTTTAAATAACATAGTGTGTACCTTAACCTGGTAGATATTCCCTAACGTAATTTATGGAAAGCTAATTAAAAATAATTGTGAATTTCTATTATGATGTAGCTTATTTTAATCAACCAAGTATATCTGAATGAATTCTTTGCGTTGTTGAAGTCGTGTGAACCAGAGGCCAAAAGCCACTTCTCTTGGTTTTGTAGGGGAGAAATTGCACATCAACGAATCTCTTCCTGTTAATGCAGCACAAATGATTTTATTACAAATATCGCGCCGTTATGCACCTCAGTTAATCAATTACGCTATTTTCAATCATTTTTACACATACAGATCTGGGATTTTTTCTTAATTCTCTATTTTGTCATGTAAAAAAAATCTGATTTAATTTTTTCAAGAAAGTCACTTTATTAGATAAAATCAAGAGAAAATTAAAATTTTATATTTGATCATGACTGTTGCGCTCCCTAGTGGTCGTTTTGCACACTCGAAAATAATTTCCAGCAATTTCTCTCGGACATTATATAATTTTTTACCTGAAAGCTGTGCCTACTAGAATAGTTTCTGCAATATTCCTATTTGGCTACACGATACATCAACGAATCTTTTCCTGTTATGCAGCACAAGTTCGTTGCATTTGCTCAGTTCATACAGGCTCATGGTAAAATTTAGCGTCACTTTGCTTTCTGCATTCAGTCAGTATAGTTCAATTTGTTCTAATTTTGTCAATTGTTGTCTAAGATTTGTGCAGTTTGCCATTTCAAAAAGATAACGTACTTAGTTTTAATTGAAATTACTTATTCTAACTATGTTGCTTTCAGCTGTTTGTAACTCAGGGTAAAGTGATCCTTGAATTTGGTTTTATTTATTTATTTTTACTTTTTCGCCCATACGGAGGTAGATGTTGAAGTGATAAAGATACTTAGCGGCAATCATCTCGAAATACAACTCTAGTCTAAGATTACCGTATCCAGTACCTTCAGATACCTTCTGAACTGGAAAAGGTTTCCGGTTAATTAACAATGTATTCCACGTGCTTTATGTAAGAGACTTCGGAATATTATTTTTCACAAATGAGGAAGAAGTGGAGTTGCTTTGAAATCTATTTGAGCTAAATATTCTTTGGCTTATCTAAAGTTGGATTAAATTTGATTTCAATTATTCCAATTCAAGAGTTACTTCCTCAGGTTGATAATTTTTGTGTATTGTCAATACCGACCTAATGTCCAACGGAGGTAGATGCTGAAGTGATAAAGATACTTAGCGGCAATCATCTCGAAATACAACTCTAGTCTAAGGTTACCATATCCAGTACCTTCAGATACCTTCTGGACTGGAAAAGGTCTCCGGTTAATTAACAATGTATTCCATGTACTTTATGTAAGAGACTTCGGAATATTATTTTTCACAAATGAGAAAGAAGTAGAGTCGCTTTGAAATCTATTTGAACTAAATATTCTTTGGCTTATCAAAAGTTGGATTAAATGTGATTTCAATTATTCCAATTCAAGAGTCCTCAGGTTGATAATTTTTGTGTATTGTCAATACCGACCTAATGTCCAACTCCGCTGAATTTGGATACGCATTTTTGCAAAAAACTTTTCATAAAAAGAATCGAACCCGTCGCCCAGTTGCAAGCCTAGTATCCTTACCACTAAACCAGTATGAGAGATATTCATGCGTGATTAAACTGAGTTCGCATTCCGAAATAGTTATGGGGAAAGGTCAATTTTCGCATCTATGCGACCGCGTCTGCTGTTTACAAATATGCATCCTGGCAACACCACGGTATAACCACCTATGTAGACAAGTGGCCAAAATGCAAAACTCCACCATCTTCGTCCAAGAGCTCCATCTTTTCCAACGGACATTTCCTGGCTCCTTTATTTTGCTTACTTTGTTAAATTGTTACATTAATCTGTAATTTTAATAGGAATGTTGCATTTGTCTATTATGCAAGGAATCCTGCCTGCCCTATAGCAAACACGCTATCGCTCGCAACATTTCACACTTTAATTGCTATTGTTTAATTTTTTATTTACTTAAATAGATACATCAGGAGATAAAGATGCTACTTAACGATAAATATGGCAACAAAATTTGGCTTAAGGCCATCAATTTTTAATTACAGAAAAACAAAGTAAGGAGACCACAAATCATGACAGTGAATGACAGGTAGAAATTAATTCTCGTCAAGTCGTCAACAAACAAATGTCAAAGGTAAGGACTAATTACTACCAAACAGCATGATTGACACATTGTTTTTGTGAAACTTATAGTGCGAAAATTTAAAAATAAATATATATAAAAAGCAATGTATCTATTTTTAAAAAAACATGAATCTGTATTTTATTACTTTATCAAAATGAACCAGTACAACAGAGGACCAGGGACGTAACCACTGAAATCTACATGGATTCAGGATTGCGGAAATCCTAGGCTTCCAAGATTTTGGAGGAATTGCGGACAATTTGGTGGGATTGCAGGGATTCAGAAGGATTGTATAGATTGAGGCGCTTGCGGCAAGGATTTGCGAGAGTCAGGACGGGATTTCAACAAAACGTAAGTGATTCATTAAACGTTTTCAACAACAAAATTTGCGGCAGAAGCCCGAAATTTTCCACGATCTTAATACAAAGTTCACATAATTTCGTCAAAACGTGAGGTTATGTTACTGCATACTTCATGAGGGGATACAGTGGGTAACTGCGGTAACTTTGGGCACGCGTCTTTCCGGTGCCGCTTCCACTCAACTTTTTTTTTTAATGTGACTCAGTTCAGTCACGATGTATTGTATGTATACTTTGTTTCGATTCTATGGTAAGTACGGAAAATTCATCAGAGTTAGACATTAGGTTATTTGTATGTTTAAGATAATAAATATTTACAACACATGCAAAAATGAAGGCGAATGCTACCTCATCACATCGAGGAATTTTTTTGGATGAAAAGTTGGAGGAAAAGTTTAAAGATAGACTGACAATGTCGGCGGTTGATACGAAAAAGGTGTTCGAAGTTAATCGGCGGTCGATACGAAAGATGTGGTCTATGGAAGATGCGAGAGGTGCCCCGAGTTTCCCCATTTCGAGTGTACAAAGAGATCGATACGGTGGTCAATACGGCAAAATGTAACCATCTCTACGACGTTCTTCTTTCCTAAATTAAAGTTTAGGCTATATGCACTTCCAAAAGTGTATCCACATGACAGTGTCGCTTATTTTGTGTACAAGTCGAACTAAATTGTATTATTTATTACCAGTTTTATTACATTCACTATTAAATATACACGTTAAACAGAGCACATTTCAATTTAGTAGGGGAAAAAGTCACTTCTGAAACTGATCAGATCAGATCAGAGAACTTAAGGATGACGAAATATAAGTAACAATAACCTCAAATTTCAATTAAACGAAATGCCTTTAAGATTGTGCAAAATTCGGGCTATCGACTATAAGAATATTTTGTACAGTTTTTGAATTATTTCGAAATGGTTATTTTTGTATTTAGGATTCCTAACAATTTGGATTTTTGGGGATGTGGCTCTCAAACAGACTATTTGAGACTCTTAGTTGTTTATTTCAAACTACTACCCCCACTAATTTTTTTGCACACCTAAACCTTACACCAGATATACTTAATTGAAGGACAGTAAAGTTATGACAAGTTTCAACAGTTTTTAACTCACCGGTGTTAATAGTTGTGGTGTTGCCAAGGGACTGGAAACGCTTGCTTGAAAGCGAATGCCGGAACCCAAATCCAAATCACAAATTTTCACGGGACATAGTCGATCCGGATGCACACACAAGATATTTTCGGGTTTCAAATCTCGATGTGCGATACCCTTCCCGTGCATGAAGCTCAACGCCGAAGCAATCTCTTGTATGATTTCGGCTGCGGCTGCCTCACTGAAGAACTTGTGCTCTTGAATTCGCCTGAGCAGTTGGCCACCATTTACCTTTAAGCAAATTGAAAATTGGATCTCATATACGCGCAAACAACAATAATCACCTTCTCAAACACCAAGTAAAACTTCTCCTCATCCTCAAAGAACTCGATCAACTGAATGATATTGGGATGTCCCTGACAATGATGAAAAGTATCGACCTCCCTAAAAACACGTGCCCGCGCATGTCCCGGAACCTTCTCGATGATCTTCACCGCAAACTCTTGATCAGTGTACATATTCAGACAGGTCTGCACACTGGCGTACGCACCTTCGCCCAGTATCTCTCCCGTCAACTTGTACAGGTCTGAAACACACAGAAATAGCGTCGCGTTTCACAGCGCAAAATGGTAGCTCACCTTGAAAACAGGAGGAAACGAGTGACGATCCGGTGCGCTTCTTTTTGCGCCGCTTCCTTTTGGCCTCCTCTTTCCTTCTGGCGAGTTCTCGCGCCCTAGCGTCTGAATCCATTTGGTCGCTACTGTCAGAAGCGCTCCCACCTCCTCCTCCGTATCCGTTTCCATTTAAACTGTTTGTCCCGGCCACGCCGTTGTCCCTACCCAAATCTGAAAACAAAACGTTCACTTTAATCAAAAGTTTTTATACCACAATATTATTATTAATCTCATCTTCAATTAATATAACCCATTTCATTTAACCAATCCCTCCATCTTTAGTAAATTACTATTCTTGCGGATGTGGACCAAAATTTGAGTACAATAGTCCTGTTAACACCATTAGATTCACATCTTTTTATATATGTGTAAATTTATTTGGTTAGAAAATTGGAAATGGTAAAATGTTAATATGCTATAGACATGGTTTTGAACATATTTAGTAATAAAAATATTCATTTAGGTGTAAATCCATTGAAATCAGCCTGATATCTTAGTTAGGGCATCTATGCGTGATACTCAAAAATCGGGAAATAATAACATTTGACACCTGAGAATTGCAAAAAGGTGAAAGTCGACACTCAAAAATTGCAAAAAAGAAAATTTTACAATAGAAAATTGCCGTCTAAACATCAATTTTCCACCAAAAGAATGCATAAAATAAAATTTGACACTCGGAAATATAAACTTGAAATTTGACACCCAACCATTGCCAAAAATCAAATAAATCATAATAAAAAAAAATACCCGAAAATTGCATTAATGGAAATTTCACGTCCCAAAGATTGTCAAAAAAACCAAATTGGACAAAAAATGAAATTTGACACCCTGCAATTAAATACCAGAAAAAAAATTTGGCATCGGAAAAATACCAAACACATTTGAACCTTACAAAAACAAATCAAATATTCATTTAGGTATAACTCCATGGATATCCACCTGATATCTTGGGGCATTTATGCATGATACCGAAAAGCAAACATTCAATTTAAGTTCATACTCTGGTAATCTTACTAAAACACATTACATATCCATACACATCTACGAATATCAGCGGAAATCTACTGCGATTTTCCTGTAGGTTTTAAAGACCTTAAACATTTTTGTGAATGTTTAGAAAAATCAAATTTGACAATATGGATGCTCAAAAATCATAAATTAAATAATAAAATTTGACTCAAAAATTGAAAAAAAAGGAAATTTGACACCCAAACATTGCCAAACATGAAAGTTAAATTCAAAGGAAATTTCAGAAATGAAATATACCCAACAATTGCATTAAAATGTTCACAATTAAATGCCAGAAAATAAAATTTGGTATCGGAAAATAGCCAAAGAAAATTAACGTGATACTTGCAAAAAAACTTTCACAACTTAAAATCGCCAGAAAATGAAGTATAACAACCAAATTAAAATTGATACTCCATCATTGCCAAAAATAAACTGAGACGCAAGAAAACTGACAAAAAATGATATTTGCCACTTAACTATCGGGAAATAGTAAAATTTAACACACGAGAATTACAAAAAAGTGAAATTTGACACCCAAACATTGCCAAAAATACAAATTTGACACCAACATGTTTGTACACCACAATTTCATCATAAAATATTTTTTAAATGTAAATACCGGGTGATCAAAAATGAGTTGTTGTCGAGTCGCCTTTGGAAGTTCAAGTTAAGTACGATTTACCATATAAACAAAAATTCCAAAGGTGACTCGACAGCAACTTATTTTTGATCGCATAGTACTACACAGACTACGCATTACGCAACAATACATAAGTTGAGAATGATTCATTGTTAATTTAATATTATTTTTTGTCTAAAAAACCGCAAATGCAATGTCAGGATCTTAAGTTCATAGATCATCGCTAGGGGAGAAAACGAGTACTTAAAAACTGGAAAACGATATTTTCTCTATCATGTTATTTCGATATAAACACCAAAAATAATGACGGGACATCCTGTATATGCGAATGTTTCAATTTATGTGTAAATCGGGGAGATTGTTTACAAATAAGCACAAAATTTACTTGAATTTGGGCCTCAGTATTATTTTCCTTTTAGAATTGTTTGTAATTGCGTGTTATTTTATTGTATGAATTTTATTGCCAAACAAGCTTTGCAAGTTTTTCTTTCATTCAGGAATGTTGTTTCAACTTTTCATTTCATGTGTTTCAGAATAAATTTTAGTCGTTTTCAATCAATCAAATGTGTGTTTATGCGAATCCTTTGTGCGACCCGGGTAGTTTTCATGTCAGTTAATCAAAATTTGTGTCGTTAATGCTTTAAAACTTTCTGAAGTTGATGAGCCTCTGAAATCATTAATTTAGGTCAATCAATATTAGTAGTTTTGTTTTCAATCAATATTAGTAGTTTTGTTTGTAGGAGATGCTGGAAGTGTGCGAGTAACTTTTAAGATTCAATTTTGGTGTGTTTGAGCTAGCTGGAGGGGTGTTTTGTGGGTGGTGTAGTTGACCGCATTCACACATCATTATTTGATGCCCAACGTGGGGTACAGCAATATCAATATCTATGGTTAAAATAATATTATTACCAGTTTTCAACAATATGATTAAGTCACCTTGACTTCCAAAACATAGCGGACCTTCTACTATCATAGAAGATAATACCACTGTAGCGCCACGCTATCATGATACAGTCAATGTAGTTTTAGATAGTATTGCAGAAAATAAAAATAATTTCCAGCATTTTTTTGCATTTTATTAAACAATACGTCTAATCTGCATGTGTGCGAGCGATGGTAGTGCATTTTGCATTGTTTATAACGATAATTCAATGATAACTACACTGAACGCAAAAGAAAGCAAACAAACATCAAATGTCTAATGTGTTTTGGCGTTTCCCCGACAAAATTGGTGAACAAATGAATTTTGACCTGTACCTATCAGACTAGTATTTATTACTTTCTGATGTACGACCGTGTGCCATTCTGATTCGGACACCCGTTTCACGTGGTAGATATAAAACGAGTTTTTTTTTAATTCGAAAAGGTCGCATTAATAGAAGGGAAAATAAACAATAACAAGCGTGTCCAACTTTCTAATCCTTTGGATTGATTCCCAATAAAACATGCGCACTAAAATGCAATTTGTCCACTGGAAGCGAAAGAGCCTCGGACAATAGCTTCCCCATTCGGAAAAATGCGCTAAAAAGAAGAATGTGGGCTGTTAAACATAGTAATAAGGTTAAGAACATTACACTACAGATTTAGATTTAAAATTAGAGATCATTTTCGTTGCCAATTTCCTATTAGCCTTGCGTCGAGTCTTTTTTTAACGGGCCCTATTAGTATTGTGATGGAATAATTGCAAGAAAATTTGATTTCCCAAAGAGAAAATCTCTTTTGGGATTTTTGATGTTTGGAAAGGCCGCTTGCCGCTTGGGATCTAGAAGTATTTAAAAAGATCTTGATACCTACCTAAAATGGATCTCTTCCTATGGTATCCATTGTGAAGGCTATTACGTTTTCACCTTGAGGTTTTCCTACTTTTGATTGCGGTAGTAGTAGGCACGTCTGGGAAAACGCGACGGCGGCGAGCGACAGCAATAAAACAAGCTGACGGAAACATAGTGAAAAAACTGCCTACGCATCTAGCACCCACGTCCTCTCAGAGTCGATGAATTACATTAATATTGGTGCGTTAGACAGTTAAATCGTAGAACATTCAAAATAAACGCTACTTCTAGCCAATAATCATATGCGTCGATCGGGGTACAAATTGCAGGAATACGTCCCCAAAATGCGCATAACTGATAAAAAGACCCATAGGTCACCCAGAAGAAAAACAATTCGAGATTAAGTTATCGAATAATGAACGTAATAGAAACAGAAAAAATTCGATAACAAAAGCCCAACAACTATTTAAAAGGTCACAATAATAATCCGCGCAGATTATTATTATTAAATTACGTTATCTCAATTGGCAGCAAACCACTGCAAAACGTAGTTGAAATGACGACGAACGTTTTTTGTCAACTTCGAAATATTGATTATTGTTAATTGATAAGATAAGCGCGCCCGATTAGCATTGCTATTAAAAGCGATCTACTCTACATAATGCTCTAACAAAAACAAATGTGGCGTGACTTTACCGTGACGTGGGTAGCTGTGGAATTATCATCTTTAATAAATACACTTAAATTATGTATGTAGATTTAAGAGGGAATCAAATAATCTATAGATAGTGGAAATTTTACGGCGGGGCGATGGACGATTAATGTAAATGAATGTACATATGATATTCCTGGCGAATTATCGTTTACATAAATTGTCTGCGAACAATTTCGAAAATACCGATCTCTGATCAATCATTACAATTACAAATAGTTCGAGCCAGATGTTGCGGAGTCACGTTTGTTAATTAGAAAAAAGTTGATATACAACAGGATTATATGCAAAATGACACACTCCGTACATGGATTGTCAATGTGCAATCAACTGAAGAGCAACAACGGTAAGGTCATAAACCAAGTACGAACGATCTCCGGGTTGTGACATTTTCAATGAAACGTGCTGAATTTCCAATGTTAATTAGATGATCGCGAGCGTCATCGACACCGACGACACTCGCGAGATACGAGAAAAATGGAAATCGTCCGCCGACGTTGCGAAACAGGTTTGAATTTTACAAAAAAAAGACGGTATAAATATTACTGATTCACCAGTAATTCGCAATTCGATGACCTTTTTAATCGACTCATAAGTACATAGATTACAGTTACGTCATGATATAAACGATACCATAACAACACAAAAAAAGTAGGTGCAATTATCTGCAGTGCAAATTTTAGGTGATACGACTGATAATCAAATTACCCCCCCCCCTCGTCACTTCCCATGCGGTTGGAACTAGCTAGAATTTTGGAAATTGTGTTTGTTATAGCATTTTTGAATTTTACAGTCATATGTGACATGACCAGCTGTCAAAAAACACACCCCCCATTTTTTTTTATTAAAGAAATCAAAGCTGTACTGTGTACTAGTGAAGAAATTTGTCAAATAAAAAACAAGATACGAAGAATCGCATACGATTTTTCGTAGGGGAATTTTTGCCACTCGCTTTCGGAAACCAGACTTTTAATCCGGCTCATATTCAATAGCACTGATCCTTAAACTCGTAGAAATCACTTCGCGACAGTTTGACATCGCTATCTCTTTTCGTTCTGGAGTTAGACCAGGAACAGTCGGGCAAAACCATCGCATACGGGGAATTTTTTTCCCCTAAAAAACTTTTTGTCTGAATTGTGCTCTTACCAGATGTGTATTGTGTGTGCTATAATAAATTGTTATTTTCGGACATTCGTAAGATGAGAAGTTGATGTTAATTCTACAAAAAAACGCTAAGACACTGTACGTTTTGGCAGTCGTAAAAATTCAATATGGCGTCCCATAAGAAAAAAGAATGTAACATATTATTCAGATTTTCCGACCGTTTAAGTTAGGGAAAATTAAAACGAAACTTGACGACATTCTCAGTTTTTTTATGCCCATATTAATTGACCTACATTGTATCTCTCACCGTTGCGGAGATACCAATGGTAAGCCACAAATTTGAACCACCTTGTACAGTCAAGAGTTTTACACGTTGGACTTTCTACCGTTCTTTTTACAATCGTTATGGTTGTAAAGGCAAGACTCGCACTACAAAAGTAAACCTACGTGTGCTCTGGACTGTATGTACCTACAATTAATAATTTTTTTATCGTCTATACAGTGTTAATACAATAAGTCGTTACACCCGAAAACGGCATTCAAACAACTTTTCTTAGTTCCAATTTTTGATTCGGTGCCCCAGTTCGAAGTTATTGGCGTTCTTTTGTTTTTCGTCATAACTCCCTTATTTTAAAAGCTATTAAAAAAACGAAATTTTTCAGGTCTAAGTATAAAACATTTGTATTTATAGGCATTTTTTATTTTTTCAAATAATCAAATAACGATCGATTCGATGCAACTTTTGTTTTGCAGATGTAATGCCTATGTTTTTTTAAAATATTTGAAAAGAACAATCAATTTTCGGTACGACAGCATAAAATATGCGTATGGTTGATCTACAAAAATAGAGAAAGCCGTAATTCAATATTTAGAAAATTTATGAAAACTAGCAATACCTACAATAACTTGTTCAATGTTTCGTTTCGCAAATTTACTGTTGCGCAGTAAGATGTGTAATGCAACAGGCACCGCGCATCCTGGCAGCACACAGCATGCTAGGATTCATCAATTTTCTAAATACTGAATAATAAATGTCTCTATTTTTTTCTTACTTTTTTGGATATCCACCATATGCATATTGAGGAGTGAGGAGTCACTTTTCAGTAGCACAGAAAAAAATCCGAGGGAAAAATCACTGCAGAACTTTAGTGTACACTACCAGCATTTTGGAAATTTCTTTAGAATTTTCGTGAATTTATTGAATTTTTTAGAATTTTGTCAAAAATTTAAAAAAACCGAAACTCGCACCAAAATGAAATACTCGTATTAAAACACAAAATTCGATATTTGATATGTAAACAGTTTAAGAAATTAAAAAAAGAGGTGCATAAAGGTAAATAAATATGCTGATTTTAGTATTCTGCAATTTTTTAATAGGTATGTTTAATATTAACGTATATTTCAAAAACATACGATAGCAGAATGTTACAGAATTTTGTGGAACTTTTTAAAATTTTCAGGAATATCTTAGAATTTTCTAGAATTTTTTTAGAATTGTGGTGCACACAAAATTTGAAGTGGTTTCCACCGCGTTGAAAGCCTCGACAATAAGGTCATAATAGTCCTAAAAAGATAATTTGATGTAATAGGATTTTGTTTGTCCGTCCTGTCCATGTGAGAGACGAGAATTTGGTTCACAGCCATATTCGACCATTGCGAATTGAATATAAAATAATTTCAAGATGGGGCCGTGCTTCCGTAAATATAAAAAGTTGGCGCCATTTTTTTTTAATAGAGACATGGCAATCACTCAAAACTACCGGATACAGGTAGTATACACAATGTTAACAAGTGGCCCAAAAATTCAAATCTCCATTTATTTCTGGCATCAGAAATAGTAGTTGCAGTTTTTGACACTTTTCGATTGTTAATTTAAACAAATCGCGAAGCCCTGGAAATTTTTTCAAGATTCAGCTGTCACTCAAAAAATTCCTTAAACTTTAAAGATTCGATTATAAAAAGGACGCACTTACCTTGAACGGTGTAAGAGATTAATTAAGACAATTTATGAATGGGAGCTTTACCAAATTTTTGACATATGTCGAGATATGTCAAAAGCTGTGACAGATAGGTTCACAAATCTTTAAAAAACGGTATGGTTCCATTTAAAAAACCAAGATGGCGCCAATTTCCGGAATTTACGAAAGCGAAAGCAAATTGTGTTTGATAATCCCGTTTTCAGCATCCGCCTCTTGGAACTCTATTAATTCCAAATGGATGCTCGCTGGAGAGGTTGAAAAATCTTTCGGAATAAAAGAAACGTACAATCCCTTCCCGTTTCATAAAAAAATGAACTGCACAATTCACTGCTAATTATGAAATTAAAATGCGCTTAAATATGAATATGAAAACATCTAATATTTATTACAAAGTCCTGGAAAAACACAATTTTAAAAAAAACAAAAAAATACAACAATTAACTTTCTATCGATTTTCAAAACCTGTTAGAGAACTAATCGATTTACAAAAAAATACGATGACACGTTTGCACCAAAAATGAATTTGGACGAGTTCAAAGAAGTCCACGTGAAAATGACTCATTATGGCAATTAATATTTAATTTCGTTACATAATTCCCAGTGTTGTTTGTTTACGACGGAATATTTCTTTACGTTATTACTATAAGAAGCAAAACATCGTGAATGTTTTCATGCAACGTTTCCTATATTTTAAAATTATCATTTGTTTACTCGCAAACGCCGCAAATGAATTGTCAGAATTTAAAGAGCTGCTCACTGCAACAATGCGAATAAATTGGTTTACATGACAATGGCACAAGTTATAGCGAAATTGTGTTTATTGCTCTGGATTCAACAATTCGCGCTACTATCTCACAAATATAAATAGTTATTTATTTAAGAGATACAAGTGTCTAAATTCCACTTTTTTTTACAAACAAAGCATTAAAGGCTGCAAATATTTAATTAATTTTTATGTAATATTTCCAAGTTGGGCTAAAATTATCCAGAATTGCGCACGTATATTTTATAACAGCTCCTAAAACGGTATGGAAAAATTCGTTATTTTTTTAAAGGAGCTACGAGATAATTATTTGTTACGTTTGTGGGTGTGTTCTTTTTTAAATTCAGAAGAGGGAGACGCAATGCGGGTCTACTTGGAAAGGGAAACACATGAAAAATAATTAATCAAACGCTGCTTTTTAAAAAAAACACTAACTGCCTTCCTTGCTAGGAAATAAAAAAAAATTTTCCGACGTCCTAACAGGACAAAAAATATCCGAAAAAATATGTTTTAAGTGGGTAGAAACTACTGTTTTGTTTTAAAACTCTCGTCTAATCCTAACAATTTTCGATGTTCTCCCATGGATATGTTTTTTCGAATTTTCAAAAACTGATTTAATTTATTAGATTCAGTTAAAAGAATCAAATTTTGCTCGAAATTTTGTTTATAGAATATTTTTTGAGTTTCTGTGACATCTTAGGAATGAATTTTTGAAAAATAGATAACGGTATACCCAAACATCTAATTAACACGTGACAGTTACTCTTTTATGTCTATGGTTGATGCTTGAACTCCCCCTCCTTTCGACTGTCTACAGCCCATAGCAACTTATCTCGCGACGGAGATAGATGGATAGAAATTTCCCAGATATTGACGGTGTTTTTTATCCGCGGATGTGTGTAGCAATAGTACTTAATCTCAGATACATCTAAACAATTACTCGTTGCTATGCATGACCAACAAATGCCAAAGCGCACCGATTTGGTTGAGAAAATACCCATACGCATCCTTTCTATACCCAATACGTGAATTTGTTACATTTTTCATAACCACGTAAGTTTTGACCAACATGTCTTAATTCTTATTTACACTGATTTTATTGGGAAAATTACCAAACGCATTCATTCGATGTCCAAAAAGTGCATTGATAAATTTTTTTTGACCACGTGCATTTTTACAAAGAGATGATAAAATTGCCATTTCGTTCGGAACACGTAGAAACGAACTAGCTTGATGTCCAAAAAGTGATTTCATAAATGTCAGATTGTGACCAGGAGGTCAAAAAATCGTTATTTACACACTAATTTCATTTAAAAAAATGTGGTTGTGAAAAGTAAGACATTTGGCAACGTCAACGTGTTTTAAAAAGTGTCACTTTAAATGCTAAAAATTAAAAAAAATAAATAAAACAAGTGAATTTTTCCGCGGGAGAAATCCCGGGTGTTGAAAGGCGTGGAAAGTGATATTTTGCAATTTGTCGCAAAAATATTAATTTTGGGCGAAAATGTTCGAAATAAAAGTTGCAAGGAATAAAATCATGAACAACTTTTGTGTCTACATTTTTTCATATAACCTCAAAAACTCCGAGAAAAATCGGAAAAACGTGTTCTATTTGGTTTTTGCGAAAAAAAGTCGCAGTGGTAACATTTGGAGGAACATAGTTATAATAAAAAAAACACAATTTTTGGGCCCGCAAAGTTGAGCCGTTTCCGAGTTATTCACGATTTTGGAAGAAAATCACCTTTCTCAAGGGGATGAAAAATCTATTTTTTTACATCGGCCAGAGCTGCGCGGAGTAGCAAAATTTGCGTATTGACTCGTATTTTAATAATCAAAGGTAAAAAAATATGTTTGCTATATAAAAAATTCCAAAAAATCAAAAAATCGAATAAACCGAGGGGTATTTTGCTGCTAGTAGTACCTTGAAGTACAAATTTTAGGCAGTACACACGCAGGACCTGGTACTACACTGGCAGGACCGGACAGTACCAGGTAGTACATTTACATGACCTGGTAGTACACTCGTAGAACTTGAGCAGTACCAGAATTCACATTGGGACGACCGCTCATTTTCTAGAAGTACACTACTATGACTGGGTTGTACTTGTATTCGTGTCTAGTGTAGCCTGTGGGAGTGGGTTGATATAAAAAAATATATAACCTATAAAGCCATAAATAACCCTTGTCTTCTTTTCTACTCGGCAAACCTGGTAAATTCATACCCATACAAAATATAAAATCGTGATTCAATATTTAGAAAACTTATGAAATCTAGCATGCCGTAATGCTTGTTCAATATGCCGTTTTGCAAATTTACTTTTGCGCGATAAGCTCTCCCCGTGTAACATAACAGACACCTCGTATCCTGACACGGCATGCTAGATTTCATCAGTTTTCCAAATATTGAATCACGATTTTCTTTTTTTTTTGTATAATGCAGATGTAGATTCCATGTTATCCTACAGTGCATTGATTGCTCTTTGCAAAGATCTTAAAAACATTGGCATCGATTTTAACCGGACGTCATGCCGGAAATTTCAATATTGCATCGGATAGATAGTGATGTCGCATACGACCATTTTTGGAATCTCGTCAAATAAGAGATACCTATTGAGATGATCCTATTATTTCGAACACACTGTATAACATACCAGGTAATTTATTTATACCGAGACAATTTAATTGAGGATGACATTGATCTCGATATAACATAACGAGATATAATGATAAACAATTTTCTAAAACATAAATACATATTACCGAAAATTCCCGAATATTCTCGAAAGTTCCCGAATATGCTCAACGATAAATAAATTACAGGAATTTACAAACACTAGTCATGTTTTAGACACGGTTTTGAAAACGTTTAGGATATTTTGGAATATGCGGGGCGTGGAATAGTTTTAAATGATTACCACAGCTTCGGACATTTTTTCAAAATTGTGTAGGTAACAAATTCTAGAAATACTTACTGAAAGTAGGCACATAATATTTTTAAGTGTCAAAAATATGGAAATTGTGGATGTTCCAGAAAGCACAGGACATTTTCGAAATAATTGTGCAAACACCGAATGTTTTGAATACAAGTAGCGAATTGATTGAATGCTTCGGGATTGTTTACGCAAATATGTTTGACCAGTATGCAAGAAACACAAGGGGGGGGGGGGGGGGGGGGGATTTAGTCGTTTACCCTATGGGAAATGATTAAGAAATTTGGAGAACACATCATAAACATAACATTATGTTACGAATTCAGTCCCAAAAAGGTAAAATGCATTAGTGATGCAGTCCCAAACAGTTCAGAATAGTTATAAGTTTTCTTAGGGATTTTGTTGGGATTATTTAAACCATGAAAAAATATCGACAAAAATAAGTCACAAAGAAACCCAAAAAAAATCCCAACCTTCGGTGCTATCATCGGACAGATCCCAGCATGAGCCAAATGAATGAGGATCACGAGGTCTAATTAAACTGAAATGTGTTTCATGAAGCGCTGATGCGTAGAGTGCAACAAAAAAACCGACCTTGCGAAAGATAAGAATATGTACAGTTACAGAATTCAGGTTACAGGGCTAAATTGCTGGGTAATTTGCATTGCGAAACAGATTAGGTTAGGTAAATGCTCTAATCGAAGGCAAAGGCACCTACACGTTAACGCCAAGGATTCGGAACATAACGATTATTGTATGGTAAAGTAGATAATTTAAGAACGTTGCGAAGATTCCAAATTGTGCCGATCTTTGACCAAGGCTGCGAAATACGTCATTAATCCGCTCACTCGCCTCGGCAACACTAACCATTCTCAATGTAATATAAACGTCTTTACAAAAAATGAGAGTCAAACATTTAATTAACCTTGAGAGGAGAACGCCCGTTTGGAATACTCTAGAAAATTCGAATGGAAAGTTTCGACGTGACGAGGGGATTATCGAGGGTGAATAGCAACAATGAGTCATCGCGTCCCTACTGCCCTACACAACAAAGTGACCCACAAACAAACAAACACCTGTCGAGCACGAGAAGCCCTAAAACCCGACTTTTTCACCGCCGTGACTCATTCGTAATTATTTCTGATGCAATGCCTAACGTAATGGCATTTATTAACTAGAGATAAATACCTACAATAGAAATTAAGGTACGTTGAACTATAATAGGTAGGAAGCCAAACAAATTGATAGTCAAAGCTCAACTGCAAGTCAATTTCCTTCTTCACGGGTGATTGTGGCGGGATAATAATAAAAACAAAAGACCTTCTCCAACGCCCACCTCGTTCTTTCACGTCTAAATTACAGAAATGCTTGGGAGGTTTCAAGTGAACTTTTAAATGGACACCTTCAACAAAGAGGACAGAGACTTCCAATGTTGCCAAACATTTCCGAGAGCAACAGTTTCAACAAACAAGCCGTTTTAAACAAAATACGGAAGGAGGGCTCTCTTCTCGAACCTTCGAACGAACCGGTTCACCAGCGGTGTTGTTACGAAAACAAAAATGACGCAATTCGGCATTTAAACGATTCAAACGATAGCCTTTTTAGTTTCGACATACAAGGCGAGTTACATGCAAAAATGAATTATTAAATTAAAGGTACCTGCATCACAATTGTCAGCCTCCTCTAGAATCCGTTCGACCATTTTAATTGCAATGATGAAAACGGCGCTTTCTATTCGAAAAGATTTTGAAAGACGGTAGCCACACTCGACTCAATTTAAATTTAATGGACACAAAAAACTAAAAATTTCCAATCCCTTTGTGCTATCTTTCCATGATGTTTCACTTTCTCCTACCGATGTTAAACTCCAACTGGCCGCCTGCGCTACGGTGAATAATCTTTGTAATTTTTCGTCGCCGTCGTCTACGTGTCACGTAGCACACTCGGCTCATGCGCACGCCTAACCTCCTTTACCAAACAACTCGATTGCCTGCCTGCCTGCCTGCCTGCCTTCTATCCTCGTCATCCATTTAATTTCATTTCATATGCACGCAACAAATTATCAACTTCAAATTCATATCTCGTTTAGAGACTTCAGAATAATCTCGACCGAAATTTCCGATCACATGATATGAATCGGCGCAAATTCTTAAGTGACAATCACTATTTCTCGAATGCTAAAAATATGCAAATTTCTAAAATCCAAGGATGTTTGGACTCTACAATCTTATCATACCGCTTTAGTTGTAAAACGGCGGTTGTGTTCATCTTTGAGTGCCCTAATAACCTATTTCAATTCGAGAAGGCAAGATAAGTTACATCGGGCAATGAATCTATACGTACGAGCTACGAGTGATCGGATCGGAAGCGAAGGTTACAAGAAAAACCAAACCCAAGACCCAAATACATACCGATTAGGTTACCTACCACCCACAATTTGATCTGAAAACAAGATTGGTTTGCAATTATAGACAACCCGAGATTTCTCATTATTTTGTAGATGGATTTTTAAAAAATTAACTGATTTACGGAAAAACCTTGTAGTACACAGAAGCGGTGGGCAGCACTTACAAAGTGCCAACTTTAGTTAGTGAATCAAAGTCTATTCCGCGAAAACTCTACCATTAAGCAAAACGAACAGCAAATCGTCATTCTAGATAGACTACATATTTCATTTAATGAAACTACGCCGACATTATATTTCGATGGTCCAAATCGCCAACGCATAGTCTTGAGTAGGCTAAAAAGCCTATATACTATGGCAAAAAACAGGGACGGTCAATTTATTACGATTGACTAATATAAAAATCTCCTTGAAAAACTCTGCTTCGAAAGGAATTGAGTTTATTCGTCAAAATAACTAGCCACCCGGCATCACTTCCAAAAGGCATATTACAGCAAGTTCAGCTCACTTAAAATTCACGCATGAATTCAGTCAATTACCTATCCATATCGAGTGGAATTGCAATTACTAAAAAGCACCGATTTACATCGTTCAGCGTTTAAAAGGCCCCATACATACACGGTACGATCGATCTGTCCGATTCGTCGTTTCAGACCGATCGAAACGACGAATCAATAGTGTATGTCAAGATCATTAACGATTTACTTCATCGAATGGGATATCGAACACCGCAACAAAAACGCATGCAATCGTGAATATCGTAACGATGAATCGACAGTGTATGGCTCATTGCGATCAACGATTCGACAGGGCACGTATGACATTAAATTATTTAATCACGATGGTTCGGTTTTAAAAACATGTAAGTGATCGATCGTAACGACCAATCGTTTCGTGTGCGAGTGGTAAGTAAGCTCTGGGCGATCTATCGTCACGATATCGCTTCAGATCTATCGTGACGACGGATCGTTGCGTGTATGGGGCCCTTTATTAAGCAACCAATGAAACCAGTTGCGTCCAACCATGAAACCAGTTGCGAACTTCCACATGCGCGATGGCAATCTATTTTTGACGCAACCTATACGAAATCGGCCGAGCATTGACCAATTGCGTGCGATAAATATACCGGAGTGGTTAAGGTGAATTTTTTAGTAGTTTTGCTCGAGGTTTGCTATTCAATGTTAAGATAAGCAGGAAAAAAATGGTTTTCGCCTTGGAGTAACTTCACCGCATTTTCTATGAATTGATCAGTACTTTCCAAAAGGTCGTCGGTCTATTTATATGTACAAATGAGAATAAATTAAGGCTTAAATATTCTCTTAAAGAAGAAACTTTGCAATGCGCAGTGTGCGCATTCGAAAACCTGCGGTTTAAAATATGCGATACGTTGGCCTTTACTAGAAGAATCTGATACAAATTTCAAAAAAATATCTCTATAAATAAGGAAGTTCGCATTGCACAGTTTGTGCATGCGCACATCTGATTTTTCAGACTAGGTGCATCTGTGGGTCAAAATTTCAAAAAATATTTCCATACATAAGAAAGTTGACATTACGCAGTCTGCTCATGCGCACATTAATCATAAAGAGTTTTCTTGGTTGAGATGCCAGAGCTATAAGTTACAACAAATGCGAAAAGGACGAACTAAATATCTTGAAAACTGTAGGAGTGGTTAAGGCCTCGGACGGAAAAAGTGGTCATAATAGCGCCTTCCAACATCAGTTGAAAAATGCGCTAAAAATGATTCCTACTAAAAAGATGGCCATTCAAAGAATCACATCACATACACCAATTTGCTGTGAGGAAAATTAAAAGTTTGCGCTTTTTGGCGTTGATGTGGGCCAAAATTATGCCGAACTCACCTTAGGCTCGCTCGGCATTGGTATACAAGCGATTTTGACTTCACAGTCACACTTTTCCTTAAGATAAAAATGATTTCTAGTAAAAAGCGGCTCTATTATTCGCCAAAATAATCACATGTGCCCACTTGCTGCAACATTGAGAGTTGCGCTTTCTGGTACTGTATGAGGCTAGTGAGGGCCAAAATTATGCATAGTATACATAATTTGGCCCCACAATTTTTTGCGGCGCAAATGGGCGCATGTAATGGTTTTGACGAAGAATGAAGCTACTTCTTACTCTGGATCATGTTTTTCTTAAGGAAATCCGTGCAGAGAAGCCGAAAATGTGTATTTCTCATAAAATTCCCCGACAATTCCAGGTTTTCCCGATCATCCCCCCCTTATCGCCACCCCGTAGTTATATGAATGTATCGGGCAAAATATCGGCCATTGGCGGCCGATACATCGGTATCAAGATATGGCCGATATGCCGACATTAATATGGTATCGGTCGACCCTTCGACCGGTGAACAAACAATATAAAAGAAATATCCTTGTTTATGTAATTATAAAATTACCTATACAGAACCTCCTCTCATTAACTTTTTTTTAGTCAGGATGAATCCAAAACACTTTCGGCCTTTTCTTCTCGTTAAATACCTAAATGGCAGCCATCACCATTCACCACAAAATCTTCATCGGACGACATTGTTCAAACTAAACAAATAGATTGCACAAATGGACGTAAAATGACGCATTTCATGAAACCTGTTTCACACAACTAGTCGCATACAACCGGTTGCTTATATGGACGAGTCGCCTAAGGCTGGTCGCCGACTTGCACTTTTCAGTTGTGCAAAAGTTTGATTTACGAGTGGTTGTTTGCGCTAACATATGCAACTAAACCATCACTCAAAAGATATAAAGCACACATGCAATTAAAATTGTTTAGTTTCAAGATTGATTTCTACAAGTTAGTTGGGGTGTGTGCAGTTGAATTCAGAAGATTGAAAATACAAAGAAACATGTATAAATTGTGCACAACTCTTGTGCAGATAAAGCGCATTTTTTAAACCGAAATAGCTTTTGTTTTGACATCACCAATGGATACATTTCTTGTAGACGTCTCAATCGCCCTTTGTGAGTACCCTCTTCCGACAATCCGTTCTTGAGGTATAAGGTATAAACCCGAGGTCGAGGAGGAGGGCTATGGTTTGTAGAAATTAATTCCTTTCGTTGAGACAATGAGACCTTTCATTAGAGTACCATGAAGGATAAAACTAGTTCCACTCCCCCTCCACTCCGTACTTTGATAATAGGATAGAAAGAAGGGCAGTAGTTGGTAGAAAACGGTTCCTTTCGTTGAGACCTTTAATTAGAATACAATGAGAGATAAAATTAATTTTTAACCCCAACCCCCCCAGGCTCCGTCGCTCACTGATCTCGAAAAAGAGTCACACGGGAAAGTTATAGGCTACCTACTGCAACAAATTCCAGGACTCTAGGACCATTCCCCTACAAGTAGTTCAAAACGGCATAAGTGGGTCCGGACGGACAGACGGACAAAACGCATACAATAGCACATTTTTTTTAATTCTTAAAAAAGTGCGCTAAAAACAGTTGATAAATGATAAAATCAATTTCTACTCCCCACCCCTTCCCATCACACACTGATCTCGAAGAGGAGTTACGCGGAAAAGTTTATAGTTTATAGAAACCCATTTTTTCGATGAGACTATGAAGGACAGAGCGTGTGTTCGCCCCCCCCCCCTCCAATTAAAAAATACTGGCAGCACTAGCGGCATGCGTATGCAAAATCTGAGACCACTTGGTTGTCGCATGTCGGCTTGTCCCCTACATAAAGTCTGAAAGTGAAAGTTTTGGAGGTTCCGAAAAGCTTACCAGGACGATTGGTCAGTCTTGCTGTAATCTTACAAACTTGTGAGAATATTTTAAATTCTAAAGCGCTTAGAAAATTCTAACACTCGGAGAAGGTTCCTAGGTAGCTAAAAGATTCAAGAATGCTATAACGATTCTAAAGGGTTCTAATGGTTCTATAGAAATACTGAAAAGAGTCCACTAAGATTTATAAGAAAATTCTGGTTCTGAATTTTCTACAAGGTTCTTAACATTCTATCAATACAATATACAATTTGTTTTACATATTTTCATGGTGTCTCAGATACAGTAGATTGTATGGGTAACGGGATTGTTATCGAAGATAGAGATTAAGTTAAATGGATAGTCTTGTGTGTTGCCTGAAATTTAAACAATCGGGAACCCTTGAAGTTATTTACAAAAAAAAATAAAAGTGCCGATTTACAAACAAAAAAAAATATCTACATTATTATAAAAACAAGTTTTATATGAAAGTTTCTCCCTTGAGAAGATGGTAGTGGCTGATGATCATTTATTTAATTATGGTGGTGTACATCATCAAGTATTTACCAAAAAGCGGGTAGGTACTCTTATGTTAAGATATCGATGTGCTAAAGAAATCAAACAAAACATTAAAAATTAAGACGAAATGCTATTACAAGATCTGCATGAACATATGTTACAGTTCGCTGTGTCCAGCTAAGGTCAGCAGTAATCCTCAGATTTTGTCTTCAATATCATTTAATTTGTCCCACATCTCATTTTGATTTTATTAGATTTTATTATCAACATCCCCATCTTCTATTTTAATTTATTTTTATTTATTGAAACAGTAAACAAGAATCAACTCATGTTTATTTATATCACATGACTCGACCGACACCATTGGATCTGTATATTATGTTCTAGTCTGTCAGCTTGTTCTCCAAAGTTCCGTTGAGTCAAAATAGCGACAAACATCCGCCTTCAGCGTACTTTCAGAATTCATTTCATTTCAACTTAAGGCTGCCGTACCATGTTACGATATCAAATGCAATTAGTAATTCAAAACCGCCTGCACAATAGTCTCCATATAAAATAACCCAAAGCATTTGAATTGAACGTAATATCTTACTTATCCTACGAGCAAAATTTTCACTATTAATCAAGGCCCGCAAATGCACCATTTTACTTCCGGATGTTTGTATTAAGAATTTGGGGCTTAATTCATCGCAATCTCAGCAGTGCAGTGACCTACTGCAAGGTCTTGCAATTTATTTTGGCTTTGACGTCATTGTACAATATTTAGTCTGAACAGCGTAGGGCGTAGGAGCATTGCAATTTTTTTTTGTCCATAAAGAGTCAAGTTTTTTCTAACGCTATTTTAAGCGCTCGTATTATTTTGTGGTGATGAGAAACCTACATTCAAAGCGCCAAAAGAAAAACTGCAACTTTCAAGAAGCTTTTGAGTCTCGAACTTTTTCAGTGCAGATTTACTGTTGGCACCAAGGTTTTTGGTACGCCCGCACCGAGCTGGATGGATTAGATCCAATGGTTATTTATTCGGTAATTCTAATTGAGGATGGAATGACGTACGGGAACTCGGCCGTTGCTCGCAAAAAATATACCGAGAATCCCTTGAGCATCATGAAAAACAGTTTAAACAACTTGTCACGAAAATTAAGGTCAATATAACCTGAAATATCTCCTTTGTGTACGGCATCCCAAATTAGAAATGAAATGTACATCACCTGATCTCGTCGTATGTACAGTGGAAGTTAAATCAACTTGAAGATTGAATTATAATCGGATTTGGCACGACGTCGTTTTATATTTAGTTAATAAAAAGACG
Organism: Photinus pyralis; assembly: GCF_008802855.1. Taxonomy (NCBI): domain Eukaryota; kingdom Metazoa; phylum Arthropoda; class Insecta; order Coleoptera; family Lampyridae; genus Photinus; species Photinus pyralis. The sequence continues at coordinate 25,166,058 of NW_022170738.1, read as the reverse complement.
TAGAAATGGGAAAAACATATTTACAAAAAAATAAACGTATCTCAATTACCATTATCTAATATTCAATGCCACCTTTAAAAAAATTGAACGTACGACGCATATATAAATACATCTGGGCAACGAGAGAAAAAACACGTTCACTCACCTTGTACGTCGCAGAAGTCGTCGTCGAACCTGGGTTGGCAGTTGTCCGACTCCTGGAAAGGACAATTTTCGATTTAGTTTACGATATTGTAGGTACACATTGAATTCTACTTCCGGATTTTCCATTGAAAAACTGACCTCACTTGGCCAGTTTTAGTGTGCATTGCACGTACAATGGCGGTTTTGTGATGGCCGTTTCCGGTTTTGTTTGACCACATTTTGTAGGAAGGCCTTACTGCGTTTGTTAAAATAAGATATCGAAAAAGTTCGTATTCTCGTATTATTCGATTCGCACCTTCCATTCAGGTTAGGACGCATGCATCTCACGGTTTGCTCATCAACAGAGGACCCAATTGAAATTTTGTTTGTTATACTAATTAGTTTGTTTATTTGAATTTTGCTAACGACATATAAATTATTTATTTTTTTTTTAATCTTCCCATTCACTCGTATTTCCCATAATTGTGAATAACAGAAATAACACTCAGTATGGGCATTTTTAGCGCTCCATGGTAATAATGAGTGCAAGTAAAATAAGTTGGACAAGTGCACCTCCGCAAAACAAGTATTCAAGACAATGATTTCACTATGACTCTTTCTTTGACTATCCATAACATAGCCATTTCTGTACTATACACATAAACTCGTAAAATATATCCACCCATAATAACTACACTCATCCTACCACCGCTATGCATGTTTCCTTATGCTTAATTTATCCCCACACCACACCCGACATTAAACCTTAAATAGTGTCCACACCCTGAGTGACAACACATCAAACTCTGCTTAAATAAAATGCACAGTGCGATTTACCGTTTTGAAGATAGCAGTGGAGCCCGTTAACGAATTTTGTTCGATTCGAATATTACTTAAATTTTTTCGATGCTATGTGGGCGAGAAGTTCCTGAATACGGTCCTGACTTTTTAAATGCGTGTGAAAGCTTAGGGCGCCGAGAAGTCGTGGGAGATGAAGACATTAACTAGAATTACGTGACGATTCTTCGCTTCCGTCGTTTATCTTGGTGGATAGCGTGCTTTTTGCTTACTTTGTGGGAATTGAGTTATCTGTGTTAAGAAATCTCACTGGCTAGAAAGACAGTTTCATTGGTGTCAGAATGGGTGTGCATCAGGAAACTAAAGTAGAGGGAATTTGGTCGTTCACGTCCAGCTGTCTAGGCAATTCTGAGGTACAGAGTGAAAACGAAAAGTTTGACTTTTTGGGATATTATCGTATCTTACTAGACATGTAAAATAAAAAAAAGATAAAAACTGCCCATTCTAGATATCTTTACGTAGAATTCAGTGGGTTAGTAAAAATAAATTTTTGGACTACCATTGAGATTTGACCCAAAGTTGGTATTTTTTAAATATAACACACTGTATATCTTAACGTCAATGTATCACATACCAGTTTTTTTAAATTTTAGCTATGAACCAAAAACTAAAAACTTATTTTTTACGGCTTTTAAATATTAACATTGTATAATATACAATGATATTAGGCATGGAGATTTTGTTTTTTTTATAGAAACGGTGGTCCGAAAAAAACTGTTGACTACGCCACTGGATTCTACGTAAAAATATCTAAAAGAAACAGTTTTTACCTTTTTTCTATCTTATATGGGTAGCAAGATATGATACATCTGAAAAAGTCGAACTTTTCTTTTCACTCTGTACCTCAGAAACAAACGTAGCTAGCTTGATTCTGTTTGTGGTATTAAAAGTTTCACAAAAAAGTTGCACAGGGTCGCGAAATCCGCAAGTATCTATCTTTAAAAAAACTGATATACACTGCAGTCTCAATCAAAATACATTTAAATCAAACGGGAAAAAACCTTCACTTACAAAGAACATTTGTCCGGTTTAGAAATCATCACCTTAAATACGAACAATAGTGAAAATTTTAATCCATAAAGATAACAACGGCTAGCCTTAAAATACAGTTTATTTGCGCGGATTGGGAACTATTGCGATAAGTGCGAACAGTGGAGTAATTTTTTTAACGCACGGAAATAAATCATCGTAAAGGCGAATGGAAAACAATACATGACGTATTTTTTTAACGACAATACCTCTAACCGTCGAAATACTTAAAATCACCGTACTTAATCTTCATTCCAAATCAAAGCAGCCATTCACTTGCGAGACCCAGGATTTTGCACCGGCCGCCTTTTTCAACCATTTGGATCAACAAAATAGCGCAGTCAATATTTTGAATTAAACGACCACACCGTATATTTGTGGAGTCGATAGCTTTTCTGAACACCCGGTATCTAGATACGTTTGAAGTTGGGCGCTTCGTTAATAAGAAATTGTAGTTTCTGAATTTAATTATTTTCTATAGGAGACGAGTGTTTAATTGTTTGTTTTCCGCCGATAACGCACGCAAGTTAAGTAGTGAACTTATCAGTTTTGTAACCTTTCTTGTAGAAATATTTGTACCGTCGCCGAAAGCTCTCTTGCTAGGGAAGAAGAGAGATAATCAATCTTATTAAGTTTTAGGACCGTTAATTACCGATTAATCGATTTCAGTTTTCTAATGGTATACGAAAAACCAGAATAGAAAAAGTGCTTCACCTCGTCGATTGCACTTAAATTCCAGGAGACAATGAGTGACAACTAGAACTCCGTTTTCGGAACCTCCGTCCGGCAAATCAAGTGAGTATAATTAGTAGCAAACAATTTTATTGAGTTACAGAAAAACCCGTCCGTTTGGGATGGGCTTTATTTCAGAAGAGGTGCGCTTAAAAAACTTGAAGTTTGATATCGATCCCATATTTTTCCGATATCGAGGAAAGGAGTAATTAATTAAAAACAGAACCGACATTTTGAGCTTTACCCATTACATTCGTAAGAATCGTATTAATCTCTATCATTATGCTAAATCCTCCAGCCGGATTCAAAATATATTTTTGAAGATTGTGGATTTTTTTGTATACGTAGATTTGGAGATTTAGACTTTTGTTATTTGCAATCAAGTGGCCTGAAGCAGAAACGCGACGAGTTTAATTGTATACAGAAAAAGTCCATTCTCCTTGAAAATATTTTTTTTCGTTATACTGAGCTAGCCGAACGCAATAATTTTATGCATAAAATAACATTATTTTAAAATCAGAATAGATGGTATAATATAAAGGTATGTCCGCACTCCGCATTTGCAACATACTCCCGTGGTGAACATCGTCGCGAACCAGCGTTTTAAATCATACCCCACTTCCAGTGTATATGAAGCTGGCCCCATCCACTAATGTTTTTAAACGGCCGTTTTATTTGAACAACAAAATTTTGAATACGGTAACAAATTAGCACATATTTAGCACTAATTTTTAGAATAAGATAGATTTTTTAACGGCTGGAAGGGGGGGGGGCTGTTAATGGAGGTACAGTAGGTACAAGTGCGCCGCAATCTCCCCTTTAATGGATGTATAGTGCAGAAACGGACAGCTCATGGATCGCGGTGAACCCAAAATTAATTTTTTTTGTCATACAGTAATACACAGAAAAAATGTCAACAAAGTACAATTCGGGGACGCGCAGCAAAAAAAATCGGTAACCCTCTCCATATAAGCCCCAGTAGGTACTCTCATCAATCATGTTAGTTTACTGGATATGCATATGGTTGATATACAAAAAAAAAGAATATCGTGATTCTTTATTTAGAAAACTTGTCAAATTTTGTATGCCGTGTGCTGGCATGATGCGCGGTGTCTGTTGACCTGCACAGAAAAGATCTACATCAACTTCCATGTTCCGTTTTGAAGATTTACGCGCGGATACGATCTGCTCGTGTAACATAACACCACCGCCCATCCTGACACATCATCAACTTTTTTTTTATATGGACCGTAAAAAAGTAAATACTGTATTGACTAACTGTTGGTTTCAACAGGATGGAGCACCAGCGCACAACGCCCTAAGCGTGCCGGAATACCTATCGGACAAATTTCCTGGAAAATATTCTTGCACGATTAGGGCGTTGTGCGCAGATGCAGCATCCTGTTGAAATTGAAACCAACAGTTTCCAACATCTGTTTTTTGTGTGCTGTACATCGCCGTACAAAGTTGATCATGATTTCTCCGTTATATTTAAAATCTCGCCGTCTCAAATAGTGGCAATGAGAAAGCATCCAACCATGCCGTCAACTATTTTATTTATGACTCTAGGACATATGTGAACAAGCGAGTTGAAAAGGGTTCTTTCTGGCGGGAATCAAATTAAGTATTCGTTTTTTTAAGTACTGCTACAACTTCGTGAAATTCGTCCGACTGGAGTTCCAAGTCTTAGTAACGAGACATCGTGAAAGCACAGACAGTCTACATGAAAAGTACTTCCGACTATTTTCTTCAAAGTTCAGCGAGTTTTTTAAACAATGAGGTTTACCTGTATCGTGGAATTGAAAAGAGACATATTCATATCTTGTTCTGTAATGTAAGAAAGGTTGCAGTAGCACATTTAGTTATGGCAAATTGGACTTACCTTAAAGATGGCACCGGACTGTCTCATTCAAGAAGCTGTAGGTCGAAAGATGAAGATGAGAAACATACTGTTGATGGACCATCCCAACGCCAGAAACATGATTAATCTATTGAAACAATTCGGAACATCATGAAATATACTAAATTTGTGTAGTGCACGCCATTTAGAGCTTCGCAAAAGATAAAACCGTACTTAGAAAAATGAAACATTTTTTATTATGTAGGTAACCACCAAGTAACTATGCGAGATTGAGTAGAGGTTGATGATAAAGTCCACTTTCTTAAATGGGCAAGATTTACTGATTTTTCAAAAGTAGTGGTATAACTCCAGAGCCCCACCCAATTCCAACCATTGATCCCAAAAATTTTTTAAGCAGAAACGGTTTTTAAACAACTAATTCACCTCTTCAGTCATCAAACAGAAGAAAATCACGGTCAATGTGAATGTGATCTCATAATCGCCGCGACCTAGGTACATTATTTATTTGTATCGGAGTGTTATAAAGATAAGGCTTTTACATTTACAGTATTTTACATAATTAGCCAGGTAAATGAGTTTTTACTGGCGATAGGAGAAGTTGACTGGCGAGCCGTTATGCAATATGTATATTACACATGCTAAAAATCACGGGCTGGATTTTGGGAAACAATTTTGGGAGCGTCCCTTAAGGGTCAAGTGTAGGGCAACTTAATTTTTCACATAGAAACCTACAGTTTTTATTGAATATTCTTATTCTACATCGGAATAATAAACTATAGGAAAGGTTTTGTCTTTTTTTGAAAACTTTTCCAAAAGCGCGATTTTTGGTTTGAGCTAGGAAGTTGAAAATTTTTCCTCATTCTGTTAGTCTAGGTAGAGAATCAAAAACTACCATTTTTTCCCAAGTCAGCATTTTTTTTAATGGCTTTTTTCGGGGATCTAAGCCCATTTAGCCACGGTAATATACTATGGGAAGAAACAAGGACACTTGCTTCTCGTCCAGAGGTCTATCAAGGCTTTTCAGACTTCCAGTCTGCCTTAAAATAGGAAAACGCGAAGAAAAAAGCAGTTCAAAGTCTCAGTACGACATTTAAGTGAAATGTGAATGAAGCTTCATACAATATTCTGTATTAGTTTGTTTTAATTTTATTCGATTAGTTCTTCAACTGATTTCCCCCCCACGCTATCACTAGGAACAATTGAGTTACAAATTTGTAATTTACCGGTAGGTTTTATTTTTCTTATTGAAAATGGTGACCTTGTTTTAGTACTAGGTATTTTCAATGTCACTTCCTCTTATCTTTGTAATGTTGCCAATTGTAAATGCATCCTAAATGGGCCGTGACAATGATAAATTATTTTAATATGAATTAGGTTTTGTTGCCCGTTTTTCCGCAAATATACCAAATTACACGATATAAAGGCATTTTACAAAGTAAGGAAAAGTGACACATTTAGACGACACGAGAGAGGAGGGCTACCGAAACAGTGAATTACTATACAAAAATAGCCATCATCATCATATATACGAAAAAGACATCATAACCAACGTACCCGTCACGCGGGACCACACGGTTTTCTCCGACAGAATTTGGGAGGAAGAGGTCTATTAGAACCTGGATCTGTTGGAGCGGTATCGGCCAAATTTCATCATCACCACTACTGAAGACCATCCGGCCCATCCGTCATCAAACCATCAAACCATATGAGGAAGGAAAGATGTAGTTTGACGGAGTATGTATAAGGAAACTGGGTGTCATGGTGGAGATATTTAATGGAAGGGATGTAAAATCGCATCTGGGAGAAACAAGAAAAGGTCCACCAAGGTGGGCTGGACCAATTGATGACATTTTTTCATTGCTCCCTTTGAAGGTGGGAGAAGGAGGTACCTTTCTCTGAAATAACGGCGCAACCAGAAAGCTCCCCAACCGTAAAACGAGAAGATCATACAATCAAAAAAAAATCGAAAATAGTTCTAAAACATACAGTGTCCCTCGATTGTTTAGTCGTCTCTTGTAAAAGACAAAAAAAAGTACCTTTGAAATTTTCAGAAAGTCCTAGACCTAGTTTCATTTTTTGATGTTTTTACTGGATTTTTGAGATCCGAAGAAATGTTACTTAAAAAAACAGTACAAAGTAGAATGTAAAGACTGTGCGCATGTGAAGCCGATAGATACTTTCATAATAAATCCTCAATTTACCTACATTAAATATTAGAGTTAGTTGCGTTTGAATTTGTATCTCAGTGTTTGTTTTTCCTTTTGGTTAGTTGGATAATTTTTCGTTTATCGCTTTATATGTAATTACTCAATTTACCTAAGGTGCTAAGTAAGTAGGACACATCTGGTTTAATTTGCGTGTTTTATCTGGTCGTTGCGATCAGGAGTGTTTATCAGGCAAAAGAAAATTGATTTCAAGGAAATGCACATCTGGTGCTGATAAAAGGAGACGCAGGTGTTACGAAGAATTGGAAATATGCGGAACGTCCCGTTTGACGCATTCGTCGTGATTGGCGATTTATTTGAAATTTCATAAAGATTATTTTATGGTGGAAGTTCTGTCTCTTTAAATACTGGATACAACGAGAAAATAAGGGTAGTGAGTTTGGAGACGGTTTAAGAGCTAGTAAATTCGTTCTTATTGTTCTTATTGTTCTCGGCCCTCAACATGGTTTAGCCCAATTACAGAGTGACTCGCGTAATGCTTTTTAGAGGTGCCCCTGGAGAAGGTCTTAAGTTGATTGACGTATTGGTTGTGTGTGTGAACATCTGAACAATTCATCATAGGATCATAGGTCAGATAAAAATTAAAAAATTCCATCCATTTAAATTTCCAGCCTTAAGTCCAATTTTCCCAGCACTTTGGAAGGAGGGGGTAGAACTGCTATTCTCCATATTTTACAATTTTCCCGACAAACATCGGACTTCCCAAAAGATAATGGCTGACTGATTGAAAGACTTGAAGTCACAATAAAACCTTATCTATTTAATAAACCTTTATTATGGTTACTTGACGTGTTTCTTATATATTTAATATTTTTAAATTTTTTATTCTGTTTGTTGTGAAAGAAGCTGTTAACACCTTCGCCAATTGTATTTAAAACGTTCAATTTATAAATATATATATATAAATAAAAAATACATTAAAAAACCGTCAACAAAAAGAAAAAGTAAGAAACGATAAAGGCATCTAACAATATTGTGAGGAGTGCTAGATAAGATATGAGAAATAAGAGTTGTCAATCTGTGGGCCAAGAATAACACTAAAAATTGGATGAGTTTTGTTTACTTTTGCTAACACTAGGCGGCTCATCTGCATTATACTGATATTTCTTTGTTAATACAACATTCCATGTCGAAATAGATAACGGTTTTTATTTATTTTAGCTACACGTACTTTAGATAACCGTTTATGGATTACCCAAATGTTATTCCGCACCATCGGAAGCTGTCAAAAGTTCCGTCTACAAATTCCAAAAATTTGGTTTTTTTTAAACATTTTTAAAATCGGAGACCTAAGTGAAGGCGATAGCCATTTTGATGTGTCAGAGTTGCTCATACTTTTGGGAAGACTTTTGGGACCACTAATTTATTTATAATCTCCTCTTACTGCTCACCTATCGAATGTAAATTTCTTCTCATGGTATTCCCTAGTATAATTGGTCTTTACAAAACGGAACAATAAATTTATTATAATTAATCTCACTTGTCTAATTCAGTAAACAAGGAAAAGTTGTTTTAAAATAACTGGAATGACCGAACTTAAAATTCCTACGTTCCTGCGTCAGAAATTGCAATGTCGTGGACATGCATCTTGAGATTTACAAGTTTATTACAATTGCGTTAATATTAATTAATGCTAAACTGCTGTTTTTATTACGTAAACACAGCTATATAAACAATATCTATGTAAACTAACCTCACGCGTTTTTCCGGAAATATCGGCCTTTCGTACCTTCAGTTCCTTCCAATCATTACTTTCCCTTTACGTATCTTGCATTGGTTATTAAAAAGTACTGACTATAAATCGGAAGCAAAATTGCAGGTGCTCGGTTAAGATACGGGGGCGTTTTTTAAATTATCTACCCGTGAGAATGATGACATACAAATAAATTTGCCAGGAGCATCGGGACTGCTTTGGCGAACGATGACAGTTATTTTTCGAGGATTGCCACAGGCGGCGAATCGTGGCTTGGGAGTTGGGACCATCCCACAAAACAGGCTCTCCACCCCAAAAAAGGATCTCTCTGAATATCCAGTGTGGACAAGTATTCACAAGTAAGTATCTTGCTCTGGAAACAATTAAGTGACTCTGAAGCGTTCGAATGCTATAGGACAACAAAAGACCTGCGAAAAGTGGGGCTTTAGTGCTTTCCAGCATATGCGAGCGGAATTTTAAGAATAAGAATTTGATGTAATTGAAGATTGTCCTTCCTGCGTCTTTTCATTTCTGTAGAGCATAGTTTTCATAATGGGTTACGGATGTCTGGAGACGATCGATGTCGCAGTAACTAGAGCTAAAGTGGGCATCTTAATTAGCGTTATCTAGTCTAGTCCAAACCACTGAATAAGTATCGTGAAAAATATAACGTGGTATATGGTAGGATTTGATTTATTACCATAGCTTTTATTCTATTGATAGTGCATCAGAAATGAAGAAAACGAATCAATAGGTAAAGATAATGAGAAAGGATAATAGGGATCCTTACGGATAGATTAATGGAATGCATTCGGTCTTGGGAAGTAGGTGCTTTATAGTAGTAGCTTTATTTCGAGCACTCAACGTGAGATTGGTTCGGGTTTTGGGTTACGTCTCAAGCAAAAAAGTAAACTCGTTTTCAGAGAGGCATAAAAAGAACCAGTAGTGATAACGGATATTTTGGATTTTATTGGAACGTAAAATTTAACAACGCGAGTTCCGTTAGTCAAAATTAAAAAAAACGTTGACTATCGCGAAATTAAAAGGAAGTAATCGCGTTTCCATCGCATAAAGGAGTGACGATCAAGGACAAACTAATTAAGCGCGACTTTGTCCTTGCAACACTCTGGAAGAATTTCCAACACTTTTAGGCGCGTTCAAGTACATTCTAGTGCTCTTTGCGAGCAATCTGTAGCATTGCGAAAACTGCTACCAGAGTTTTAAGTCCTTCCGGGGCGTTCAAAGCGCTTTCCATAGCTTTCTTTTCTAGGCAGCCACGAACAGTTCTGGAAATCAAGTTCACTTTGCATTCGCAACAAAATTCCCCAAAAATTGACCGAGATAAATGCACATACGTAACTTAGTTATTCGTGTGCATCAAGGAAAGTAAATATTGAATAAATGACTATTTTGTTCTACCAACTTAATCAAAACGCAAGTATGGCAGGAAGAGCACAAATTTTAGTTCCTGTGCATCAATTTGGCCGTTTCCCCGATGAAACTGGTCAATAATTTAAAATGATGTGGAAAAGCGTTAGAAGATTTCTTGTAATACTCTGGAATGCGCTCCGTTTCAAAGCTGTTTAGACAATTTCCAGAGCTTTATAGGCCAATATTTGAGCTCTCTAAACACTAAACACTCAGTGCGTTCTAGGTCTTTTCCAGAGGTTTTAAAGTCAGTTCCAGACAGTGCTACAACGGTTGGAACGGGGTAAGACAGCTCTAGAGACCCTGGACAGCACTTACAAGACTTTTTAGAACGTTCACCTGTACAAGTTGCGACCACCAAAGGTTTTACAAAGCCTTCTATGTGCTTACCAGAGCTTTATAATGCCTCATCAGACCAACCAGAAGGCTGTGGAAGGATCAAGACAGTTCTGTACAGACGGTAGATTGAGTAAGAAACACATTTGACAAGAGGAACTTGAGAACTATCGATGATCTTTTCATAACCAAACAGTTCTGCTTGAAGTTGGCCTCCCATATTTTCAAAATTTATGATTTAATTGTCGGAACTTTTTTTTGTGCGATTTATGAAGAACTTTACGGGGGTTCTTCCGAACTCTAATTAAGCATAATTGCAAAATTGTATAAATGAGGGGCTAACTTCCCATGCGATTTTTTTACGGTAGATACCTTGAATGAATATGATGAATGAGATATATTGAAAAGCTCATACATATGGATTCATTTAAATTTTAGATATTTAGAAAATAGCAATGCATTTTCCAAAATTAATTTGTGACCGTGACCCCAAAATAGCAAAATTAAGTGGAAGAACAGATTGCATTATTTTATTGTCAATCTGAACTTCGCCGTTTTCTTCTTGTTCGTTTTTCTTTTTTATTGTTAAATAAAGGCAATATTATTATTATTAAAAAAACTTCAATAAAAAACATGAATGGTTTTTGAGCTGTGTTCTTCCGGGACGTCTACCTTACCGGAACAATTGAAATCCCGCCATTTTTTTTCTTCTTTTTTCATCTAAAAGGCAGAACTAAAAAATAAAATGGACAGGTAGATTTGCGAGTGATAAATATTAAAAAGGGGCTTACTTTCATCCCAAATACTGTATGTATTTAAAAAATTATAATTTATATTAAGATTATTTCTCCTGCAATGACTCCAATCATTACAAATTTGGGAATAGGTATAATAATGACTGGGATTTATAAAAATATCTATACGAGGTGTTAAAACGAGTCTACACTACTTAATTAAAGGTAAATTCAAATTGGGAGATAAGAGAAACGCCCGTAGATACATGAAACATCGCCTTATTTTAGCCAAATAAAATTCAGGGAAGAGACTTATTAAAATAAAACGAAACCGAGAGTTACGAATTAAGTTCTTACGCAACAATTTATTGACATCTAACCTTGACCAAGGTTTTTCGCATAGGCGTTCAATACGCTATTCGCCTAAAATTTCCTAGCATCAGCGCCAGAAGATTTTTGGTCGACTGTAACACGTTTCGTGAGATAATGCGCATTTCTGTTCACATTAGTTTACCTGATATTTATTTAAAATATAAAATGCGTTGCAAATTGTTATAGGGCAATATTTATCTCGACGTAGAGTCGTCGAAACATTAAAACTCCCACTAAGGAATTAACCACACCTTAATTAATTCTTTTTATTCGTAATTCGTACACAACTGAATTAATTTGAGGTGCACGGTTCAAACGCCGGAAGCCGCAATAATTTTTTTCATAATCCACTCATTCACAGCGAGATATTCGGGAGTGTATCGGTGACACAATTAATTACATCACCCCCTCAATCAATTTGTTTTGAGGACAACTTTCGTTAACTGCGCAAAAAAATGTTGGATAAACTCGGAAAATTTATCAGTACATGGAGCACAAGGTCGCATAAATATAACCTTAAATTCAAATTAGCCGCCGCTATTGACTCCCTGCCTCCTAAATACGTAAGAGATCAAATATTAATATAAATACGGCGAAGCATCCCAGTAATGCACTACGTGATAATCTATTTTCATCTTTAGCACAATAAACATACTTCACAAATGAAAATATTTACGTAAGTAACGTGATAAATATAAAAGTGTACGTACCGACAAACTTAACTCTTTCAAACTCGCCATCTTGCTTACCACAACTGCGCCGCGCGAGAGGCGAGGACCGCTTGTGTTCTTTTAGAAGAAAACTTTATCAATGTGGAAGAGGTTTGGTTTATTGTACCTATGACTACATTTGTATGATAATTGTGTAATTATATAAATAATTATATGGGTAACTGAGTCATAATTGGGCATTATTTGTTTGTAAGAGATTTCAACTAGTCGGCGACTCCTCGTCCCAATTAGGCGGTGTTTTGAGATGTTGTTTACTTTTTTATTGGATTTTATTTTATTTTTTTCAAAATTCGCGGATATGTTATATTATTGGCAGTACTGTCAAAAGTCAAATACCACCAACATTAAAAAATCCACTGCATGCCTTCGAGTTTGTATTTGTAAAAATAGGTCGTTTTGTGTACTTCATAGTAGTTTTACAATTGGGGTAAATTGTTGAAAATGTAATTAAATTTCTGTGGGTCGTGGTTGAAATTGTAATGCGAACATAACCTTAATTCATATGGAACTAATGCATTGATTCAACAGTGGCGTAGTCATTGTAGTCAATAATTCTTAATGTGTATTAAATCTATTTACCTTGAAAAGAAACATTTGCATGTCGTCGGCTAATCTTCCGTTTAATTAAAAATTTAATGTGGACGTAAAATTGGGACTAATTAATTGCACATTCCTACTTGTATAGTACATAGGCAACACAACATACTCTACTCGTATTTACTATACCATTGAATAACGCATTTTTTATTACTTCGTTACTCGATGGCACAATGATAGCATATTCAATTGAGATATGTAAAATTTAGCGGTTGAGATTATACAAATTTATTACAGTGATCACTTTTTCAACGAAACTTAACGCTTCCTCCAATCAACTAACTTCGACCATCGAATCTGGTTCACTGACGGCTATAATCAACTCCGCCTGGAGTGATTTTTCGTTTATTCTGCAAATCTCACATAACGCGGCGACTCTGATAACAACGATAGCAAATCAAACAAAATCTTTCAGGTTCACTTGAGACAATCGCGCCATATCCCACGACTCACCGGCACATTAAGTTTTCAAACGCCAAGGACCCCCATACACGTAATACAATCACAAAAATCTGCCAAATAATGATAGTTGATAGTATCAAGACCAACCTATCCCGTTTAGCGATACAATTACTGAGGAAATTAGTAAGTCCGTCGTGATTCCGTGCGTAGGTACAAAATAAATGTCAATCTCGAAAGACTAAATAGAGATATCATTTGTAACGAGCATAGAAAAAGGTCGCAACACAAGACAATAGGACCGCTTTTGAAGTAATCGTGGAATCACCTCTTTATTGCTCATCACTGTTGTACAAAAAAGAGTGTATGCAACTCGCATGTAATGGCTATTAAGACACTGATGAGTGATGATCATTACGAAACTCGCCTTTATACTCGTGTCTTAATAGCCATCATTAAATGCTTATTGCATAATATACTATTATGAATGGTTGGTCTCTATTTTTTCTACTAGTTGTTTTACTATTACTGAAAAAACAAAAGAGCAACTGCTACTTACCTAGTCCTTAAAAAAAACAAAAGCGAGCAACTGCTACTTACCTAGTCCTTAAAAAAACAGTTTTTATGAACATAAAAGTTAAACATACTCGTACTCGTATTTGATTTACATAGGTACAATGAGAAATGGATTAGTTGTCGGAACTATTTTCGGTGCATCTGTAAGATTTCATCTACAGCTCTCATCAGAAAGATCCTACAAGTTTCAGAAACTATGCGGATGCCAATTTCGAGTTTACACGTGCAAATAACTGGTGTTGTTTTTTGGTACCACTGGTGCCGTGCTGCCACGAAATTTCAGAAAGCTGCAGAGTTTTCTTGTCCATGCTTGCATTATTATATAACTTGCATGCAAGTTGGTGTTTACATGTCTATGGTTTACACACGCAATTTTATTTTCCTGGTGCGCCAGTTTCTACTGCCGCCACTAAATCCATGCATGTGTAAACCCTCCTTTTACGTAAAGGTGCGTTTGGACGTATCCAGTAGCTGGCGCCACACGCCAGTCTACTACCATTGTATTACAATGCCAATGACAATGCTACTACCATTGAATTTATAACTTAAATTCAATGCTACTACCCACGGATATATTCATACCATACTGGCCAGCCAATTCTTGGCTGAAAGCATCGGATGTTCCATATGCATTTCTGCTCTCTGTATAGTTCAATTAGCTTAAAAGTTTCTTTTTCACTGAATTTGCGCGCCATTTTATAAAAAAATAAAAATAAACAATACACGAATGATCGGCCTTTGTCGTTTATGACGGCGAGACAGCCAAAGACAGAGACTGACGCCAACGTGTTTAGACGTTTAGACTACACTATTTTGTTGCATATAATGGTCATGTCTCTTTGTGTAGGCGACTACGTACTGCTTACTTTACATTCATACAACACTTACTGCCACTTAGGCAACAAGCCATACGCTATGGCAACGTTGAAGTGTATGTTTCCCGGCGTGGATTCGTGTGGAATGGGCCGCACGGCATCGCGCAATGTCGTGTTTGCTTCGGCGATTCGTGGTCGCTGTCCAATATGTAATTCATAAAATCCAATGAATAAAGAATACCACGAAGGAGCATTACTCAGGTTGTATACAAGAGAGAGTGGGACGGAAGTCGGCCATTTGCAAAAGCCACTTATGACGCATTTCTGTTGTGGCTTTTGCAGTGACATAAAATAATGGTTAGTTGTTGTGCTTGTGGTTGCTTCAAAACGGAAAAAAATAAAAGTTTGGGAATTATATTTCATGTGCAAGTATTGATACCAATATTATTTTGATATAGTACATGTAAATTATCGGAATGTAGTTTGCGGTTCGTTAAACAAAAGTCATAGGCGGAGTAGATACATGGGGGTTTAGATTGTTTTCGTGTAAAATTCTTTATAATTGTATCCTTCTACAACCGCCATTTGCAAAAGCCATCGCGGTATCGTGTAAATTGTTGATGTTCTCCTTCCTGGTATTCTTTATCCATTGATAAAATTCAATTATACCAACTTTGTAATTATACCTACAAGGCAGTGACGAAGAAACGCCAAAGAAATGACGACAATGCGTGACGCCGTGCGGCCCATCCCACACGAATATCCACCGGAAAAGTTACACTTCCACGTTGCCATTTTAGATAGTGTATGGTTGGTTGCCTAAGTGGCAGTAAGCCTCCGATTATCATTACTTTAGTCGGTGATCGTATCATGTACAATCCATACGTCTATGAATACAGACATTACAATAAATGTATGGTTGGTTGCTAATACTACAATTATGTAAGGGGCCGTCCCTTAATCACGTGATGTTTTTTAGTAACTTTTAATTCCACCTCCCCGCTGGTGAGGTTTAAAACTAACCCCCTCCTCTACACAAAATCACGCGAATTTTTTTAGTACAAAGTAGTAAAAATGTGCAGTGATTTTTTCGAACCCCCTACTCCCTTCGAGCGTCACGCGATTAATGGACGTCTTCCAAGTCCCATGACGGCCCCTTATCGCGCCAATAGGGGATAGAACAAAGTACAGTACTTGATTAAGGTAGCAGACTCGTCTGCCATTTTGGAGGTTTGTGCACGGTAAAACTGTTTAAATCTACCTTAAATACCTGTATGCATTAATAAACGTTGAAAAAATCAATAGTTTTTCTTTAAATGATAAGACAAGATATGCAGGGCATGTAACGTTTTGCAAGTATTAATTGACAGTGGGCTCCAAAATGGCAGATGACCTTACGGACGAGTCTGCTAATCAGCTGTTTTGTATACATATATAGTAGCTATAAAACAAAAGATTACGTACGTGTTAGTTGAAGCTGAATCGCCTTAACGAGTGTCAATAGAATAGAAAGCCATGCCAAGCCAACATCGGAATAACCCCAGAAAAGCTGGCAAACACCCAAATGGTAGTAGAACACGAAAACCGACAACCCCAAGAATATTTAGGGGGTACTCGTCGAGATACAAATAACGACCAAGAAATCCCAAAGGAAAAACGAACGAAACCATATTCTTACTGATGGATAGCCGAAGTGGCAAATTCCAAAAAGTTAGCAAATAATCTAAAGCGCAACCTGCTAAAAAAAAGGCAAATGCTTTAGGTCTTAATGAGCAAAAAAGAAAATTACGCCAGACGGTCAGGACGAAAAGAAGAAGGCGATGCGCGACAGAACAGACAGACAGACAAAAGAGATGGGCAGGGTCTACTAAAGGGCCATGGACGATACGGATTTCATCATCTGTATTGAAACAAAGGTCGCAAACAAGATCGGATGGATAAAATTCTACTTTGCCCCAATTCAATACTTTACTGTATAACCCTTGTTATTAAAGTGTGGATCAGTAGATGGCAAATATAATTCTCCAGTATATTTATTACATTTCCAAACAGTATTACTCCTGTTGCTACAGTTTATGTGTCTCGCTTGCTACTAGAGACCTTAATAATATGGTCGCTCAGAAGTAAAAAATAGTGGAAAATTCTTGAAAACATTACTACAAAAATACTGACCACTAAAGACAAAGACGAGAGGAAGGAAGAATGAGCTACCATATACAGGGCCAGCACTGACAGAGGCAAATTCAAAACATTTCTTGTCAGTGTAGTAAACACAGAGGCCCATTTGTGATTTTGGTGGATATGCCTTCTTGGAAAGGAGCGTCCCACCCTACCATGCACCATAACAGCCAAAGGTGCTGGCGTCTATAAAAGAGGGTTTCACTAGAAAAAAACAACAAATGGTAGTGTAAGGTCTCGGTCTAACCAGATTACTTTTTTACTTCTGTTTTACAGCCACCGCTTTATAAACAGGAGATGAAATTGGAGAAAATCCTTTCTTCATCAAGAGTAAAATATCTCATATCATAAAATTATATTTTTATTACCGACACTTAACATACTAGATATATACAATTATCAAATTTAAGATATAACACCAAACAATTAAATACTTAATTTATATCACAAAAGTAACCAGGAAAGTTACAATAAGTCTTATAATAACTCGACTTTCTCTAAAAACGGTCGTCTCAAAAATATTACAAACTTTTTATTTACTCACAGCCTTATAGTATCTATAATTTCGATTAGGTTTCTAAGATATGGACTCTTTACAATATGTCTTCTCACTACTCGTATCCTGGCTACTTTCCAAGCTCCCATTTAGAATCATATTTCTACCAAAATGGAGGTCGGTACTTTTGTGAAACAAATGTCCCGACACCACATTTGAACTGTCACATCCGGCGACGGAACACTGCTCCAATTCCTGCATCAGATTTAACTTTGCGTTTGTCTCGTTCTTTCTATCACAATTCTTCTCAACGTTTCGTATCTCATCTTGAATGAGTAAGGGAATGTAACCCTGCACACGTACGTCCTCGAGCTCGTTCAGGTATACCGGATTGTGATGGGAGTCCTTTGAGAAGAAATCTGCGTCGATGACGTTGTGATGACGAAACGTTCCGTCGTTTTTGTTTTTAATGTCGGGCGATAAGTTGTACGAATACGGCGATAACCTATAAAGTTTCTCAATCAATTTTTTGTAAAATCCCAGATTGTTATACTAACCCTAATTTGGTATTGGACGTGGGGTTATTCGGCGATTCGGTACGTAAAAGCTTTACCGCAAGTATTATAAGCACTAATAAGATGACAACGCCGCAAATAGGAACGGCGATCGTTGCTGCTCTAAACCATACTTCAGAATCAGTATATAAGGCCGTGTCTTGTTTGATTCCGATAGTGTCAACTGACCGATTGTCACTTTCGTTCGTCGAGGCACCTAGAGAATAGGTACCAAGTTAGTACACAACATCAGAACAATATCAAAGTACTTACTTAAGACCGTATCATTAAGAAGAATTTTGGTTTCTGGACTATCAGCGTGGTTGCACATATCATGGTAACAGCATAGTAAGAGAGATTTCGATTGATTTCTTTTTCTGTAGTTTGTCTTCGATGAGCTGCCATCACTATTTTCACACCATTTCCTTTGATTTCTGGAACAAAAGGATTGCTATTAATTTGTTTTCTTTTACAAGTACATTACGATCATGCCTAATAATAGCTAGTATTTCCTTTTTACGATGCAAACATAGGAACCGAAATATCCGAAAATTGGAATAACTAGATTTTTTTCGGGACAATGAAACAACTTTAAGTAGGGGATAGTGTAACTTCTTGTTTGTAGGCATTATTTGAATCTAACTAAGAGATTTTCGAATAAGCATAGAATTTGTTTATTTCAGTTGAATTTGTATTTCTGTAATGTTATTTTTCCTTTTAGAATTGTTTGTAATTGCATATTATTTTAATTTGTTTATTTAATTGTAAAAAGTGAAATTACGTGTTAAAATCTAAGCACATTTAATAACGCGCGTGTTTTTTATCGCTGTTAGAAGAGATAACGGGAGATGGGGGTGTTCAACAATGTGCGCATTAATTCGGAGTAAGTGGAGACTATTATGATTGGTTTCTTTTTTTTTGTAAAAACAGGAAGAAGGAGATTGATTTTATTAATTAAGTGGTGTTTCGTTAAATACTGCAAGCAGGAGGCTGCAAGGTAGCTGGTTCGCAACGGTTAGAAAGCGGACATTTCTTTACGCTATTTTTATTCGGGCGTTTCATCCTATTTGATTGATTGAAACATACAGTTCGCTACTTACATGCAGTTCGTTATTTATATATTTTTTCTGTACCGAAGTTGTAACTGAAGTTGTTACAAAGTTGTGAGAAATACAAACCTATTCCTTAGTAACATCCGATTGTCTCAATCTCAAACGTTAGAATTGCTTACGCAATATTTTGTGTCGCGCTATTCACTACCCCTTTTATTGTTTGTTTGTTTTGTTGTCTGTTACAAATTGGCAGAACGTGTCCTTTTTGGACTCAACAAAGTTGCGACCTGTAGTTTAAAACGAAATTTTTTTATTTTCATAGCGATCATATAAATTGGGCCACATTCATCCAGTGGTTGCTTTGTGGAAATAAGTAAGATATTTTCCATTGTCATTGGGCGCGTTCACCAGACGAGCGCTACCTAAAGGCGGGAATACTCTAGCAAGTTTTCTCGCGCTAGTTGCTTGCTGATAGCACTGTTGAAGTGTATACACCACAGAGTAAGTCGGGCGTACGTTGGTCTTTACACCTCGACAGTGCTATCAGTCAGCAACTCGCGCGAGAAACCTTGTTAAGAGTATTCCCGCCTTTAAGTATCGTTCATGAAGCGCTTCGTCTGATGAACGCGTCCGATGTGATTTCGATTGCGATAAAGGAAAAATGTTATGTTTAATGTACGCCAAGGACTAAATTAATGGCCCTTGGATTCTTCAACAATTTAGATTTTAATGCGATATTTTCATTCAAATGCTCTTTGCTCGCACGACATTACCCGAGCGTTACGGATGAGATGATTTTACTCCCGTGCAAAACACGTAGTGTCTAGCGAGCGATAAGCAACACTTCAAAAAACTACTTGCTCCGTCGCACGTATTCAACTCTGTCCGATTCTGATATCAAATAAAACGCAGTCAATCACAAACAAAGCAATTGTGAAATCGTAAATAAACCCTTAGTTGACCTATGGAATGATTAAATTAATAACTTTAATTGGAATTTTATTACTAATCGTACAATATTCACTTCGTTAACAAAGAGCGGATTAAATAAACAATTAACCTTCATAGAAAAAAAATATAGACTACACAAAAACTAAACCGATTTCATCAACTTTGGACTTTCGATTAAGTGTAATTAATGATTCATGAAGTTATTTGTGGTGCAACAACTTCATTCTCCAGACGCTCTGAAAATTAGAAGTTCATGTCATTGCATAACAAGTAATTCCAATCATTTACAAAATGAAGAAAGTTACACTTCCGCATAACAAGTTTTAACGTTCACCTGCTGCAGAACCCGTTACACCAAGAAAAAATTCTTGTAAAAGTACTCTAGAAAATACACCGAGATGGACAAAATATTTTATATCAAAATGTTTCCCTTTTTCATTAGTAGCTAATTTTAATCCGAAACAGTTATACATGGTCGAGTGAGCGTGTGCAATTTAATGTGAATATGGAATAACTGTTATTCAAACTCCATGGAATTAATGATAGCACGGGAAGCGAATTCTCCGACAAGAGTGGCGCCTCCACTTGCGGTTTTAATAATTGCCGCAAAGTACTAAATTGATTTGACAAAAAACGACTTTACCCCAGTTTCTATTTCTGGGTCACTTTATTTAATCGAGCGGAGTAATTAAATTTTGTTTCTAATTTTAATAACGAAACTCAAACGCATATCGGAAACAAGAAGCGAGGTTACAGCGAAAGAATGAAGTTACATAACCATAAATTTTAAACACGACGCGCGTTTAAAGGACGCCGACAACTAAAATGACTTTAATGTCGTAGTGACTGTCATTGTTTAAGGAGACTGATATCTTTTTAAAAATAACCGCAGAGAATGCCTTCTAAAAATGAAGGCATTATGAATTCCTTCTATGTTAATTACTCGTTGAAGTGTAGTATCAAATGCCGCCTTTTAAGTTCATCGCACGGATCAAAATTCGCTTCCCCTTCACTTTTGGGCAACTTTTTAGGTAAATTGTATCCGTTGTCATACAAATTGAGATGTTTAAAAGGCCGTAAAAGAAGCTTTCTTTAATTGTCATAATCCCACCGTTAAATTTCTGCGATTCTTGTTTTTCCGCCAATATACTCGATCACACACTAATTTTTTGCATTCCAACTGAATAAGAATACTCCAACGCACTAAAATGTTTTGGCCTCATCTCCCGAGTAGCGCAAGTAATATACAGCAACCAATATTGATACCAGAAGTGTGATAAATTGAGGAAAAGTTTTACTGTTTGAGATTAAGGCCTGAGGACGTGCCTACTTTGTTTATGTATGCACTTCAGTGTCTCATTGGATGATATATGTCTCCTCCAGGGCCATACGCAACTTTGAACATAATTTGTAATTATTCACATCGTAGAGTACACAAATTTCCCTGAACTAAATGGTGTGATCTTCTTGTCTGGCGACTTTTTGGGTAATTTAGTTTGAGGCTGTAACGAGAGCCCGTTAACGGATTTTATTTGATTCGAATTTTCAATTTTTTTTCGATTCGAGTTCCTAAGGGACGGTCTTGACTTTTTAAATGCGTGTGAAAACTTGATGCGCCGAGAAGTCGTGTACCCCATAGCGGCAAGTGGAACATAAAATTGAAAATTGAGATTATACAAAAAACGTGGTAACTACTAGGGCTGGGCGATTACGGGTTTGAATAATCGATAATCGATTATGGAAAATAATCGATTACACTGATTAATCGATTAATCAAATAATCGATTAATCAAATAATCGTTTAATCAAATAATCGATTAATCACCTAATCGTTTAATCAAAAGTCGATTATCACATACAAGGAGTGATAAATATCTGTTTGTATGCATTAATACGTTAATTATTTAATAATAAAAATAAAAAATAATTCCATTACTCTTTTCATCAAATCGTTCATTACTAGGCAGATCGATTAATCAATAATCAAAAAAGTGTCCCTGGTTCGAATCCGGGTTCGGGCATGGATATTTGCAAATGCATAGTGGGTTGGTTGGTAGAACAGCCTTGGCTGAAACCCTGCCCATTTGAAAACGAAGGTCAAAAATAAAAATAAATAAATAAAAATAAATGATTAGGCAGCTTACTCTCCGATGAGGTGTGCTTTAGTTTTGATGATACAATCTTAATTCATTTTAGCTGCTTAAAGTGACGTTTTAACATCCGCTATAAAATAAAATAATACTTGTGAGCTGTGAGTGCTCCTTTTTGCGTAAACTGATGATCCAGCTAATAATAATCAATTAAAATTTACTTAATAATTGATTAATCAAACAATCGATTAATCAAATAACCGATGAATCAAATAATCGATTAATCAAACAATCGATTAATCAAATAATCGATTAATCAAATAACCTATTATTCAAATAATCGATTAATCGATTAATTTAATAGAATAATCAAACCCGATTATCGATTATCGTTTGATTATAATCGATTAATCGATTTTTTTGCCCAACGCTAGTAACTACTTTTGTAGAGCTATTCATTTATCTTGGTGTTTTTTATTTAAATCTTAAATCTATATAAATAAGAACGAATCGAGGAAATATATACTCGTGTATATACGCGCATAACACCAAATTAGATAATTCTTTTTTTGTTGTGTTTGTTACCATCAGAACAAAGTTTGTAAAAAGATGTCTACAAAATTGTACGGAAACACATTTTAAATCTCAATATAACTCATAGATGGTGCGAAAGCTCTAGAAGAATTCATACCGTCCACATCAGGCGAGATGAGAAAAAATAGACGCTCAAACGTAAAAATTACGTATGACCGCGAAGGTTTCTGATGTAGTAAAACACTTTCCGAAATTCCCACGGGAACGGGAACAGGAAAAAACAGAATTTTATGTTTCACAGTTGAAAAGAGACTTGAATTTAGAACGTAGGTATGTACCAATTACAAATGTGTAATTGGAAAACAATTATAAACTCTAACGCAGGCGACTAACACAACATGGACTGATTTTGTGAATATGATTTGTAACTTCTACTATACTTGTTTCCCTGTTGTAAAGATTACAAAAAAGGGGACCACGAACAAAGTCAATTGGTTTACTGATGACAAATTACTAAACTCCGATCGAATTTACAACTGATCAGTGAACTACATTGTATATATAAAACACCAAATTTATATCATTTAAAGAAATCGCTCTCTTTACATTACAAAAAAGAGATTCGACTTGCCAAAATAAAAGTCAACGATAATTTTATTAGAAACTCTGGGAATTCCAGCAAATCTATGTGGTCAATAATAAATTCGCATAAAAAATTGAATCCGAGATTAGCAGTTACAGGCCAATCTCTATTTTGCCTGTTTTCAGCAAGGTCATAGAGAAACTTCTGTATAAACAAGTAGTTGACTTTTTTGAATCTAATAAGCTGCTCTATCAGTATAAATACGGTTTCAGGAAAGGTAGATGTACTTCTGACGCAATTATTTCTTTCACCGCGAAGGCTTTACTCGAAAATAAGCAACACATGATAGCTGCTTTTGTTGATCTCACTAAGGCTTTTGATTGTGTATGCCACGATACTTTAGTCCGCAAGCTTACTGAGGTGTATCACTTTGTAAACGGAGTTTGTCATTAGTGTCTTCATTTTTGTCTAATAGGTCCTCTTTAACAACGCAGTATCTAACAAATTACACATCAAATACGGCGTATCGCAAGGTTCTATCCTTGGACCCTTGCTGTTTTTAATTTATGTTAATGATCTACCATCCCATTTGCCGCCGCAGACGCAATGTATTTTGTACGCAGATGACGCTACACTAATATCGAGTAGTATGTGTTATGATTCGGCTTATGCCAACATTCAAGACGGCATCAAACTTATTTCTAGATGGTGCACTGATAATACTTTGAAACTAAATCCTGCTAAGACTACTATCTTGCCTTTATCTTTCAGAAAATCCCTAATCGTCTCTAATGGTGCTCATTTCACATTTCTAGGTAGCAAATTAGACTTTAAATATCACTGCGATCATTTGTCCAAAAAATTGAAAACGTCGATATTTTTACTTACTCGGTTGCGCAACTGCACATCTTTAAATACCATTAAAGCAGCATATTTTGGTTTTGTGCATCGTTCCCTCTCAT
This sequence comes from Photinus pyralis, assembly GCF_008802855.1. NCBI lineage: Eukaryota > Metazoa > Arthropoda > Insecta > Coleoptera > Lampyridae > Photinus > Photinus pyralis. The sequence goes on along the minus strand of NW_022170738.1, from coordinate 25,142,149 downwards.
ACGCCATCCTGTCTTGGGGACATAGTTCTCATTGGCAATTCTTGTTCAAACTACAACGTAGAGTTGTTCGGGTTCTGGCATCTTTAGGTTATAGGGACGATTGTCGTCAAGCATTTATCGATCTCAGAATCTTAACACTTCCTTGTATTTATATTCTTGAAGCCCTATGCTATGCTAAACGAAATATATCTCTTTACACACAAGTTGACGTACATACTCATCAAGTCATCACACAAGAAAAAAAAATATATCCGTACTGATCTATGCAGACTGTCAAAATCACAAGAAGGAATACAGTACCAATCCAAACATTTATACAACTGCCTTCCCTTTAGACTACCCCATATTTAAGAGACGCATAAAAAATTTTTTCTACTATGTAGCGCATTTTATTCTTTTAACGAGTTTGTGGCTAGTGGTAGATTATGTAATTAGTTAGCGTTTTTCTTGCGATTTTACTGTTTTTACCTGTCTGTTTTTAGTTTGTTTGTTATATTGTTTGTTATATATTATTATTTTTAATGTTTAATGTAATTTCCCGTTTCTTTTGACGAGTGTAAGTGTAATTCACACCTTCTCACAATTAAATATTATTATTATTATTATTATTATCATTAGGTTTGACGGTGATAAGGTGTACTCCGAAAGAGACTTCCCGAAGTTCCCACGGGAACGAGGTACGGGAAAAAACGGTACTCGACTGCTAGTAATTAACAATAATAATAATTCCATACTGGATGTGTTTAATATGTAGAGTTTACGAGTATAAGTTCGAAATGATTTATGGTCATGTTTTGTTTTCAAGGAACTCTGGATGGAAGACGGACTAAGCATTTTAGGCTAAAAAATCGCCGTAAGTATGTAATGTATTATCTTAATCAGAAAAAAACTGCGATGTAACATTTATTGGAAGATTGATCTAAATAAAGATAAACAAATTACCAGTTTTCCAAAAAAGAATTTATAGCCGCATTCCGCCGTTTGGCCCAGATAGTTTGATGGTGTGATGACAAGTTAAAAAATATTAAAATGTATGAGGTTATGGGGCAACATGTGCAGTCCAAAAGGATAGCGGAAGAATTTCTGATACTGTCACAACACTTTGAACCTCTGATTAATTTCATTTAAATATTGGGGACGACTTGAAAGAATGTTAACTGTGAGATGCGCGGTCGCCATAAGGAAAGATGGCCTCAATTAAGAAACCCCGCTATCAGCCATTTTGATATCAACGTTGGAAGATTTAGATACGTTTGGTGAATGTACTGTGCCGTGCGTACCCAAAGAAACCCCCAAGTTAAATAGAAACAACACGGCGGCGGCGCTAACGGAAAATTCGTGACTTGGTCTTAAAACACGTTGTAAATAAGAATGTAGGTATGCATGCAGCATGACCTTAGCTAAATATAACCGTTGCTTTCTCTTCACCGCATCATTCAAATTCTTTTTCCTTTCGTAGGCTCGTAAAGAATTAAAAAATCATATTCTAATTGATAGCAATGTACGAGTAACAAGATGAAGAAATCTCAGAACCTGTTAACTGCTTCAGGTCGACATTTTGTCAACCTTCATACATAGTTTTTCAATTGCAATTGCAACTTCCGAATAAGAGATGAAATTACCTGTCGCTAAGAAGCTCCACGCATCCGTGTAATCCCTTATAATCGCCACCTGGTAAAGCTGCGGTCGGATTGCTTTGATCTAGAAGTTCGGAAAAACAACCGCCCCCACTGGACTTGCACATGTAAGCCGTTCCAACGCACGACGGGAGATTGCAAAAACAGCGCACGTATTCTGAAACAAACAAGATTATTAATTAATATTTCTTCTTTCATTATTATTCAGGGTTGTTTGGGATTGTTTCATCAAACTAATAAAATATTGCTGCGGCATATTAGCCAGTGGCATAACGTCGCTCGTGCTGAGCCTTCACGATCAGATCTGGCTATACTTGGTTAGATGATTCCGGAATCGCAGTCCGCAGTCGTGAATCTAATTCACCTTTACTATACTTAGGTAACTTAGGTACTAGAAAGGTATTCTCCTCAGTACTTAGACCCATATTTTGAGGTATGTATTCGCAATGCGAATTTTCGCAAAACGGTTTATACATAAATCGCGCTCTTCAAGAGTGCGTAACTTTATTAACGAGTTTGTAGCGAGTTCATAAGTTTGCGGCGTCTGTCCGTTTGTCCTGACTTTTATTTTGCGTTGTATGAACGTCCGTATTACATATTAAAAAATTCGAGCGCTTACAGAGAGTAACTGCTTCTTAGTAAGCATGCGCATTTTGTGTAGCTTTTGTTGTTTTGTGTAAGTCTGCTTTAAACAAATTTTAAGAACACAATCTTAAAGCTACAAATAACATAATGCTCAAATCCACCATGGGTACGCATTTTTGTAAAAAAAAATTTCCTGCGACAGAATTGAACCTAGACCGCCCGGGTGCAAGCCGGATATCCTAACCACTCTAGACCATTGTCGCACACGTTAAATCGTTACCGAAGTCGGTTAAAATATCGGGGATATTTTGATAATGAATATTATGGGAATGTAACGAAAATGTTGTCACCCAAAATGCGTCATAAGGCTCTGAAAATAATAAATTCAAGTAACTGAGTACCCCGAAAACAGAATAGTGGCAACCGACTTCTGTAGGCCCATTTCGAAGTCTTAGGAGCAGTGTAGGCTCTTTCTCGTTGTTAGAAGAGTCTAGGTCTAGAAAAAATTGAAACCGCACAGAGCCCTCCGGTGCTATCGAGAGTAATGTAAGGATTTTCGAAGCCTCATAGGCCCCACGGCTTTATATCGCATTTTCAAGAAACCAGAACTATTTAGGTATCCTATCTGAGTTGGTCTGGAGATTTATATGTTCCATTTGAACCTCGCTTATCGGAAAAGAACTAATAACGTACTGGAAAGAGCCTAGGAGACTGTCGAACCGCTAGAAGAACCTGAAAAGCACTTAAGAAATTGTGGAATGCAACAGAGCATTGTGGAAGAAGCGCTGTACAGAGTCCAAACATTGCTTTTAGGGAATTTAGCGCCCTCTGGCTGATTTCCAGACGGTTCTAGTTCCTTACCAGTGATTTCTAACTCAGTTAAAGAACATTCCTGTCTCTTCCACAGCTGTCAATATCTTTTTCAGAGCTTTATAATAGATCTTTCCAAAGTCCAGTCCCCTCATAAAGAATCTCTGAAGGCCATTTCCAATTAAATGCGCGCTATTGTGATTTTCGTAAGAAAACACCATACCACCCGACTAACGAAAGTGTAAAGTGAAAGGTGGCCTAGCAATCAATGGGTAAATAATGCAAAATAATGATTTGTTGGCGTAGTAAGAGCTAATGATTTTAAAGTAAGTACCTCTTCTTTATTTTTGTTTTTTTTTTGTTTAGTTGAATACTTTTTTTTTTCTCGTCTAGTAATACATGTAGTAACGGGGTTAAGTGGAAGAGCAGACTGTGGCATTGCCGCAGTGCTGAACTTCGCCCTTAATGTACTGCAATAAATCTTTGTTTTCTTTTTTTTGGTACAATAAAGGCAATATTATTATTATTATTATTATTATTAATCAGACTAAGAGCAAACTTGCAGTCTCCTTACATTGCATTGGCCACGATATTGCCTTACAATTTGCAATTTACAGTTGCACCCCTGTTAGAACCGTCAAAATAACCTACAATACCCTTTTAAACCATGTCATTTCTGGAACTAAAGATTCTATACCTAACCTCGCTTATCTGGAAAGAAAGGGCCTAGAAGACTATGTTCGAAGGTGCTAGAAGGCAGCGGAGAAACCTTTCTAGAGAGTGCTAGACGACCATGGACTATGGAGCAACCTTCTAAGCGATGTGAGAAACTGAAAATTACATGTCAGGAAATTTCCAAATGGTTCTTAGCGCTTTACAGAACCGTCTAACCCACTTATATAGCTTTTAATGTCTTTTTCAGAGAACTCGTCATGGCCTAATGACTTTTACAGACAAAGCGCTTAAGAGATCCTAACGCAAGTGCGTGATGTTACAGATCTGAAAGTTTTGAATTGAACAATTCCCGCTAGAAACTGTACGCACTCCGTTAAATGCGAAAAACTCATCGGTTATGCCATTTAATTGGCGCGAATTAAAATATTCAAATTTACATATTTTTCATGACCTATGTTATTACGAGACAGGGAATGTCCTAGCCCAGGATAGGTGCCTAAGCTCAAACCATGAACACCAACCCGAAACATACCCCTGTGTATTATTACAATGAGACAGGTCATGGTCATAATGACTAGCACCTGAGCTCTAATTAAATACAAAACCGTAGATCACAATATGCATATTATTCGTGCTGCAAGCAAAAAGAATTAAAAACAATTGACGTTAAAAGAAACAGGGTGGTGAATTTAAAGATACCACTATTGCCAATCTTTCGACAGAAAATTTTATTTTTTTTAAAAGAAAACAGTTTTCAAAAAATTTTAAGATGGGGGCGGGAGAGGGCATTCAGAACGTTTGTTTTTTGAGCTGGATAAATTTTATAGTGACATTTAACATATAATTACAAGGCGAAACGCCTAAAGTCACAGAAGTAGGAACGCAAGTACAAATTAACAAGTTAAAAAGTAATCGTAAACGATTTACATAAAGCGCATTTCCACTTGCATTCATTTCCCATTTATAAGATGCAACTTCTGATAAAATCGTAAAAATCCGGCCACAAATATGAAAGATAGCGTTGCTCATGGGCAATCCATTTTTGACGTGTTACTTCAATTTCAGTTTATGAGAAGAATTTCATTTCAATGCTTTTCTAAATAAGAAAGTTGGAACTGCGCATGCGCAAACCTAAATTTAAAAACATTTTTAGATTTTCCTTTGTTCCAAGCGCCTAAGTATCAAATTTCACTTAAATGGTGCCATAGATAAAAAAGTTGGCACTGCGCATGCGCAAAAGAAAATTTTGAGACTGGCGCTCCATGATCCTTTATTCCAAGTGCCTATGTATCACATTTCATTTAAATTGTTCCATAAATAAAAAAGTTGGCACTGCGCATGCGCAAAGCCAAATTTTGAAACATACCCCTGTGTATTATTACAATGAGACAGGTCATGGTCAAAATGACTAGCACCTGAGCTTTAAATACAAAACCGTAGATCACAATATGCATATTATTCGTGCTGGTGTAAATGTCGGGCTCTGTTACATAACAGCCTTAACAAATACATTCACTTCCGTGGCAGGTGATGGCACAATATTTTAACTAGTGATGATTATGATGGAAATAAAATCTCCGATGTTGTCGTACAAGTTGAAAACTATTATAACGTAAAATTGTAAAATGCAAATTGAAAAGAAGTAAGAAAGACCCTAGAGCTACTCTCGTAGTAATGATAGGGCAGGCGATTTCAGTTACTTTTGGCAGGAATTTTGTTTTTTTTTGAGCTGCCCCTGAGTTATTACAAGTGCATTCAAGCGAATGATAAAGCTCACCCGAACAATCAAAGATTTTCCAAAGCAATAAAAGGTACTGTGGTCCTTCCAGGCAATTTCCAAAGTTTTTGAGAATCTTTACAGAGCATTCCTCTCCTAACATCCGCATTTAAACGTGTACATCATCTTCTAAATTCTAAATGTTTCTTTTACACTCCTTGCAAGCCTTCAAAATACCTCCTTTAAGTTTTCATGTGTTCACTTCACACAGCCTCCCACCCACCCTCGTCTTTTTGGCTTTGTCGCACCTTTTTCCTTTGTATTTGTCTTTACATGTCTATCTTTCACGCCTCTATTAAGCTTCCTCCATTCTTTTCTCTATTCTTTATCATCTAGGTACATTTTCTTCATCTCATCTCTTTTCCCACACCTTCCTTTGTGATTCCTGCATATCGAAGTAGTTCCTTTTAATTCGCCTTCCTCCACGCCTTTTTCTCTCATGTCTGTTCAAACACTATATCGCGCTTTCTTTGACCTTCTTGACGAATGAGGCATTCCCATATATCCTCTGCAAGCCTCTTTCACAGTTCCATAATTCCATTACGCCTTTTTCACACCTGTATCATTCGTCCTTTTTTTCCTTGTGCGTTTTCTTCTCTGTCTCTTCTTCGCTCCTTCTCTCTTCAATGCTTTTTCGTTCACGTGTACTTTCTCCCACGCATTTACTTTACAGAACCACTTTACGCTTTTATTACGTTTTTTTTCTTTCTCTGCGTTTTTCCATGCCTGTTTCTATCCTTCTGCGCGACTTTCCTGGAAGTTCTTTACGTTAGCACTCCATTCACGTGTCCTTCTTTCAATTATATTATTTCTTCACTTCTATCATCTCCTTTTCCCACGCCACATTCTCTCTCGACGTCTTCTTCCTGTGCGCTTTTTATTCAAATAACGAAAAAATTCAAAACTAATACACTAATAAAAAATGCAAAAACAACATACTGTCAAGCAAGCAATGAGTAGATATGCCTACGTGCGAGCAATTCGCCAAAAACTATGATCTTTGCAACCGTCAGAGTCGTAACTGGTCATTTTGCGCAATTCCCACTTAAATTACCTACGGAATCCGGCAAGAACGTTGTGACTGTAGCGAGATCTATTGAAAAGAGATAAATCCACTCTTCGGCCTAGGATTCTATCCCTCCAGTCGCTTCGCTTGAGCCTGTTTTACCACGCAGACCTTCCAATCAGGTGGCTTGAGGGTCGAGTGATATTTCCAGAAACAAGAAAGATACAGTACTGGTAGAAGTTAAGACATTTCCAATTTGCGTCGTAGATTTTGCCTTGTTGTTGCCAGTTGCATCGTTAAGAATTTGCGTCGTAGAAATCTATCGTCATCATCAGTAAGGAGTCAAATCGACGACATTCGAGAGCAGCTCCTTCACGGTGATAATCAGATAGCAAAGTGTTCTTAGATATGTTTACGTAGTCAAAAATATATATTTTGGACCACCAATTCTGAGATTTGATCAAAAGTTGGTATTTTTAAAAGTCAACACCCTGTATATTTTAACGCCAATTTTTTGCATTCTTTTTTCTCTCCATGAATCTAAGGCTCGATCTAAGGCCTACTATTTAAAAACAGTAAAAAGATAAGCTTTGCATGGTTAAATTAAAAAAAATATACCTAGGTGGTAAGCAAAAAGAATTAAAAACAATTGACGTTAAAAGAAACAGGGTGTTGAATTTAAAGATACCACTATTGCCAATCTTTCGAAAGAAAATTTTATTTTTTTTAAAAGAAAACAGTTTTCAAAAAATTTTAAGATGGGGGCGGGAGAGGGCATTCAGAACGTTTGTTTTTTGAGCTGGATAAATTTTATAGTGACATTTAACATATAATTACAAGGCGAAACGCCTAAAGTCACAGAAGTAGGAACGCAAGTACAAATTAAAAAGAATAGACACTAGAACATTATATCAGCTATGTAAATTCCACACCAATCTTCACACAGTTGCGCCATGGTTATAAACGGGAAGATCCAGGCGACATTTTTCGGGTTTCCAAAGTTCGAATTTGTCAGAAATAGTTTTCCAGCAATCACGAACAGTTTTGCTCGGGTTAAAATGGCGGCGGTTAGCCCGCAACCAAGACCAAGACTAGTTTAAGTTTAATTAAAATAAGTATTGTGTAGTCGGCAAGCCGGGTTTTGAAATCGAAATGCCTTCGAGCGGGATTTGGTGGAGCTCGCACAGGTGTTACAACATAACTTATTGCAAGCGGTGCATTTTTTGCAAATGAGAACATTTCCTGTAAGTAAAAAGGACATCTGAAGTATCAGAAACGGAACAGATTAAAAATAATTTTGTTCACAAACTGACGGACAGAAAAGCAACAATGAGTTCCTGTAATTACACGAGCGTCCGTAATTTATGTAGGAGGTGTAATTACGTTTGAACAAAATCGCAGAAAATTCCGACCCGAGCGTTGAGAAAGGAACAGATTTTACTGGGACAATCCATTAATTATGTACAAAAAAAATGTTTTAACAATCGGTAACCGTTCATTATCTACCCAGCGATTTACCTCTAATTTATTTAATATCATCCTCTTTATTCTTCGTTAACAACGTGTTGCTGCGCTCAGGTAAATAATAACACGGACCGGAGAGATGTTAAAGGTACCAAATTATAGGGGGAAGCAAAAGTACATACGAAAATATGATACCTCCATTAAAGTAAATAAAGGTAGATGGATCGTAGGAATGAATTATTTCGAAGTGGATCCTTTCCAGCAGCAGGCGGTCGCTTGTATAGTAATGAGTAGTGTAGTTGAGGCTGGTAACAAATAATTGTACACAACTAGAATGGTCAGAATAAAATATTGGCCGTCTCAAATTTTAGAAATCTATATTTAAGTAGACTAGGACGGCGCCACGAACCCATTACACTCAATTAACCAACCCCGACAGTTACAATTAGCAAAGTAACCAATCGGTACGACGACATGCGACAACATTCCGAAAAAGTCGGCGTTCGTCGAATTTGTGATTTAGTTGCACGGATATTTTGAGAATGAATTTGGTGAAACAAGGTAGCTATTTGGATAACAAAAATGATGCCCGAACTAATTGCATCAAAGATTTTGCAGATTAGGCTTGCGTAACCGGATGTTGGTGGGGTTAGAAGAACGCCCAAGAACTTTTCGGTATCGTATTATCATTGTGTCCAAGCACTTAGCATTCAATCTCCTTGTGCAAATAATGAAAACTGTCCACGTACAGATAAGACTGACAGCTTTTCTTGCGAACAGAATGATCATGATTAACCAAAATGTTTAGATTGTGAATTGGGTTCTAAAAGGTAATTTGTGCGAAACAAAATTCATTCAAGAGCTACACAAAGCAGTTCGTCGAACACTCACATTCCAAGCCATTAGTGCTTCAAGCATCCTTTAATCATAATGCGTACTTAAACGGACAATTTTGAATGTACGAAATTGCTCTACGTCAATTAACGTACATGACTCATTTGATGTGATGATTTATTTTATAGGCGTTTATTTAGAAACCCTTATTTTATTTGCTCCAAATACATCAAACGGTACGCAAAAGCTTTACCTGATTTGAAAATAAAACTACTATCCGAATATTTGGGGAAGTGGTCACGAAGTATTTACGGTAAAACAACAAATAAAGGGGACAAAACGCAGTAGCAGGTAGAAAACGTGACTGCAATGATTAGGCGCCAATTATGCGCCGTTTGGTACTCGTAGTAATAAGTAAAAGTATAGGTACTCATGAACTGGACAATGTTTTTTTTCTTAAGCGCCAATGCAATGCGATTTTAGGCAGTAACTTTTATGATGTGTCAATCCTCGAAATAAAATGGCGCCACAACATAAATGCCGCAGGCTGCAGACTTCAGGGTTTTTAGATTCTTCAGATTTTCCCAGATCTCCATAACTCTCGGTACCCATATGATTATTTCAACTCTTCCATTTTTTTGGAATGTTTCGGATTTTTCACATCTTCAGATCATAAAGACAAAAAATCTTACCTATTAAAAAAAAAACTGTTCAAAATAGAATGTAATGACTCAGTAGCAATTTTGAACATTGATATTGAAATCCTCAATTTACTTACATTAAATATTATAAGTAAAATATAGAAGTGTTCCTATCGGTTTCAAATTTTCTACATGGTCATTACATTCTAATTTGAACAGTTTTAGTAACATTTTCTTCGGGTGTCCTAAAAAAATCCAGTTAAAAAATGAAAACACACAAAAAATTAAAGTAGGCCTAGGTCTTTGAAACTTTCACGTTTACTCAGTTTTTCATTGTGAACAACATAGCTTAATAACATTTGTGCGTATCTCCTCTCCAAAGAGTACTTTACTGGTATGAAACACACGTTTTTTGAAAATTTCGAAGGTACCTTTAATTTTTCGAAAATAAAATTATTTCACAAATTAGTTTCTAACCAAACAGGACTGACTCCCAGACGCTCAAAATTCAATTCGAAAATTGTGTGTAGAGCAAACAATCGAGGGACACACTGTATATCATTCGAATTTTTAAAACTTCAACACTGAGTTTTTTCATTTACTTAAATTTTCTCATCATTCTTGGGTTTTCGAGATTCTTCAGATTATAAAATCGTTTAGTTTCATTTTCTTCAGTTTCTTCGGATATTTTTGATTCTGGCGATTCTTCACTTGCTTCTAATTCTGCCGATTTTTCAGATGCTTATGTCTTTATCCCTTTATCGAATTCTTGTGATTCTTTAATTTCTTCAGCTGCATTACATTCGTCTAATTTTTCCGATCTTCAGATTAGTGGCACTCTCAAAAACTTCAAGGCTTTTTTTAAATGAAAACCCCCCTTTTGTGTCCTCCCCAATGGCCCTTAACAATATTTTCTTGATCTTCATAAATTACAAATATGCAATTTGTAAAAACTGTTTTTATACAGGGTACTCAAAAATAATTTTAATTTTTTAAATGGAAACTCCGTCTTTTGTGTGTATATTATTAACATTTTAGTTTTTAGTTTAATATAAGTTATCCAAAAATAAACCAAGTTTTCGCTTTTTGAAAGTTTTAACATGATTTTCCGAATTTCCTGATTTACAATAATCCCACTTTCTTTACAGGGGGTACAAGTTGAATCACGGTGTAAAATATATGAATTACTCGTTCAATTTTGAAGCCATTTCGTGATCGTCTAACGTCGCAAAGAAACGGTAAAAATAGGTGGAGTTTTCTTACTACAATCGCACTCGCGCACATTTATTTCAAAACGCAGAGCAACCCGAGATACCACAAAAAATATAGATAATAAATTGTAGAGGACTAAATCTATCTTCAACCGTGTTTGAGTAATAACGATTTTTTATAACACTCACATTTTAAATCGTTTCTAAGATTCATTGTTTCTCAGAAAGGACGTCTTCAATGCGCGAGACTGTGATTTTCGTAAGAAAACTTCATAAGACTCCACTGGTGGAAATGTGACGAATTGAGCCGATTTCTCCACGTCTCCCTTACAGTAAACTGGATTCACTTTGTGCTTATACTAAAAGTAGGCCATTTTTAATACGTAGTTATCGCTGTTTATATAAAAAAAACACGTCGACTAAAAGTCTTGTAATTTTCCATCCCTGACCTACCCTTTAATTATTGTATTTGATGTCGAGCACTTTTTTCAAGCGACTATTACTATTATATCAAATCATAATCATAAAATGTTTTTTTTTCTTCGCATCAAATTGATTACAGGATAATACACGTTTTGGCACGTTTTTAACGCGTTGGTGAAAAAAGTAGCGCTTATACAGGGTGGCAATTTGAAAACTTACCACCCCCCATGTCTTAGTAAATAAACGAGATATTTAAAAAAATCAAAATCCGTCTCGGTAATTCGGAGAGGGAATCACAATGACATAGTTGACGACGCACCCCCTCCAACCCCCCCCCCAACTTTTAAATCTTAAATAGTGACCCCCCATATGTGTGATACCTCGTTGGAAAGCTCTGAAAAAATGCGTTCCAGACACACCAAATAGCATTACATTTAAGTTAGTAATTATCGTGCAAATCAAAAAATAGACTAACATAATACATTTGAAATCTGTCGTATTTAAAACGCAACCGGCGAACATTAGACGAACTAAGACAGAGAATAATTCAAGAATGTCGAAATATTGCAATACCAACATTTGAAAAGGTTCGACAAGAGTTTGAGAATAGATTATACCTACTACTGTCTTACCAATAACAGAAACGATTTTGAACATTTATTGAAATAAAAGCCAACTTTAGAAAATGTATCATATTAGTTTATTTTTGGATTTGCACGATAATTACCTACTAACCTAAATGTAATGCTATTTCGTATGGTTGGAAAGCATTTTTGAGAGCTTTCCAACGACGTATCACACATGGGGGGTCCCTATTTAAGATTTAAAAGTTGGGGTGGCTGGGACGCAAAGGGTTGGAGGGGATCGTCGCCAATTATGTCATTGTGATTCGCCCTTCGAATTACCGAAACGGATTTTGATTTTTTAAAATATCTCGTTTATTTACTAAGACATGGGGGGTGGTAAGTTTTCAAATTGCCACCCTGTATAATCACTTTGGGATTTCGACCGGTCGGGATGTCGGTCGACTGCAGAGGTTTTTTAATCATCGTAGAACGATCGGGTTTCGACGCATCGAGTACTTTTCAACTTGTTTTTAAAATTGTTGTATTTTGTCCGTCCGTCCGGACCCACTTCTTCGATTTTGAACTACTTTTAGAGGAATTGTCCTAGGGCCCTGGGTTTTTTTGCAATAGGGGGCGCGGGGGTTAAAACACGTTCTAGCCTTCCTGGTATTCAAATGAAAGGTCTCAACAGAAAGGAATGTCTACCAACCATAGTCCTCCTCCTCCTCAACTCCTTACCCTGATCGGTTATAATTCCTTATTTCTTAAGAACAGATTGTTGGAGGAGAGTACTCACAAAATCAATCGTCTGGACGAGACATATGTATCGGTGAAGTCAAAGCTGACATCTTAAAAACAAAGTCCGAAGAGGTACTCTCAAAGGGCGCCTAGACGAGACACATCTACTGGCAATGTAAAAAGTTAATTGTAAATATCTCGAAAATGTTGGAGTAAGGACTTGCATTATATACGTATATTTATTAATTTAAATAATATTATATAATGTATCTATGCCGAGTGGCCCTTAAACATCGATAAATAGAGCATACTAATACCTTACACCCCCCTACGAGTATTTAGATTTACTAAGATATTTGTACAAGAGTTGTGCACAATGCATACTTGTTTCCTCTCTTTTTGTATTATTCGTTTTTTTTACTTTCAATGAATGAACTCTAGAAAGGGATGGCGTCTACCCCCAGGGTAATAGCAATCCCCAGTGCACGGTCAACGGAAGCCGGAAGACGGTAAGTAGAACCTTAATCATATGTTTTATAAAAATCGGTGTTGTTTGGCAAAATTATACGAGACAACGGACATCAAATGGTCTATATGGGGAATATAAAAAGTATCGATCTAGTTTGGCAATCTATAGAGTGGGGCGGTTGAAGTTAAATTGAACAAGTTAAAAAGTAATCGTAAACGATTTACATAAAGCGCATTTCCACTTGCATTCATTTCCCATTTGTAAGATGCAACTTCTGTTAAAATCGTAAAAATCCGACCACAAATATGAAAGATAGCGTTTGCACATAGGCAATCCATTTTTGACGTGCTACTTCAAGTTCAGTTTATGAGAAGAATTTCATTTCAATGCTTTTCTAAATAAGAAAGTTGGAACTGCGCATGCGCAAACCTAAATTTTGAAACTAATGTTAGATTTTCCTTTGTTCCAAGCGCCTAAATATCAAATTTCACTTAAATGCTTCCATAGATAAAAAGGTTGGCACTGCGCATGCGCAAAATAAAATTTTGAAACTGGCGCTAGATTTTCCTTTATTCCAAGCACCTATGTATCAAATTTCATTTAAATGCTTCCATAAATAAAAAAATTGACACTGCGCATGCGGGAAACCAAATTTTAAAACTGGCTTTAGATTTTCCTTTATTCCATGTGCCTATGTATCAAATTTCGCTTAAATTCTTCCATAAATAAAAAAGTTGGCACTGCCCATGCGCAAAACCAAATTTTGAAATTGGCGTTTGACTTTCCTTTATTCCATGTGCCTATGTATCAAATTTCGTTTAAATTCTTCCATAAATAAAAAAGTTGGCACTGCGCATGCGCAAAACCAAATTTTGAAACTGGCGTTTGATTTTCATTTATTCCAAGTGGCTATGTATCAAATTTCATTTAAATACTTTTATAATTAAAAAAGTTTGCAATTCGGTTTATAAATGGTCGAGATGCGGAAAGGGCACTGTGAATTTTGAATCGATTCGACTCAACTTTTGGCATTGCGTATTATATGGCTAAAGCTATGCCCATATTGAATTTCATGCAATTCAGTTTCATAACTAACGGAGATGTAAAAGCAATCGGACATTTCTAAACAAAGTTATCGTTCACACGGACAGATAGAGGGACAGACAGACAAAGAACAGACGGACAGACCAACAGGCAGACGACAGACAGCAATGCAAAATTATAAACGATCTCTAGGATCGTTAATAAACGGCAAAAGTGTAAAATTATGGAACATGTAAAAAACGGTTTTTTATTTTTTTTACAATAACTTTTTTTGTAAGCGGTCCAGAAAAAATTCCTTCCTTGGTGCAAGACTCGACACCATAACGAACCAAATAGCGAAAAAAGTAGAACAATAGCTCTTAAGATAAAGAACTAGTAGCGTCGCAAAACGAGAGGACGGACGGACGGACGGACGGACAAAGTGGCCACAATAGCGCATTTTTTTAAACTTTTGTGGAAATGCGCTAAAAAACAAACATTTTAAAAATAAAGTTGCTAATTTCGCACACTTGATTTTAGAGATGTTTAGAAGCGGCAACAGTTTAGAAATGCCGAAATATTAAAACGATTATAGGCACTTTCCTGTATATATAGGGTGTGCTGATCCTACATCAGGAAATTATTTAACCGTATACAAGATGTCTAAAAACCACAAAAAATCGATTTTTAATTGCAGTCGGGATGTGGAAGTTAAGTTTTAACAACAAAAAACGTTGAAAATCGCCGTTCTTCTGGACAATTAGTTGTGAAGCGTGCACTTCTTTTCCTCTTACTACAATTACAGAACCTACGAATGGAATTTTAATGACCAAGCTAATAAACTTAATTATAATGTTGAAGATAATAATTTTAAAGTAGAAGTTTATTCCGAAAACGTAATTATTGCCCCCTAATGGTATTGTTTGTAAGTGCGTTATCTTTTCAAACTTTACGGCCAAAGGAATAGCCATAATTTTTACGTGGAAACATTTAAGAAAATATACAAAGAAAGAGAGATATCGAAGGGGGCATTTATCTTTCGACATGGTAATGCACTTAAAACAGGTAAGTTTATACCATCAGGTGCAAACCGCCAAGCCATGGCCTTTTCGTTACAAAACCCATAAACAACGTAAAACTTTTATCAGTCTTCTTTGAGGAAGCGTGGGTGTAGCCGATATTAATATTTAATTAAGTAAATGAATTTCGACCGGACGAGTAATGCCTTAATCCGCACAACTCTACAAGTCGCTTATTTTAATTACTTTTCGAACCACGCTCGGGTATGTCGATTACCGGAGTTAAAACCAATTAAAATTCTTGTAAAGGTTTTGTTGCCTTTTTTTTATAATGCAATAAATGAGTCAGTGTTTACTCTCTCTCTATTTAATTATACGCGGCATTAATTAAATAAAGTCGGCTGAAAAGCGCTTATGCAAACATGAGAGGGTCGCGGTATTTCTTTTCATTTTTTACGACTCATGCTATATACGTATTCTCGTAGGTAAGTTTTTTTTTTAATTAGAATAATCTACCTACCCATGGGAATATTATTTTGTTTTCATACGTATGTGGACTGTGGAGAGAGTCTGTGGAGAACAACTTTTGAAAGTAGATTTTTTATTCAATCATTAACTTATTTATTTTATGGCATTAAAAATAATAAAAGCTGTAGAAGGAACTAAAGTACCATTCATCCTAAAGTACCATTCTCAATAAACTAAAGCCGATTCTCATGGCAATTTTTATAGCAAAAAGGAGCTTATCCCTCAATATCTCTGCAGGAACTACCTATATTATTTCAGTGCCCCATAAGTGAATTTAATGCATTTTGGTGACCACGTCTCTTCGTGACAAGTGATAGTCATTCCTACACTGCTTTGTTCGCAAATTTATTTATCTGTAGATCTGGTACATCAAAAGTCTAAACGAAGGTACAGCAACAGACTTTCGACAACGGCGACAAAATCCAGCGGCGGTTATTCTTGGTTGGAAGACATCAAAATGAATACGATACGAAGAATCGCGTACACGATTTCAGTAGGGGAATTTTTTTCCACTCAGCTCGTATTCGGAAACCAGACTTTTGATCCGGCTCATATTCAATAGCACCGATTCGTGAACTCTTACAAATCGATTGGCGAATTAAGGTGTGACATCGCTGTCTCTCTTCCTTCTCGAGTTAGACGGGGAACAGACAGACGAACAAAACTGTCATATAAGAGCAATTTTTTTTCTTTCGAAATATTTCCCTAAAAACCCGCATAAGTAGTTAAATGCAAATATTCGAGCATAGAGATTATGGTTTGAAATACCCCAACAGCCCCACAATATGCTAGTTTATGAGGGCTTCGTTGGTGCTCAATAGTTCAGCGTTAGTGCTCAAGTTTTCTTGAAAAAGAATTTTGTTTGGTTCCTACGAGCTTCACCCTTGCCCAAACTAAGCTTCAATTGCTCCCACTGTTATACTCATCACTATAAGCGGGCGTTAGTAATCAAGTGCTTTCCATTAAACATTTTGAGATTATTACTTCATACTTGCTCGAACTGTGTTCAAATTTGTTCGAATTTATGACAATCGTTTGGCACTAGCACAGTGCTGACTGACAAACTCCCCCCCGCGACTCATTTCATGTGCGCGTGCGCCGTCCCGTTCAGCCTATCAGAATGTACAGCGCACCTTGCCATATTTGAAAAATTCTGTGATAGTTCCTTTATAAAATAGCGGAATCGGAGGGTGAAGCGGAACTGACAAAATATGCAGAACTTTCGTACTTGCGGAAGCGGACACAAATAAGTTTTATTTTTTAACAAAGTTTCCATTTACGTTCAACTTAACGTGCAGGTTATCTGTCAAAAACGTCATTTTGCCTATACTAAATAACGCAAAATAACGTTTTTTATCAGATAACCTGCACGTTAAGTTTGACGTTTCTGATACATCACAGGACTGATTACTTTATTGACGAGCTGCTAGCGAGTTTATAATTTTGCTGTGTGTCCGTCCGTCCGTTAGCACGATATCTCCAAAACGAGTGGATCAAATCTGCCGTTTTCAAAATAAGTATACGGGGTCAGGTAAAAAAGTTTACGGAACTAACTTCATTTTTTTAAATGAAACACATTGTATATTTAAAAAGTAGCATATTAAATTCCTTCTTCACAAAGATAATGCGCCAGGAATAATATTCAAAAAATATTCAAGTGACTTTTAAGATTTAAACAAATTAAAAAAATATAAAAAAAAATTTTTAATTAAAAAAAAATCTTTCTGAATCAATGTTACATTTTTCTAGTGTTATATTTTTGAAAAAAGAATTTACGCTACCTTTTAGATTAAAGGATAGTGTTCCATCTAAAAAATGACGTTAGGTCCGATTACTTTTTTACCTGCCCCCGCATGCTTATATTGAAAACGACAAATTATTCATTATAAATAAACTTTTGTAGAAGAGATTTTTCTGTATCGCTTATAACTAAGAAAATATAGTCAATGTGAAATTGACACTTTTTTTAAATTTTTGCTCGCATATCTTTAGCAAGCGAATTCAAATTTTGACCACATGACCCCTATATTACTGTTCTGATAGAAGTAACCATTACGGAGATGAGTGTCGAAAATGTAACACCCTGTACATAGTCATTTTAATTATTACTCATTACATAGCTATCGGTATTTTAAGTCATAGGTCAAAGGTACAGGTACAGTGGTATGTATTAAAATCTTAGCGAGCCGTTCATTCCAATGCTAAAATTACAAAACCCGAGAGACACTCGTAGCGAGCTACTTATATACGACGTGATTTTATCCATTTCGCAAGTATTGAACAAACAGATAATCTCTACAGGGTGCTAATTAATTAAATGCCGATAATACAGGGTGAGAATCCTCGAGTGATTTTAAGGAGAAAAATTTATATCAACATCTTACAACCTCTTAGCTTTGTGCTACATGGTGTTAAAATTTGAAGAAAAAAGTGAGTTTTTTATCATAATTTTTTATCACTCTTAGATACTTTTATGAAATTTTGTACACACTTTTTTCATCATTTGCATTTTTTGAAGTAAAAATTTTTTTAAATTTTCACCAGTGACGTCCGTATGGTGATTGAACTCACAATTTTATTTATTAAGTTTAGGACATATGTTGATATAAACTTTTCTGCTTAAAATGACCCCTGTATTATCGGCACTCAATTAATTAACACCCCGTATAGCAGTTCTGATCGAAACAACGCGGCTCTCCAATCTGCGTCACTTTGCGCAAGATTTTTGTCTAAAAATGGGTTAGCAACCATCTGATCATTTTAATTTTTAGTGCATTTTCCAAAAGGAAATTTTTTCAAATTAATGATAATAATAATAATTAGCGAAAAATCAACTAAAAAAAATCATCTAAAAATTAAAGATTCGAAATTATAGTTGAAAAAAGAACGAATAATTTCCATTATTAATTTCTAAGATCTCCGATTTTAAAAATCCTCAAGCTTTATTGGAATTCGAAGTTTTATAGTTCAGAATTTCAAAACCAAACCAGACTGACAATGAATTTTTTTATTTTTTCAATTCTTTGAAGTGGTAACTCGAGTGATAATTTATAACTATTAATAATCATGTTGGACAGCTAAAATTTACTTTTTACGGTATCTACAGTTGGATACTCAGATCTACTCGAAAGAGAAATTCTGTTATAAACCTCTTGTAAAGCAAATTGTGGGTCAACTGCTGCAATCATAATAATTATATTTTATTATTTGAAAATCAATACGTGTGAATGTTGTACACTTATAATAAATAACGAGATTTCGAAATTTAGTGTCAGGGTGTCAAATCATAAAAATACATTTTAATTGAAGTACATCAATTTTATTTAAAAATCTTGGAAACTGTTTTCGTTGCTAATAAAGCGACATAAACAATATTATTTATTGATAATATAAAGTACATAAGCGAGAGAGTTGAGTAATTTCCTCATGTTAATTTATTTTTATCTTGTTCAGCGAAACGAGATTATAAGAAAAGAGAACATTCTAGTTCAGAGAATCATAAAATTCTTTCCTGTTCACAAAAGTCACGTCACATTTTATTGGACTAAACAAAGGTGCGAACTTTTTGACTGAGTATCATCATTGTTTAAATACTTTAATTTAAACAATGGTATCATTACCATCGGATGCTTTCACTTTTTACAACAATAATTTACCTTTCACTATAAGACTATTAATTCGTACCAGTATACGCATTGCCACAAATGCGGAATTGGGAAACACGAATTAAAATCACATAAGCCGTAGATATAAAACGAGACAGACGCAGAGTAACAATTAAGTAAGTAAAACGGGCCAAAATGAGGCTTTCCCCATGTGTTTTTGAAACGGCTGTCATTTTGCAAAAAATCCTACCGCAAAAAAAGAAAGAAACGTGGTTTCATTAGGTTTGCAAGCAAAAACTCGTTAATCATTTTGGACTTTTTGTGCGACCGTCTGATGTGTAGATGATAACTCGTGAATGGTTTCGAATTCTGTTTTCAATAATAGGTAGACAATGGTAAAGAGACTCTTTTGTAAATTGAGGGGGGGGGTATAAACCCACGTTCTACCCTTCATGGTATTCTAATGAAAGGTCTCATCGAAATAAATTGGTGGGTACATACCTATCTGATAGTTTTCGAAATATCTTGGTTTTCCTGGATTTTATATTCTAATCTTAAATAAGTTATATGTAATTTACATAATAGTGAGGTGGCCATGCAAAAAAAAGGCAATTTTTATCTGCCTCGTTCAAAGCTATGTGATAATCCACCCTGATGGTTAGGCAACACACGTTTACATCTGAAACAAAAATATAATATGCTCTGTATATAACCAACAACAGTTTTGCGCAGATGCCGAATACTAGGGGATTTTCGTAACGAAGCTGGGGGAGAGGAAGATGGCGACGAGGTCGATGGAAGGCACACGCTTTCCCGGTTTTTTTATTCTTGATTATTTTGGTGGTGGTGTTTTGAAGGTGTATTTACAGGTAGTAACCATTTTATTCTTTCTTGTTTTAGCTATTTAATCATTGAATTACTTGCCACAATTTGATATTGTTTACATTTTGCTGATTTTGCATAAACTACAATATCTGAATAATGGCGTACTCCATGTCTTTGTTTTGAGTACCGTTAGATGAATCATGTTTGTTTGTTATACTGTACAGATGATTATGCCATTATTTTGTTTAATTAAGTATTTACTTCTGTTATTCACGAGTTGATTGTCGGTGTGATGTTGCTCTGGTCGATTGACCCGTAACTATTCCGAGAGGGAAGTACCTAATACAGTTTGATTTTCGCTGTATATGTTACTGATTCGTGGCGCTGCAGTTCTTGCGCGTTATCTATACGAAGGGGGGCTCTTTTATTTGATGTTTCGATGTTTGTGTGTGAGAGTGGGTCATTATGTCTCCGCAGTTCGATCTTTCGCTGTATCTGTTGCCTACTCGTCTCGTGCGGATTGTAGTTCTTAACATCTTAGCAATACGAGTGGGGGCCCTCTCATTAAAATTTCCTCTATTTAAAATATGTTCTGTTTGAGCGATAATCGATTTTCACATGAATACTTGCTATTGGCCAATGACATTCTCACATGTACTTTTCGTGGTAAATTAAATTATGTTAACGGAAGAATGGAGTAGAGCCACACCATTTAAATGTTTCTTATGTACATGCAATTTATTATTTTACGAGTTGTGTTATCTCTATTGATCGTACAGGTATTTTGATGTGTTTTTTTACTGAATTGATTTATCATGTTTTCCACTGCATTTATGATGTTTTGTGTACTTTGATTTTATAAACATGTTTAATTGCATTTGATTTGATTATCTGATTTTTATCATACAATATGAGATTTATTTATGTGTATTTTCTCTTGCATTTTATTGCTGTAGGCGATTTATTTCATGTATTTGTGTGGCCCATGCCAGGGTTTTAGTCCCGTAGAAGGTTTCCTTGGCATGGTCTTGTGTGTGCGTTAATATATTTATTTGTTCTTGTCATTTCTTACGCACGACAGTTCTGTCTTTTATTTAATTCCCTTCCCGATATGTCTCACGTCCCAACACCTAAAAGAACCGATTACACAACGTAGGAGTTCATTCGTGCCATCCAAGTTGAGCCGATTGCCATCCCAATTCAAAAGTGCCGTGAGACGTCCATCGTTTCGACTTGAAAGGTAGGTGGCTCTGCTTGTGGTTTCTTGCCAGAGTTGCCAACGGTAAGTATAGGGTAAGTCAACGTTTTCAGTCTCGGTTTGATAAACCCCTAGGAACATTACAGCTAAAGTCATATTTATTAATTCATTTTTCTAATAATTCATTTAAGTCTATAAAAACTGCAGAATAAATTTGATAGTAAAAACATAAACAAATATCTTGGTTTTTCTACTTTTTATATTTTAATCTGAAATAAGATCTAATTTACATAATAACGAAGTGACTATGAAAAAACATGAAACTAATATCACTGACTGGATGACATTAGAAGTTAAATTAAATTTGCTTTGTAGTCAAATGTTTTTACTTATTCTTCAGTTTTTGCATGGCCACCTCACTATTATGTAAATTACATATAACTTATTTAAGAATAGAATATGAAAACCAGGAAAACCAAGATATTTCGAAAACTATCAGAGATAGGTATAGGACATTATTATCAAAAGTTGAATGTTTTTGGAGGAGCTAAATGATGCCAGAAAAATATACAGGGTGTTCCATTTAAAAAATGTGAGATTTTTAATATGAAGTTTTGCAACTTTGGACCAACCAAAAAAACACCCTGTAATCATAATCATAATCATAATCATAAATTTATTAGTAAGTAGAATTACAATAGCAATTATTTACACGTCAATAAATAATAAAAAATAGTAGATATATAAATATAACATATAAATATAACAGACACAGACACACATGACACAAGTAATTACAAAGAAGAAGAAAAGTTATATTTTTAATGTTTTATACTCGGTTTTATAGTAGATGTATTTATTTGACGTTTACTTAACCCAGGATAAAAGATATAAAACCTGGAATCAAAATTTAAGTAATAATTTTGACAACACATACTGACGCTGGCAAATGCGCAATTTTATTTAAAAATCGAATTATCAACTACTAGCTTTTCGGATATTAACCATAAATAAAAAAGACGTACAATTACACGTAGAATTAAAAAATGCATTCAAATACAGGGGGTTCTATTTAAAAAATGTAGATTTGGGCGCCCTACCTTGTGGGCGCACCCCGTATAATTCCAAATAATTTTAATGTGGAGAATATTCAACAATATCATAATACAAAAGCACTCTATCGAAAAATCTTATCTTCAAGGCATTAAGTTACTCCGCGCAATCGTTGACTCACCCTGTACAAACTATAACTTTCCCGCGTGCCTCTTTTGCGATCAGTGAGTGACAGGGTGGGAGGGAGGGGGGAGATTAGAAATTAATTTTATCTTTCATGGTATTCTACCAACTACCCCCACTTCTTTTTGACTCTATCAAAAGAGGGGGTTGGGGGGGGTGGTGGTACTGGTAATGGAAGGTCTCAACGGAAGGAAGTAATTTCTACCAACCATAGTCCTCCTTGACCCTCGAATATATTCCCTTATATCCCCAGAACGAATTGTCGGAAGAGGGTACTCACAAAGGGCAAGTGGAACGTCAGGACGAGACATACTATCTATTGGCGATGTCAAAGCTTTCAGTGCGAATATCTCCAGAATGCAGTTTGCACTTAATTTATGCCAGGCGGCCTTTGAATATTTATGCGTAAAGAGCTTCCTCCCCATTAATCATCTACCAAGCAAATAAACATCAGCGTGCTACTACCTTATAACCCAACCATTGACTAAGCTATTTCGGTTTAAAAAATGCGCTTTTTCTGCACAAGAGTTGTACACAATTTATACCTACTTGTTTTTAATTTCCGAGGTTAACTTGATAGACATAAGTGGCTATGTTTCGTAGTAATTCAAGTGGCCACATCATCAAAGACACACAAATCTGTCTTGTCTCTTCTCAGAACTGACAAGAGTTCCTCCCGAAAATTAAATTATGTTAACGTAAACAAAATCAAAGGCAAACGTGCTTTAATAGTGTTAATGTACATAATAAATATTCTCGAATGGATGAATGAATATTGTTAGGAAATGAACTACTTATCACATGATTGACAAGTACAAGGAGGCTATAACGTGGGCAAACAAAGCAGGCATCGGCGAATAAAACGATCATCACGAAATTTATGGTCAGCTTGACGGCAGCATTGTTCAGAGATTCCACATACATAATTTTTTCAATCCACAAATAAAAATGTGAATAATCCTACTCCGTGTCTTCCCTCTAAATCAATAAAATCTTTAATTGCGATAAATTAATCGGAGTGATTTACCGCACATTAACGGCACGACGGGAGAGACGTGTTTGAAAATACTTGTTTACAACGTCGCTTATAAATTATAAAAGGCGCCTTCGGCCGAAATTTTTCAATTGACGGCGTCGAAACGAAAGGATTTTGTCAAAAAGCAGTAGTTGAAAACGCATTAATTTATTGATTTTACCTTCAAAAATTGTGTGGCGCCAGTTTATCTGTGTGCATTAGAGAGAAACGAAAACACTCCGCTTATATTTATGGACACTTAACAATACAAAAGAGAGAGGGACGATTACGTTAGTGTGAGACATCGTAACGGCGCCAGGAGTCCTTCCAAAGTGTCTGTTAGAAAGTACTTCTGCATGTTCTTCTAAGTGGTATGCGGCTTTTATCAGCAGACTAGTTGGTACATATCCTGTGCGTGTGTTTT
This sequence comes from Photinus pyralis, assembly GCF_008802855.1. Taxonomy (NCBI): domain Eukaryota; kingdom Metazoa; phylum Arthropoda; class Insecta; order Coleoptera; family Lampyridae; genus Photinus; species Photinus pyralis. Next base: position 25,118,440 of record NW_022170738.1, on the reverse strand, counting down.
GAAAGGTATTTATAATTGGACCCTCAATATACTTGGAAGTTCTTCGTACGATGATGCACTTCACTTATCATCGAGCACCGGATGGATCTCTTAAAAGAACATAAAAGGAGCCGTTATACGAAACTAAAATACAGACGTCAAAAGTCATTTACGATAATTGTTTGTTACCGTTTTGAAGGTGCGCGCTAAGTGCTTTTCCCCTTATTTATGGCTCCTTTAATTATTTATTACTCGTCCTCTATAAAGAATCACAACAATGCTGTTGTCCAAACCTCGACAAAATAATTAAAATAAATGCTGATATGACGTGATTAACAAAAAATAACTTCACGGGAGGCCAACCAAAATAGACAGAACACACAATGGAAATTCCTTTTGTTAATATGTCGGCCAGGTATTTAAGAAGCCTTTAGCTTTTGTGGGCTCACATGTGGAGACTTTTTTTTCGTGTATGCTTAAGATTTACATTTTAAAACGGCGGCATTATACGTTTTTTGATTAATTAAGTAAGTGGAAGGAAATCTACTTGTCGCCGTGACGAACAATAAACCCGAAACCGTTACTAACCCGCAGAAAATTGGCACCCCTTTAAGGACGAAAATTCATTTGTAACGGATACCTGATGTGAAAGGATGAAGTTGACCGTTTCTTGGGGTTAGAATTTATCGCGGTACCTACAGAATGTGTTGACATAAAATTAGTGTTTTAATATAGTTGGGGATCGTCCAGAACTGGGTAATAATTTAAACTTAATTTGCCACGTGACGCATTGCTATAAAATTTAATGTGCGGAATGTGGCGTATTTGTGAGTACGAATTTATTTTCGAAATAGGTACACATAAGTTGATTTTGGCCTAAATCGTATCACTCGCACAAGTGGCGAATGCGATATTTCGTATATGGAGTGAACTTATCAGCATCAAGCTATTTTCTTTGCAAATTATTAATTTTCACTCACCCTGTACATTAAAATCGACTAATAAACCTTAGCGTAGCCCGTAGCCTTCGAAAGGGCAGAATTCATACAAGTGCCATATATTACCTAAAACATTATAAAAATTGTTCAATTAAATGTGTTTGATTATACAATAACGTTTCTTTCTGAAACAAATTTAAACAAACTCAGAAGAGGGGGAGGGGGGAACACCATTTTTGTCTTAATCCTACATTTTTTGGTTTCGAGAATATTTTGAGAAATGTGACTGCCAAAAACACATTTAAGGTCATTAAGAGTCTTTAGAGATGAACCTTTAAGAGGATTCGATACCTAGTCTTTAAGGGCTTGTAAGACTCTTCAATATTCTCAAAGAATCCCATAAGTCACCCAGAGCTAGAGAGCCTGTAGCGTTTAAAGCCTTTATCAGTCCTTACCAAGCTGAACCTGTAAAGGTTTCCTTTTCCGGTATTCCACTGTTCAGTCTGGCTTTGAAATTTTAGAAAATTCCATAAAACCTGTTTATACGAACAACGCTCTAAGCACGTATTGAAATTGTGCTACACTACGTTTTAGCATTTTTTTTAAAGAATTTACTTAAAAAAATACATCACATATATACACAACTTATAACAGCGCGAACTATTTATTACTTCGGCGTTGAAATTGGAACTGAACTGAAATGCAATTCGATTTGCCTACTTATATAGCAAACTCGAGTGTTATCGAGTGTTTGTGCATGTTCTCGAATATTCTAGAACAAAACACGTCATATTTCCTGGAAAGTTTGCGTCACAGCCGCCTTCGTTCTTTATCGCCGATGACTAACGTTTCATGATTCCTCGATGTCAACCAGGATTCCTCGAATATTTGCTATAATATTTTTGAATTACCATGTATATCAAATTTGCAATACCAAACGTTACACTTTATCATTGGAAATTTCATTCAAATTGTGTATTGATTTAAGATAGATTTTACAGTTACGAAATTACGAAACTTGCATGGAATTGTTTATTTTATTTAAATTGTAACCTATAACGTTGGCATCATAAATAAAGCACACGATTTGACAGTATTTATTGATTTAAAGGTATAATGCAGTGCAGGTAACGTATCATCGATTTGATAAGATATTTCTTAGAACTCTTCTACACGAGGATACTGCATGCGAGATGCAGTCTGTCGTCAGAATTCGTGTCCAATGCACTTCTCAGACAAAAAGTATTTTGGGTGCACAAACAAATTACATTGGCTTCTCTTTAGGATTATTATTATCTCTTATCTTTCTTTCCTCCGCTACGATATCGGCAAAACAAAAATGGTAAGTTTCATACAACGAGTTTATAACCTAAGGAGCAACTACAAGGCAACGAATCAGTAAAAAAATTCAACGTGGAGGTAACATTTTCAATCGTACATACCGTGAATCATTACACAATGACAAAATACCCTTTTCCTTTTAAAAATGCCTACTTTTTTTTTAAAGTCAACCATACGAAAACATTTTCTACAAACTGACATCATCTCGTGGGTTTTGAAAATACCGAAGGTGAAGAATTAGAAAACATTTTGAAAAATAGCAAAGGAAGGCAAAAATATCACCTTTTTAAAAATTAGTTACGCCTTTTGTAAAGTTATATATGTACAGTGTGTAAAGCGATGGGGTATACAAGAGGGAATTTTTTTAAAATATTGATTTATGAAAAAAAATTATTCTCCTTTTTTGCTTGCTTTGAAAGTACCAATGAACCTATTTAGAAATCTTTCTAGAAAAGGAGGCAAAAAACCACAAAGTTTCAAAAAGTTAAACACGACTATTAGGTTTCGGATTTGTTGGTTTAATTTCTAATTTAATCAAAAATTAAGTCCCGTTAACGATAGGTTTTAGTACGCAATAACGTCTCTTTTTGGTTTCAAAGATATTTCAAAAAATCAAGGCGCAGGCATAAAAATGTACCATTTCAAAGTTTTATTTAAAAATAATCAATGAAATGCTTCAATTTTTGCAACAAAAGTAGCACTTTTTGGAATATCTATTTGCCAAAAAAATAAAGGAGCGACTTAACCTGGAAGTTAACAAAACGCCGAGAGTGTCGCTTTTTATGGATAACGCTCTTTTTGGGAATAATAACATGTCGTAAGTCGTAACTCTAGAATTAAATCAATAAGTGATTTTTCCGGATTTTTCAAATAACTAAAAGCATTTTACAAAAAATCCTTTATTCGCTCCTTAATTTTTAAAATGATAAGGAGAGGTGCTTGTCGCATACAAATTCAATTTTGTGGTTTAACCATTTTTTCATTATAAAATCGAAAGTCAACTTATCGCTGAAAATCCACTTCCCTCAAATTAAATCGGGTGATGAAATGCGTCCCATAAAATAAATTTTACGCTATTGCCGTTTATAATAAACCGATACAACGAAATATCGAAGGATCCTCAGTATTACAATCACTTTTAACGACAATTTATTTTAATCTTACAAAATACATTTTATAGTTAACAAAAAAGCATTAAATTCATGTCTGGGGCTTTGAGATAATGATCTTGGTTTTTTTCCCAACGATCTTGGTGCATAAATAAAGATTTTGACATGTTTTGATCAAAATCCATGTGGTCGCCAAAAATGCATCAAATTCATGTCTTGGGCATTGAGATAATGCCCCTACTATTTTTCCCAACGATCTTGGTGCATAAATAACGATTTTGACATGTTTAGATCAAAATCCATGTGGTCGCCAAAAATAGATCAAATTCATGTTTTGGTCATTGAAATAATGCTCTTGGTCTTTTTCTCAACCATCTTCGTGCATAAATAACGATTTTGACATATTTTGATCAAAATTTATGTGGCCTCAGAAAAATAATTTAACGTTTTTGAATCTTCAGCATCAAGATAATGCGTTTGAAAGCTTTTACAACTCTAAATTCATGTGTAATGAATAATTTTGGGTACATTTTGCTCTAAAACTTTTGAACTAGACCACAGAGAAGAGTTATATTGAATTGTTACTCTTCTAAGAGTCATAGGGAATAATCTAGCGAAAGTCCGAACTCGATACATGACCTAGGGAATGAAATATGTTGATTTCTATTATATTGAGTTCGCAGTTTTTCCTGTTCCCGATTCACTCGAAGTCCTATAACTTTTGTTCCTGTTGAACCAGCTTCTTGAAAATCAATAGCGTCCGTCCTTAATGTCCAACGTACCCGTACACCAAAACACAATCGGTCACTTTTAAAAAGAGTTAGAGCGCACACGGACGGACGGACGAACGACAATACAAAACTATAAAGGATCTGAGGATGCTTAATAAATTAAACTCTTCCATCTTCACAGTTCAGGAGCACACATGACGCTAAAGTGATCTTCATTCGGAACAATAAAGAGCAGCAGAAGTCCCGAACGAGGGGTCGACTACCCTCCGCGGGAGTGGCTCGATCAACAATTGTTTACAACCTAACAACTTCAGTGTAACCGGTCATGCGAATACTCCAGAAAGGTTTACCCTCTGGTTTACTTACTTTCTGATCCACAACGGGCCATCGAAAATTTCAACAACAAATTGGTTTAATCCATAATCCGCGAAACGGTAGCACCTAAACTAGGTACCTACGATTATTCATAGCATAGTCAATATTTACGCAATTGAACGATTAGATAATAAGATGTCCCATTTGTTTGCTTTTCATTGTAGTTTTAATTCGCGATTGCGATCTAGCCTTAATTTATTATCTGAAGTGGACGGGGAAGTTCTTTGTTCAAATGGATTTTTGCTTTCCGAAACTACGCCATTGTATCGCAATTTTGGAAAGTTGAAGACAATGGCGTGCACTCCCATTACGTGAGCGCATAAAGAATTTCTAAATTTAATTAAATGGATTTCATCGCGTGTACCCAAATATGGTGTAATCCTTGTGCAATATTACAAATATTTAATCATCAACATTGAGCAGTGATCGTGTATTAATTTATTGTAATCTGACGAGGACTGTTATCTTTGATGGTATCTTATCGGTATAGATGGAATGTGATCTAAACAATTACCGCGATGAATAATGGAAATTATTCTTAGCCGGCATGACGAAGTTGTTTGTTACAAATAAATTTTAGTAACTTATTGGTGGTATCTTTTGACCGTCGCCGAGGGGAAATTATGCACCATATTAGCATACACCACATTTCCAACATTAACACTTCCTTTAAGTAGTTTTAAACTACAGAACAGAACGCAGAAAAAAAACGCTCAAGAAATAAGAAAATTGAGTGTGCAACCACTATGCAATCCACAACCAGGCATGCCTTACCTCGTATTCGAAACCTTGCAATCAAAGTTAGAGCTATTGATACTCTAAAGATTTGAAAAATAATGTGAGGAAATAATGTGAGGAAATGTGAGAAGAAGTGTAGTATTTTTTCTGATGTGTTCGTTTTCGGACCAAGGATTGCATTTTTTTTAATTTTCCAAAACTATGTTTAGTATCGTTATTTTCATGTATGTAATATGTAATATGCCCAGATACCAAAATTGGCGGAGATTTTTTTCCATTCCCGTGTGAGCATGAGTGTGAGTAATTAAGAATTCGCAGAATCAGAGTGCCTACTCCTCAGTCTACTCCACAGTCTATACGCAAATCCATTAATTCCATACTCTTAGTATAGATTGCTGAGAAAAAATACTAAAAAAGAAACGCAAACTTGAGGACTTTTGAGGGAATGACTCTCAAACGAAACATTTTGGACCGATAGTATATATTTGTAAAAAAAAGTATCCTACTCTCACTCTGTATTTCACTAGCACTGGAATCATTTCAACCTTTTTTAAAATCCTTTTTAAATCTTTGAATTTTTTTATCATTTATGGTGTTATATTTTTGAAAAAATAATTTAAAGTTATCTTTTTAAATTAAAATATACAGGGTGCTTCATTTAAAAAAATGAGGTTAGCTCTGTTTTAACCTGACCCCGTGCACTTATTTCGAAAAAGGCGGATTATTCAAATATGATTATCAAGAAAATTTTTCCTGTATCTCTTTAACTAAGAAAGTGTAGTCATTTTAAAATTGACATTTTTAGCGCATTTTACATCCGTCCAAGTATGAAGATATTTCTATGAAATTTTAACCATAGATACCTTTAGTATAGAAAAACGTAGCGCGTATAGCCTTTTAGGAAGTACTGATGAATGCATGGAAAATGCGCTGAAAGGGCGAAAACCTTTTTACTTGTTGAATAATCTGCCATTTTCAAAATAAGTGTACGGGGCCAGGTAAAAAAATTATCCGACCCTCGATCCGACCTCACCTCACTTTTTTTTAATCTAAAAAATAGCATATTAAAGTGCGTTTTCAAAAATATAACACTAATTCGATAAGTAATGAAACAAAAATTAAAAAATTCATAAATCTTTTTTAAATTTTGTTGCATTGTTTTGAATCATTTCAACCTTTTTTTTTAAATCTTTTTGAATTTTTTTGAATCGCCTAAGTCTTTTTTTAATATCAGCCGCCGTGCGTTATATTTTTGAAAAAATAGTTTAGTGTTATCTTTTTCGATTAAAATATATAGGGTATTCCCTACGAGTAAAGGTATTCCATTTAAAAAAATGAGGTTAAACGCGATTACCGAGGCGATTACCTTTTTACCTTTGACCTGATTTTTAGCGCATTTTCCAACGAAGTTGGGTGCGCTATTGCAGCCACCTTCTCTGTCTCTTAACTACTCCAATAGTTTTCAAGATATTAAGTTCGTTCTTTTTGCATTCGGTAGCGTATAGCTCCCGCACCTGAGCCAAAGAAAATCTTGATAATTAATCTGCGCATGCGCAATGTCAACTTCCTTATTTATTAATATATTTTGTTGAAATTTTAACCTACTTCTGGTGAAGGATGAGGATGAACCCCTCCACAGTACTTATGTTAAAGAACACAAAAAACCACAATAATATAGTAATAGACCGAACACGTTTCAACAACAAAGCTGCCATCATCAGCGAACACTTCAACGGCCACAGCAGTTCCACTTTTTCCAGTTTAATTTGAATTATGAAAGTTGAATTTCAAAACCTGCTTATCCTACCGAGATTTATGACAGTGATAGTCCCCAATTGAGAGTCATTGACAATGATTCGACCAATGATTAATGTGAAAGCAAAAAAAACCAACAAGTCAAAAGTTTTGACTCGTCTTTTGTTGGTTTTTTTTTGCAAAACAAGAAGAAGAAACTTTTATCTTCGTAATTATGAAACAAAAAGACGTTTTCCATTAATAACAATAAAAAATAAGTACGTATCAGAAAAGGTTGTGCAAGTTATCAAGGCGACCAATGCGATAAGTATTGTATTCCGGCAACTACTAATTATTATTGCTTTGTTAACAGAGGTCAACCGCAATGGTTTTTCGCAATGTAATGAGCAACAAGACAGTCTTCCAAAGCAGATTAGGTACACAATATTCAAACTGGGATTCAAAACCCAGGAAATTCGCCGCGTGGCGATTCATTCCGGTTGCGATTAGGTGTATGGACGTATGGTGAATTGTTAAACAACGTCTAGACATCAGTAAACTGATAAGGGATAATCTAATGCGAAGTTCCTCTCCCTGTGTTAGGAGGGGTGGGGGAGGGGGTACTTACCGTTTGCGTTAATATTGCGGTAGTAGATTATCGATTCTTTTGATATTCTCAGTCAACCATCCCCTATAATGCTGTATAGAGTTGAGCGTTGAGATTAGGACCTCAAGTTCAGAAAATTACAAAGCTTGCAGGGGTTGTAGCCATGTCATAGAGCCATAGGAGTTGAAAAGACAGTAAGAGAGGTTTGTCATAAACGGGCCCCTCTTTCTATCTAAACTGACGCGCTCCAAAGAACTACTAGTAGCCTACAGTGTAGCCGCTTACTCTGCTTATTAACGAGCTCCTAGCGAGTTTATAATTTTGCGGTGTCTGTCCGTCCGTTAGCACGATATCTCGATAACGAATTACGATAAAATTTTGTAGGTGGATTATTTATCAAATTTGTATATCGGAGTTCGTGAATTGGCAATGTACCCCAAAAAAAAGGAAGGCTCTTTTGACATCTCCATGAGTTACTTATGAACCGAATTGAATGAAATTCAATTTGCGTATAGCTTTAGCCATATAAAACGCAATTCCAATTGAGCCTAATCGATTAACATTCACAGTGCCCTCTTCGCATCTCGACCATTTATAAACCGAATTGCAAACTTTTTTATTTATGAAGGTATTTAAATGAAATTTGATACATAGCCACTTGGAATAAAAGCAAATTTAACACCAGGTTCAAAATTTAGTTTTTTTGCGCATGCGCAGTGCCAACTTTCTTATTTATGGAGGCATTCAAATTAAATTTGATACATAGCCACTTGGAATAACAACAAATTTAACGCCAGTTTTAAAATTTGGTTTTGCACATGCTACCTATAGCCATACCCAGGAGCTCGTTTTCTATATTTGTTTAGTTTATTTCTTTACTTGACTTGTAATCTTCCTGTTCAGTTAGTTTTGCGAACCACACTTACAAACGAGCTTAGAAATGTTCTTACAGAGCGGAACTGCGGAAGAGGTAACAGCGGACAGATCTCGAACAAAAGTCACCTAGAGTCGGTTTTTGATATCAATTATCAAAGTCAAGAAAAAAGTTATCGGACCTAACCCTCATTTTTTACATGGAACGCCCTGTATATTTTAATCTCTAACAGGGTGTCCCATATAAATGAAATTACGTGCTGATTTCGGAAACGGTAAGAGTCACAATTTTGGTTAAATAAGACAAAAGCATATTTAGTCCAATTATAATTCAAAGGTCTACAAGGTGTTTTCAAAGTATCGAGCAAAAACTGAAAATTGTGTTTTAAGAAAAATTTAAATATCGTCGCCATCTTGTAAACAAATTTAGGTAGTAAAATTTGGTAGTTTTGTATTAGCGATACGGCCAATCGAATAGCGTTAACAATTTTCTTCTAGGCGTGCTAGATATTTTATCATCATAATTCATAACCATACGTCATTAAATAGATCATAAAAAAACTGTTCAGCCATGTATGAAAGCCGAGATAAAAGCCTACCTTTGGTTGGCGGAAAATGTAAATTTATCACTTACTTAAGTATATAGCTCGGAAACAAATGCCGTAAATGTGATTGTTGTCATGGGTGGGTAACTATCTGTCCACACTTTTTCGTTTATCTGCTTTTATCTGTGAAGAGTTTTAACATTCTTCAAGTAATTATGATATTTTTAAGATGTACTACCGTCCATTAAGGTTTTCAAATTGGGAAAAAGCGATTTATTTAAAAAAAAACAGTCAAATGTAAACAATCAATGGACAAAAGACAAAGTTTGGCTTGTAGAGTTCGGAAATACGAACAAAACATGTGTGGTTGTTCCATTTTGTGCCATAGAACCAGATAGTTACCCACCTATGACAACAAACACAATTACGGCATTTGTTTCACAACCAGCCAAGTACAGTTGCAAAAAACCAAAAGACCTACCAAAAATTCGTTAAAGTCGAGGTTAAAGTCATTCAATTGACGGTAGTCGCTATACAAAACTACCAAATTTTATTAAATTTGTTTACAAGATGGCAGCGACATCCCTAAAAAGTACAATTTTTAGTTCTCGCTCAATATTTTGGAAAACCCCTGGACAGATTTTTAAATTCGTTACAGCTTATGATTGAGCTCGGAACGATTTTCTCCTCGGTTTTCCCATTCAGCCAATATTACACTTTCATGAAATCCGCATGTAGTTACTGTCAAGGTTACAGTTATCTGGGACACCATCTGTTAAAACAATTTTTCTCATAATAAAATAAGGATCCCAAATGTTTAATTTGGGAGTTACGCCCCCAAAACTTTGTTGTTTGAAATTTTGTCCTATGCATCACGTTGGACCTCGGGTTGGACCTAGAGATGTGGTTGCTGGGTATGCTCTTTCCAATTTTGTAAAAAGAAAATAAAATATGAATCTGAATAAATATGAAAATATAAATAAATATTCTTATAAATAGGAATTTAACATTCTGCGCATGCGCACATCTGATGTCTAAAATATGCGTGGTAGGCAATATCTCAAGAAATTAGAAAGTTGACATTGTTCGCAGTTGTACAGGAGCAGAAACGATTTCTTTATTACCCGGTAATACAGGACCGGTCTTGTGATAAGCCTAGTTGCGAAGATTTTTGAAATGCGTTACAGCATCTGAATCGATAACTACAGATTCATGGCGTTACAACGCTTGCAATTTCGAAGATCGGGTGTGACCTTAATAGGTTGGACTGGTGCATCATGCACAAGATGCTGGAGGTGGTATTCCAGGGAACCGGGGTGCAAATATTGGTCTGTGGCTTTAACCCCACAACCAATTGGTAAGACGGTGGATTGTTTTTTCTTCAAGAATGGAAGATGCACGAGGGGATCGTCGTGTAAGTACCGCCGTTAAGTTCGTGTTATAGAACCAAAGTTTCCTGGGACTGTGTCTCCACTCCCACCGTCCTTCGTTTTAAGAGTGTAGCGAACATTTCACAAATTTCGATAGACATCGCGGCGCCATGAAAAATTAGTCATCAGCGATAAATAACAAAGGTGGATGTGACGCAATCTTTCCGAGAAACATGACGTGTTTGTTCGAGAACATTCTAGAATAGTCGGACGCATTCGGAAGCACTCGAGATCTTTCGAGGAAGAGGGTGCATAAGCAAACGAATTGCATTTCAATTCATTCTAATTTCGATGCCGAAGTAAAAAATTGTTCGCGCTGTTATAAATTGCGTATTCGTGACTAATAAATAATAAGACGTCTAATTAGTAATGTGTAATAAATAAACGATGTCTTTAAATTTACGACACAGGCGGACCGACCAATAGACAGACGACAGACAGCAATACAAAATTATAAACGATCTCTAGGATCGTTAATAAACGGAAAAAGTGTAAAATTACGGAACATGTAAAATACGGTTTTTAGTTACAATAACTTTTTTAGGAATAAACGCACAAAAAATTCCTTCCTTGGTGCAGCCTCGACACCATAACGAACCAAATAGCGAAAAAAGTAGCTAGTAGCGTCTCAACGAACGAGCGGACGGACGGACAGACCGACAAAGTAGCCACAATAGCGCATTTTTTTTTGTGGAAATGCGCTAAAAAGAAGCAACCTAAAATAAATCACCATGTGGAAGTATATGGTAGAACGAGTGGTAGAACTCTTGCTCTCAAGTTCACGCCGCCGCTGTGTTTATAGATGTTTAAAAAACATTCATACTTAATGCTGAAAGTATTGCATACAGAATGTAAAGCAATTTTATTTAAAAATTACGTAAGTACCGATTAATGTTATCATTAGCAACAATTATAATAGATATCACAGCAGGGACCTAGGTAGGGACAGTATCGGTAAGGTATGTTAACGGATTATAATTGCAAAACTTCTAGTTCTACACCGGGCGCCCAAACGTATAATAAATTTCTAAATATTAGTACAAAATGCAAATTCCTGTAGATAGTGGAGGTAAATTATAACAAATTATGGCCCTCTTTTTATGCAAATCTCATTCCAACCACAGAAAAATTTTAAGTTTAGAGCTTATTACATAAACAACTCGGTCTACACAAACCGATAAAGCCGTCAAAAAACGCGTTCCAAAAAACTGGAGCTAGTTTATGTAACACGGTATCGCAATGTGCCCGAAAGAGATAGGAATTCGCCGGTGCGTTTTTTTTATACGATGGCATTTTCGAGCGGGGCAATAAAATTCGGACGAGGAAAATTAGAGAGGTTTTGCAACAATTTTTAGACGAGAACGAGCGGTTCCCACATTAGCGAGCGAACTGTACACCTTAAATAAACACGATACTAATTGCAATTTAAATGTAAATAAAAAGGGGACCATAAGTCAAAAATAAAAGATAAACATTTATCGACCATTATCTTATACTCTCTGTCTGTTCAAAAGATACTTAATGAGCCTTAAAATCCCATGAACCATAAAAACCGGTTATATTAACTACATATTTTTTTTATAAATTAATAATGGTTGTCAACCCGAAAATTAATGAACGAAAATTTCAATATTTGTTTTTGTTTGCTCGCCTTAAATTAATAATCAAAACTTCGTTTATTTTTTTTTAAAATTTGTTTTTGAAACTCTATAAGTAATCGATTACGTATTCAATTATAAATTCCCAATAAAACTTAATAGAGATGTAAATTTTTTACAATTGTAAAAACTTCCATATAATAATGAGACAATAAAAATGTTCTCACGATCAATATTGATATAGGGGGGTTCAATGTACTTCATAATATATTTCGAAATTTATTAATTGATTTACCTGTTGAAAACTGAACCCATCCTGCTGGATCACGTCGCAATATCGGTTTGTTTATGGAGATTGATTCGTCAATTTTGTATGCATTTGTCGTGTGTGACAACATTGTAATTAAAATTATAAATACACTTAAATTAAGTTTTGATTCACTATCGTTTGTAAAACTGAAACGCCGCGGCCACTTTGAGGTCTGCTTTTCACACAAATTCACGGGTGCCGAAAAATGCATTTTATTATTTACGCGAGGCGAGATAATTTTCTACTCACAATTACACTTTGGGGCATTTAGCTCAACCTGTTCGTAGCACGATGACGAGTGACCATAACATCAACACACAATCCTCTTTACCGTTCGACGGCGACTGCCGACTGGTGAGGCGCCCGCCCCGTTGCATGGTATATCTTTACCCGATGCAACAACGGGCGGAGGTGGAGCGGCGCTTTGTTTGTGTGCAGCGCACGGGATTAACTAACTATAATGGGCTTGTTGAGACGGATGGAAAGCGCCACTAAAAATCTCACTGCAGGGATGCTGTTTAGTAACCATCCCCAGCCGTGTTTAGGCAATATGTATTCTATTTTTAAATACTCCACAAAATTTTATTTCAAATATGTAGTTAGTATCATCAAATCACCGATGTGTAATAGAACTAATGAATTCTTTGATTTCATCTCTACGTCAGTCGTATTTTAGAAATCGCTAAAATCGCAAACTAACGGCTAGTTCTGATTTTAGGTATAGGTATTGCAATGAGGTAAAAAATGACCCCCCCCCCACTTTTTTGACGGAAATACATATTTTGAAGCATCTGAAATGCGAACCAAACAAAATGACAATGATATCGGTCTGTCGATGCTTCGTTACTCTCATTTCCGGCCAAACCGATTGGAACCAAATTTGGTACACGTTCTTAGACATAAAAGGGCAGAATCGCACGTGCGCAGGTGTGGGGGTGGTATCTGTGTTAGCCAAGGCAAATTTTTTAATATGCTGTTAGGACCACTACCAGTAGTGTATATCCGAGTTTTGCCCCGGGGGCTTTTTAGCGCATTTCCACAAAAATAAAAAAAAATGCTCTATTATGGTCACTTTGTCCGCCCGTCCGTCTGTCCGCTCGTTCGTTGAGACGCTACTAGTTTTTTTATCTTAAGAGCTAATTGTTCTACTTTTTTCGCTATTTGGTTCGTTATGGTGTCGAGGCGTGCACCAAGGAAAGAAAAAAAATCAAAAAACCGTTTTATACATGTTCCATAATTTTACACTTTTGCCGTTTATTAACGATCCTAGAGATCGTTTATAATTTTGTATTGCTGCCTGTCGTCTGTCTGTTGGTCTGTCCGTCTGTTCCTTTGTCTGTCTGTCCCTCTATCTGTCCGTGTGAACGATAACTTTGTTTAGAAATGTTCGATCGCTTTGACATCTCCGTTAGTTATGAACTGAATTGCATGAAAATCAATATGGGCATAGCTCTTTAGCCATATAATATGCAGTGCCAAAAGTTGAGTCGAATCGATTCAAAATTCACAGTGCCCTTTTCGCATCTCGACCATGTATAAACCGAATTGCAAACTTTTTTATTTATAAAAGTATTTTGAATGATATTTGATACATAGGCACTTGGAATAAATGAAAATCTAATGCCAGTTTCAAAATTTGGTTTTGCGCTTGCGCAGTGCCAACTTTTTTATTTATAGAAGCATTTAAATGAAATTCATACATAGGTGCTTAGAATAAAGGAAAATCTAACGGCAGTTTCAAAATTTTATTTTGCGCATGCGCAGTTCCAACTTTCTTATTTAGAAAAGCATTGAAATGAAATTCTTCCTATAAACAGAAATTGAAGTAGCACGTCAGAAATGGCTTGCACATGTGCAACGCTATGTTTCATATTTGTGGACGTATTTTTATAAGATTTTAACAGATAGTCCAGGAAATAGAGACTGAAAATGGACCATTTCCTGCAAAACGAGAAGTAGTTCCAATTTTTTTGCATGTCATGAAAGAATATCTAGTGGTTAAGAATCCAAGTTTTCGACCTCCCACCCCTTGTGCTTCCCCCGTACCACCCTTAAAACCAAAGAAATTCGGTTGGTTTTTCAATCATAATCTTTTTATAGGTTCATTTTACAATAAAATATTGTTATCAGAAAAGAAATTGTAGACTATAAAATTCTACACAACTTTGATATACACTATTTTTTTGTGAAATGTTTATTAGTTTATTAAAAACGATATACCTAGAGCTTCAGAGTTGCTTATATTTTTAAGAATTCTAAAATTTGTATGTAGATGTTTTAACCAAATTAATCTCTATAATTAAGAGTTTTATGAGAAAATAGTGGCGATATTTGAATTGTAGGGCTTTCTAATATACGTTTGAAATAAAAAAATTATCTGACTTCAGTTCAGCTTCATCCTTCATCCCCCCCCAACCGCCGTAGGAATAGATATTTAAAGAGGAATAGAAAATATATATAATAAGCATTGTACTCTCTGACTAACTTCACAATCACCACAAGAGCGTTTAAATATCTATTCCTACCGCGCGGGGGGGGGGGGGGATGAAGACAATTTTTCAATTTCAAAAGTATATTAGAAAGCGCAACCATCTGACAGTGATTCAAATATCCTCCCTACCAAAGGTTGAAAGTTTCATTATTATGCATCCCCTTTGGTAGAGGGATTTAATTATACCTCGATAAATTCAAGATATTTTTTCATAAAACTCTTAATTATGGAGATAAAGTATGAAGTTTGGTTAAAACATCTACATAGAAATTTCAGAATTTTTAAAAATATAACCAACTCTCAAGCTCTGTATCTTTTTTAATAAACATTTCACAAAAAAGTAGTGTATATCAAAGTTGTATAGAATTTTGTGGTTTACAATTTCTGATACAATATTTTTTTCTAAAGTGAACCATTTAAAAGATATGATTGAAAAACTAAGAAACCAACCAAATTTCAGGGGTTTTGGGGGTGGTACGGGGGAAGCACAAGGGGTGGGAAGTCGAAAACTGAGATTCTTAACCACCAGATGACTGTCTATGACATGCAAAAGAAATTGGAACTACTTCTCATTTTGCAAGTTAAAACCCTCTATTCCCTGGACTAAGAAGTTGCATCTGACAAATGGGAAATGAATGCAAGTGGAAATGCGCTTTTTGTAAATCGTTTACGATTAGTTTTTAACTTGTTTATTATAGCATTGCTACTACGTATTGATTGATAATTTCCCTTGTTTTGATTGAAAAATGAAAATCGCAATCAGAAAACTGTACTGTCACACAAAAATATAGTGTGTGGGAAACTTTTTTTTCGCAAACTTTTCATCTTGAATGGGGTCATCCCGCCTTCATTTTTTATTTCTGATCCACAAAGTACATTAAAAATAAAAAGACCCGTGTGTCCTCAATTTTTATTTGCGAGTAAAATACACCCAAAATAAATTATTGAAAAGCTGTGTTTTTAGTCCGAATTTGAAACGCTTCAGACTAAATACGTCACAAACCTACAACCAATCACGTAGAAGTGAGCTGGCAACCTTACGCGAGGGTCTGACGTTTGTCACATTTGACGTTTTGAGAGGGATGTTTAACTGCATCTACACAGCCGTCTATAATTACAAGCCGTGCTCAGAATTATGGCAACACTGCATGGTAGGCCGATTTCCTAATTCAACTTGACAGATGTTGAGTGTATTTTATATGTGTTTTGGGTGTAATATTCCAATTTACCTGTTTTAACAGAGCGAAATTGCGACAATTTGTGTTACTCCCTACGAAATGAACAGAAATTATTATTCAGGTAAGTTGCTAAACGAAATATATCGATTTGTTGTCATAACCTCTAAAGCAGGCTACTCCTTACTGGACCCTTTACAAGCACTTTTATTTGTTCAAAGTACCTGTAAGAAGCTCAAATATGACCTACACACTACCTGGTACTTAAGTACGGTAAGTGTTTATCGTGAAAAAATACAATTAGTTTGTATTTCAGGTATTCTAGCACGGACATGTCAAATCGATTTTCTGAAGGAACCTTTCAACTTATTCCTAAGAGTTCATGGTACGGGAATTTGAAGTCTACGGGGCTCCCCTCTTTAAAAGCTTCGTACCTAGACCCACTAGAGTAGCGACTGGCTTAAAGTCTGCCATTCCGAATGACACCTGGTCATTGATATAACCTCGCTGATGCGCAGCGATTTACTGTCCTTTTACCGAAATTAAGTGCTCAAGCGTGTACTTCACCTCGACCTCTTTCGACAGAAGTTCACCAATTTGGATGGAAAACACATTATGATGCAGTTACCAATTTACAGCGGTCCGAATTTTAAGCTCAAATAAAAATGTTATTATCCATTTTTGTAACTAAATAATATATATGCACAATTGTAAGCTGCCTAAGTATCTTTCTTCTATATTAAAACCGCCAAAGCGAAACACAGGAGAAAGGAAAATGCCATTTTTCAAGGGCAACAAGACTCCATTAAAACTTACATCGGCCCACCGATTGACTTTCGAACAACGTTGCCAAACTTCTCAGCATGGCTTGTAATTATAGACGGCTGTGGCATCTAGCACGAAAGTGACAAGTGCCTGTGACAGATGACGCAAGTTATAAATGCCATTCTCCTGCAATATTGCCAAGTCGTTATGCCATCTGAATGGTTCTAGGAGCTGATTGGTCGGGATTATTACGTCACAGAGCCCGCCACAATCATATCGTTTTGAATAAACCTTTAAAACCGCACATGTTCATTATTTTTTTGCTAATCAGCCTCTATTTTTGAATAAACTTTTATTGTCCAAAAAAATGTTTTATGGTTTCAGGTAGGTACACGCTTATTAAATTAGAACTGCGGAATTCAACTATACTGTAAACCCCCATTATAAATTATAATGTGTTGTAATTTTTTGACTTTATATAGGATCTTGGTGTAAGTTTTTAATGTACGCAATGGCACTACGCTGGATTATTATTGGGGCCATATTGACCGAAACACTAAGCGCTCGCATTGACTCTTCGCATGCCAAAACGAGACTCTTTCGCATTGACTGACAAAAATGCGACCCCTGTTCGCCTTGACTAACTAAAAGCGACTCTCTAATTTCGTGAAAAAATCCCCCCTCTCTACACTAAGCTAACTTAAAATGCCTATTTCATAACAGAAAGCAATGGCGGATTCTCTCAATCGATGGTGGTCTACAAAAAATTACCCTAATGAATACGAAAAAGGAAAAAAAGGCACACTTTAAGAAGTAATGTTTCTAAAAATTAATAGAAATATAACATTCCTCTCAGTTTTATAAAATTACTTTTAAAAATTGCCAACAGCGGTGTTTCGAGCCTTATATAATTGGGGGGGGGGGGGGGGGGGCACCAGGGCACCAGGTGAAAAAAATGCCGACTATATGTCAAATATTCAACGATTTGGTTTTTCTCTATCAATTAATAGCGATAAGTTGCTTTACGATAACGAACAAAATCATGAAAACTATACAGGCTGATTCAAATTCCAGGGCCACCATGGGGATCTCGGGAACTGTAAGAGATAGGTAGGTAGTTTAAATTTGGCAAAGTTGCGTATTTTAATGAAAAAATTCCGACTACTTTCGGAGAAATCCGGGAAAAACGAAATTTTGCATAATCGTTTTTATCAGAGACTTGTTATAACTAGACCGCGCGTAACGTAGATTTTACTATAAACGCCTGTTGTCAAGATAGGATAGGCAACCAACTGTTCATCGCGGGGCAGACGTACGTTCTGCGGCTTGCTTTAGCCATGTTTATTGTAAATTTTAGTAGCAAAAAAAGATAACATATAGCTGTTAACTGTTTTAATCGAATTTATTGGTATTTTATTTGAACTAAATTGGTATATAACTGCCTTACTCTAGTCCTAATTTGATTTATATGTGTATTTTGGTGGTGAACACGTATCGGAAAATATACTCTTAAAACTAAAGATGTAAGTAGTAAGATATGATTATTTAGCGGATTTTGATTCAATATATGCCTATCCAAAAACCCAAATGGGCTGTAACTGTTATTTATTTTTCTTAGACTGCTGATAACCATTTTGTTTACAACGCGGTGTGGTGTGGATTGAATGAAAAACCTGAACACATTTTCAGCAATTTGGCAAATTTTTAATGCATCGCTTGATACGTGCAACAATCCTCCACGATTTTTTCTAGTTAAAAGCTTTGAATGACTCTCTGATGCGAATATCGCATCTGCACATATGGAACATTTAACAGACTTAGCTATTTTTCTTGTAACAAAACCTGAAATATACTTAGTACCAGTAAGTACTTAGTTACGTCTATACCTAATAGGCAAATAGGTATTGCCGTTGTCTTGCTGGTAAAGGATGTCGAATAATAAGTTCTACATTATTTTAAGTGAATGGGAATGTCGAAAACGCTCGGTATTGCATTATTGTTTAACACCTTCGAAGGTACCTTTCTAAAATCGGCTTCATTCCCCGCAAATGCACTATGGTGGGAGTAAATTTTTCTCTTCGAATGGCTCTGATCCATTGGCCCTTTAAACTTTTATCCGTTGAAAATCAGCATATTATTTAAAAATTTATCGACAGAGTACATGTTGATAGGCACAAGCTAACCTAAGTTTATTGGTTTATTCTCAACAGAAATTTATCTGTTCACTAATTCGAGCTAATCACGAGAATGATTAATGAACGGAACATCTAAAATAACAGCTTATTTCCATTATATTGCATATCATCTCAGCGATTTTTGCCCCGCGGTGCATTGTGTGTTGCATACTGTGTCGACAACACCTTAGATACGTTACGCGCAGTCTAGTTATAGCAAGTCTCTGGTTTTTATCTTTTTTCGAAGTTATTTAAAAATATATTTAAAAAAAAAAGCAATTTCTTGTCCTTTTAAATGCAGTTTCATTTAGCATCTCCAAGACTCCAACCCAATTAGCCGACTTGTCCGCCGTAAATGCCGATTAAGAAAATCTTATTTCAAAGAAATATCTCCATAAATGAGAAAGTTGCGGCTGCGCATGCGCACATTTAATTTATGCTATACAGGGTGTTACACGACCGTTCGAAAAAAAAAATCGGGTAGGCGATGTTATTAGCCAGGTTGCGGACAGCATTTTCCGTTATGTTAGACGGCCATTTTTCCTTATAATATAAGTTTATAAGTATAAAACATTTTTATAGCAAAGTTAAGTTGCGGTGTGTGCTGGGCGTGTTCAATTTTGCTTATAAGTTTGAAGGAGTCTTAACCTCACTTTTATTTTACATTGTGTTAAAATGTCCAAAGTTGGTGAAAATGAACTCCTTTTTTTAGAAGTTGATGACATTGAAAGTATCCTTATTTATAAAGCCTTCCTTCCTACTATGCTCTTAGACAAAAAGAAAAGAACTACCGCCAACATAAACACTGCACAATTGTAGGTTAGCAGGAAAATGTTATTTATGAGTGATTACGTACTGCGCAGTGACACATTATAAGAACTTCATTTTCATTGGTTCCGCTATTTATAAATATATCGTACAAAAAGCCCTCATACCGTAAATTATTTCTACAAAAATTTATATTTCTTATGTTATAAGAAAAAATGGCCGTCTAACATAACGGAAAATGCTGTCCGCAACCTGGCTATTAGGTATTTATTATTGTACGATGGGTTTTATAACAAAAAAAAACGGATAGAAAAATGTCAAATAATTTGGGCAAAACAGTTACTTTAGATTTCCTGAACATTTTGGTAATGTACAGGGTGGTCAACTAAGAATGCGAGGTACTGTATCTGAGAACCTATTCATCGTAGAAGCTTGCGGTAAAAAAGTTATTATTAAAACTGCCACGAGAAAAACCTGGAAAATATTTTTAAGTTTCTGAAATGGCCGCTAGGGGGCGCAACTGCAATCTGGAATCTAAAAAAGTGATGTTTCTGTGAATTCTGCTATATTACCTTTGAAGTCGACGATAATCTGAACCTTTTTTATTTGACAATTTTTCCTGTATCTCTAAAAATGAAGTGGTGAGGGGTATTCAAAGGTGTCCGTAAAGATTACCCTGTATCTTCGAAACGACTGAGCCGATTTTAACAAACTCGGGTTAATTGAAAAGAGCTATTCTTCAGCTATAAATATTATAATATTTGAAGTTTTGTTAGTTTCACATATCGCCGCTTGAGGTTTTTTTTCGACATTTCGACAGAAATGGTTAATTTTCTCAAAAAAATTAAATGCATTGGTTCGATTTTTTTTTCATGAAAAAGTAGCTAAATGATGCCTAAACAAGCTCGCGAAATCAGCATGTGTCGATAGCAAAACTGGTAAATAATTAGGTTTGATCAGACTTGTGCATTTCTTCGATGTGTGGTCTAACAATATACGAGTATAACACATCCGAGGCCAGCGCAACTGGAAATTTTTCTCCGATCTACCTTTTCATGATCGATTAGGCACTTAATGAAATGAACTTATGAACACGACATTTAATATCGCAATAATTGTTAAGACAAATTTAAACACGGTTTAGTTGTACTTTCGTTTGAAATTTACTTGTAGAATCTTAGTTACAGTAGGTTCAAAGAAAAAACTATAACAAAGTGAATGTGTCATCAAAATATTTATGGATATGGATAGCCTACACATAAATGAATGCAATGTAAATTTTGCAATAATAAAAAAACAATGTCAATCCAATCAATAATGTGTCTGATGTGTATCGTCAGTGGGAGGAATTAAATAACGACTCACAAACCAGGTGGGCTACTCCATCAGTATGCAAAATCTGGTTGATACAATGGCCTAATATCCAGACAAAAACCTGACTACATCCACAGTCCCAGATCTCGACATTCCTAACTAAAAAGTAACTAACGCTCCTGGCCAGTTTAGTTCAATTTATAAATATTTGCGGTGTGAATTCTTACTTTCGGAAATTTCGGTTTTAACAATGACCAGATTTTTGTTAACACCGCACCGAAGGCGGATATCTAAAAGATACATCTTACATAGTTATTCACTAAAGGGATGTTTAAGTGGAGATATAATTGAGAGTGCACAGTTAATCACAGTTATCAAGAAAGGTATGCAGACAGGTACAGGTTCTTTGCATTAGCGTTTCGTTCCGACCAGGTAGATGTAGATAATAAGCGAGCAGCGATTATAATCATAAAGCAAACGAACAACCGATATTTCGTCGCATGTATTATTTATAAATTTGTAGAAAATCAGTAATTATCTACTTAACATTCTTACAATAAGTGTACTTAATTAGTTAAAATGTTTATGGTAATTTTTTCAAGGGAAAGAAACTAAAGTGTGCAGGGTTTGAATTAAAGCATATAATAATCGTTGCCCATTTCTTTCGGTTACCGGGCATATCATGATTCCCGAAATAGCCATTTGGTTTAATAGCGTTGCCGCCCACATGTGAAGCACTGGAAGAGCTACTATACATCAATTATTGTGCATGATTGTGACTTTATGCATATTATACAGTGTGCAAAATGGGCGATAGTAAGCGGGGACCTTTTTCAAGGGTTAAATTGTTTTTCTTGAAGAGCATGTCCCCAAAACGTCCCAATTATGCCAAATGATTGATCTTGATATCAATGATATCGAGGAGCGAGTTAAATAATATTTAATCGTTGATATATTATGTGATTTACCTATATGTTACCTATTTTGGGTGCTTTGCGAGACGCCAATTCACTGATAACAGAGTCAAAATATATACTATTATCAGTTTGTACCTATTTTAAAATTTTTATCGTGTGGAGCGGGAAGAGTGCAGAGAAAGAGACTCGTAAAATAAGACTATTGGATGGACTTCAAAAGATAAAATATACTTATTGAATCTTGAAACAGACATAAGCCTGTTGAGACTTCTGTTTGTTCTGGATAATGGTAAGTTCGTCTTTGTCGTTGTAATCAGAGGCATGCTACACAAAGTTCAGCTTCGGTACGGTAACCATCAACACGGGAAAAGTAACCAATGCTAATTTGTCCTCAACTCACTCAACTTCTGACGTTATTTAAATCAGGGCTCTCCAGAACATGTTGTCCTTGATGTTGTCTAAATCTAAAGATAAGTACTCACATACCCGCATCGGCAAAGCGTGGCTGCGCGCGTGGGGTGTGTGTGCTTGTGCTTTTGCTTCCGCTTCCGCTTCTTCTGCTTCTGGTTGTGCCTGTGCTTGTGCTTGAGCTGAGCTTGTGCTTTCGCTTCTGCTTGCTTGCTGAAACAAAAACATTCAAATTCTCGAAAATCCCTGAAAATCTTTTAAACTCGTTTTAACTCCAAATTCAATGAATTCTTTGAATTGTTTGAATTCCTTGAATTTTTTTAATTCCATGAATTTCCTGAATTCCTTGTATTTCTTGAATTCTTCGGATTCCTTGAATTCCCTACAACCCTCTGAAACTGTAAATCCGGAAACTACATTCTTGCAGCCATGTACAGTTCTACGTAGGCTTTTGAGTCACCCCATGAATTCGAAATTCTAGAAAAGGCCTTTAATTCCCTAAATGACTGTACCAGTGGATTCACATGTAGGTAGAATCCTGAAATGGTCCCAAGAATCGAGGTGCTAATTTAGCGGAATAATCTCGAATCGAATCTGAAATGGTTTTGTTCTTTCCCTAACTTTTTTGGTCAATGTCATAAGTCGTCGTCGCACGTCATAAGCACATTTATTACGGTCATGGGGAACTTTGAGACGGTCTACTATTTTGGTTGGTATTAGGGTTTCTGTTGGTGCCGTAATCGAGTTTCTAGTATATCAAGTGGCTCCCCAATGACGTCAATATCAGAATTATCATCAACTATGTAATATTTGTTTGTGCACCCAAAACATGGCCGCCTACAGTTCATTGGCGTAATGTGAAAGCAGCATCCGTAGATGCATATTGTAAATTAATTACATACAAACGTATTTGAACAAATGGAAATTGTGCACAACTCTTTTGCACGAGACGACAAATGAACCGATAGGTTATAAATTTATACATATATTCTCTGTTCATTATAATATTATACAATAAGTACAATATGAAGGTACGCCACTGGCCAAGAAACGTAATAAACAAAAAGTAAGCAGTTTTTGTGCACCAAGAATATGGTCGCCACAGCTACAACGCGCAGCATTGCTCTTGGTAGGATATTATCATCTCCTTTATTTTATTGGCTAAGGTCAGGAGAGGCGAGATCTAGAAAACAACTTTCGTGCCGTGGTGCACACAATATTTTTATCCTATACACTTACATTTAAAATGATGCCCGTATGCTTAGATTTACGTGTACCTATTGTTTTCCCTATGTCTACTTTTAAATGAAAATCACTTCTGAAAGGCGCCTAATTTTATGCAACCAAAATAGCTTCACAGGAAATAACTACTTCTTAATAAATATCACTATATTCCGTAGATATAGGCACAATGTACGTGTGAGAGATAGCCAACTGAGTTGACATTCCCGGTACGTGATATTTCATTAGAATCTAAGGAAATATTAGAACATATAAATGGGTTTACGGTGTTGCACTTCATGCCAAATTGGATTTATACTTGACTTGGTGACAAAATCACACCGGTCTGACCGGTCAAATTTTAAATCCTTGGCAGAGTCCATGTCTTGACAAATGTTGGATATTTACATGTGTTTTAAGGCTGAATTTATATGTTTGGTGACGAAAGCGCACTGGGACCGCTTTAAATCCTTGTTGATCTTCTTGTACGTTAATAAATCTGTTTTATAATTATAATCTGTTCACCCAACAGATGCAGTTAAGCCACTCCCAATAAATATTGGCCAATGTAATAACAGACCCGTTTCACAGTCACAAAATTATAAAAACCGGGAAATTTAAAATCGCATGTCACATTGTATGACTAAGTTATAAAGTGTTATATTTTGAATATTGACCTTTAAACACACAGCAGTACATAGTTTCAAATTGTTTAGTTCAAACAGATTAGTTTGTTCGTATAAATGAAATTAACGGCAAATTGAGGCAAGGCAAATATAAAACGCAATGACATATTTGACGTTAAGTCAATTTAAATACGGCAATTATAATTGGAAGCAAATAATTGCGTGTGTTACAGGTTTTGAAAATTAGGCCAATTAAAAATGTTCATTTAAATTTGCCGGGAGGAGCTTAACTGCATCTGTTGGGTGAACAGATAAAAGATTCGTTGCATATTCACATTGGATTTTAAATTGTTGGTAGTCTCGTGTGTTAAAATGCGGTACTGCGCAAATGTGATGCAATTGCCAAATATATCTCTGTGTTAGATAACCCTATTGGCACAGATGCCCCTTGTTGATAGTAGGTAAATTGTTGGCCGATATCTATGTATATACAGGGTCTGTCCGAAAAGTAATGTCACCGACTTGAATGGGGATTTACGATAATTCAACTGGTTTACCCGGGTTGGTAGATTTTGCTATGGTTACAATTATTGCCACATTTGTTTCTATGGTGGTTTCTACCAATCCGATTAAAGCGGTTGAATTATCGTAAATCCCCATTGTGAAGCGACTATACGCCGTAACGTGCTAAATCGGTTTGCTTCAATAGAACGAGAAAACAGCTTTATCCAACAAGGGGTCGCTATAAGGTAAATTTAATCAGTGTTCAACTGCTTTTATTAATGTTCTTATTCAATTAAAAAGAAATATTGCGCTAAGCAATTTTTATTTCAAAGGATATCCTTGGCCATCCAACGTGGAAATAGTGCATGTATCCTGGGCACTCTCCCAACTGAAAAACAGTTCGACGAAATTTTTTTGTTATAGTTAATTATTGTTTTCTTCTTTGTTACACAATTTTAAACATTTCGTTTAAATAAAATTTTCGAAAAAAAAAGAAATATTAGCTTCCTTCAAATGTTTAGTCACTATATTTAGTGACTTTAACAAATGTTATTACAACCACGCCATCTAGTTATATAAGGCGTAGTTATTTTCTCGTCTAGTCTGATAAAATGATTCTCTCGCTATATTCCTGCACCGTCTTCATTCCTGTCCTCATGCAGAAGAAAAAAATGGAAGTATCTCATTGTATAAGGTAAAAAAATTTATTAACGAGTGACAAAAGGCGAGTTTATGATTTTGACCTTGTCGCTCGTTGTCTAGGTATATTGGTGCAGTTTATTGAGAGCATTATACTGCAAACCGATATTGATTTTTATTAGCTATCGAACCATACGCATACCAAAATCCACACAAAATCGATTTAATTAAACCTGGTTTGAGATCTCCAAGGTAAGAAACACTTATTACAGAATATTAATTATTATTAAATCTTAATTAACAAATTGTTTTAATTAAACGAAACGCTTAGAAGTGTTTTTCAAAGTCCGATTTGTTGAACTTTAATTTTCCAGATTTTTGTATTTTCTTTATTAAATCAGGTCTGGTAATAAGACAGCGAAGAATAGAGTTGTAGAGCAAATCATCCTCAAAATATGCCGGAAAGGGCATATCTTCTAAAGAAAAAATATGCACGTTGCCTTCAATATCTCCGACTGAGATACATCGACCACTTTTAGTAAACTTAATCACCGTATTCCTGCATCGCGTAGGCGATGGAGTAATTGATTGCGGATGATATATTTTACGTTGGATGTCCCAAATGTAAATGTTGCTTCCACACACATTTGCAATGATCGTCGAATGAGTTGGGCTCCAATCGGCGCTTTGTATCGACTGGAAGTCCTTATTAAGTTCGAACAGGGGCTCAGATATACCTAAATTAGAAGAATTGCTCTGAGATAATGAGTAGGTATATGTGTACCTAGGAGCTTACCGTCAGCCCAAATTCTCACATGCCAATCATCACCGCACGTCATGAACAATTTGTTGCAAAACGGAGAAAATTTCAGTTCATACATTGGTCCTTCGTGAGCCAGAAATAAGTCCAGGTGCTGATGGTAATGGTTCCTCGAGCATTTGTGAATTGTTCCCTCGTTTGTGCCGATGTAGTAAATACTTCCATTGGCTGGATGTTGGCGAAAGACCAGTGCTGCCGCGTGCCTTTTGACAGGGATACCAGAAACGTGACACCGTTTCAAAGTTTCAATGCCTTTTAGTTTACCTTCAGGCCGAGAAACTCGCATAATTTCTTCGTATATTAAATCATTGTTATCTTGGGTTCGATAGAAACTGATCCGTCCATCCTGACTCGAGGTGATGATCTGTTCGGTACCTCTGAAGTAATCACTACCTTGGTACCAAATCACTTGCCAGACTGGTGAAAAAATCGGCGAATCTTTGCCACTACGTCCAATTATGCGAATATTCCTACAACTGACGTCCAAGATTTTCACTGCACCGTCGTAGAAACCGATCCCCAATAAATTTGGGTTCTTCTTCGAAAAATGCAAAGCGGTAACTGGATGTTCAAATTTGTAATTCCTTTCCGGCTGCACCGGATTCTTGATGTTCCACAAGAGCACCATTCCATTCGCCCGATCCTCATAGTAAAATTTGCCGTAACCCACCGCCAGTATATCGGGGTTGTCTTCGTTCCAAGTTAACGCCGAAACGCATTTGCCTGCAATCAGAGTTAGACGCGATCTTGTGTTGCGACAATTAGATTTACCGCTAGTTTCTTTGTTGGCGAATGTCCACAGTAACTTTAAACCGTATTTGTACTCGATGTCCTTTCGATGAGGATCCGGATCAGACAATCCCCTAAAACGTTTTTGTTCCGCGTTAAAATTGTTATTAGCCAGTAATCGTTCGGTGATGCACAAAGCTTCCTGGAATGAGTCGTTTCGTAGAAGTTTCAGTAAATCCAAATCTTCTTTGGATAACTCCTCATCTTCGTCTTCTTTGTTAGTGTAGTCTGCAATCTCGTCATCCTCTCGCTGCTTCAGTTTTTGTTGCGCACCTCCATATGAATCATACATGTCCCACTCTGACGCGAACGCTTCATTGTGTTTACGTTTGACTTCCTCTGCTTCCGTTGTTCGAGTTTTCTTTAAAATTTGTACAGTTTGCACTTCGGCGTTTACCACCTTTCGATTCCTTCCTTTTCCTACCGTCAGATACTCGTATGTGCTGTTTTCTATTTCAACTTGTGCCGCTGCAATTAACATTGGGAAGTAACAGGAGATTGTGCAAGTTTGAACTCACCCTCTTCCGAATCCTTATCAACAGTTTTACTAGGCAATTCCAAAAGAAAATACGTTGGTGTTTCTTTGAGCAATAGGCTAATGTGAGATGGCATTTTCACGAACGCAGTTTGAACGGCAGCCACGTCTATAGCTACGTCCTGTTTTGAAGAGCTGTCTGTTGATAAAGTGAGCTTTCTTTCTGGCTCGATAACAATATTATCGACCAGACTTGCCGTGTGGTAGCTTTGTCGAAATACCGTATCAGCGAACACTTGCTGTTTATGTAGTTCACTGTGAAAGCGCGTTGTGGATTCAGTAAAGAGTTTCGCATCAGCAGTTAGGCTTTTATTCTTATCCAACTTTCTAATACTCGTGACAATTTCCGTGCCGCCTTTTGTTGCCTCATTGAGAGCTGGATTTAATGGTTCAGGCGTGACGTCTTCTCCATCGAGAAGAACTTTTACGGCTCCAGTTAGCCTCTTCGCAAGTACGGATCTAATCGGTGCCTTTGGAGCCTTTTTCAACTGAAGTTTGTCGCTCGTATGCGGTTTACTATTTTTATTCATTTCTAGCAAAATTTACGGTAGCTATCATAAAGTAAATGTCAAAATTGATTTGAATATACAAACAAATACAATGCATTTGTTATTTTTAATTATTTGCGTCAATCGTAAGACAAACGTTTATAATAAACGTGGAACGTAATTAGCATTGAATTTATAATATAAATTCAATGGTAATAGTGCAGGAGATTTTGCCCTTCTCGTTGGCTCATTTTTCATAAAAATCTTCACCTGGCGTTACTAAACCAAAACGTGCAGACTAAGTAGCTTCCTGCCAGTTTTGAATGGGACTTCTGTAGGGGATTTATTGGTGAGCGTAAAGTCGTCGCGTTAAGATCTGCACGGAAATTTTGGGGAGAATACAAAGATGACGTTGTAAACCTTGAGCTTGTGGGGTGGGTGGTTCAGTTCAGAATCGGAACTCAATCCATTGCTATCTAAGAATGGAGCGGTTTTTGTTAAGTAAATTATAAGCATATATTTACCAAAATCTCCCATTTCATTACTAGAATAGTTAATTATAGATTAAGAGAGAGAAATGGTTGATTTTTCCCGCGGTGTTATTGTTGCTCGAGGGTCACAAAGCACCAAGAGAAAAACGCCATTTCTTTCCAGCGGTGTATATAGGTACTTACTATTTTTTTCACTCGCGAGGACGTTTACTTATACTTTAAATATAGTCAAAGATTTTTCATTAGAACTCCTTTATAATCGTATTAGTGGAGTATTGAAACTGTATCATGGCAACAAGCAGGTACAATAATAATCAGGTTAGCAACCTCCACGCCTTTGTCTAGACTTCCATGCCAACCAATAAACAAATATCGTGTTTTTGTGAAAACGTGCGTGGATCTAAAATAATTCTAAATTATGGAATCTGCTAGTTTTTCCGAAGAACCTTTTGAGATTACTGAAGCTGCTAACGCTACTGTTACCAATTTACTGCCAGCGAAGTCCAAAAAATTGTATGAAGCGGCATACCACAGTTTTAAAGATTGGTGCCTACAAAAAAGTGTGAAGACTTTTTCCGAAAATGTCATGTTGGTTTAAGTATTTATTATTTTAGCGAAAAGGCGGTGTGGGCGCAATATTCTATGGTGAGGTCTTGCCGAGGGTCTTGCATGCTCATATAGGCGGATAACATCGATATCAGTAAATTCCCCAAACTGGTATCATTTCTAAAAAGAAATTCAGATGGGTATGCTCCCAAAAAATCAAAGATATTAACAGAGAAGAGATGAAAAAATTTTTGTCTGAAGCTGACGATGATGCCCATCTAATGCGAAAAGTAAAATAGATTTGGCTTTAAAAAACAAACTCGTACCAAAGAATACTTTGCTCGTACTAACAGTGTTAATCTTCGGAATAAGTGTTGCTGTCGCACTGACGAATTAGTTACTCTAGGGATCTTCCCTCATAATTACAATACCCTTTACCAAAAACAAGACATCTAGAACCTTCGTAGATTTTCTTCATTTAATTCGCAGGTACGCAGCACTAAGACCTGAAACAATACAACATCAACGATTTTTCATTTTTTACAAGAATGGAAAATGTACGACTCAGCCTGTTGGCAAGAATACCTACACTTGGCAAAGTACCATCAACGATTGCAAGTTTCTTTAAAGTTACCAAACCCCTAACTATATACGGGACACTCCGACACTGCCTGCGCCGATCGTCCACTACCCTATTACCGGACACGGGTGCTGATATTTACCACTATAAAGCGGCACGGTGGGTGGAAATCTACAACTGTTGCGGAAAGTTATATAAAAGAGGGTTACTCTTTGGTTATATCATTTGAAAACCCTATCGCCAATAAAATTAATATTGCAAATCGAATTAATCAAGATTCAAAGGGATAGTTGTAGTTCTAATATCTGCAATGTTATACCAGAAACCAGTTCTTCTTCTGATTCAAATATGTTGATCAATAAGGTACCACCAATTAATTTCTCAAAATGCGACAATATCACGTTTAATTTAAATATAAACAATGTGCCTTTTTGAGTTGTGTTAATATAAGCATCAGGGAGTTTTCATTACCAGGGTATTATTTCCCTAGGGGTAGGGGAATAATTTGCCATTTCAGTCCCTATTTTAAGTGGTCATAGAAACTAACTTTCACTCTCGCAAGTGAAAAAAATACTTTCAATATGACTTTATCCTATCAAGGCGTGTGGGGAAAACTGAGTTCGCAACTTGGTTGTGTTTTGTTTATTTTTTGTTTACTCGATCAGCTATTTGCATCTTTTGACCAGTGGCGTATCTTCATTGAAAAAGGTATTTTGTAGATCGTTGCTCCCCATGTTAATTTAGAGGGTTTTTATAACGGTACCAATCGAAAGATTTTGTTTCTCATCTAATGTGCGCTTTTGTTTTTAGGTAGACGCCAGAGCTTCTCCGGAATGTGTTTATTCAATCTCTTGAAGATCACCATTTTGCCCTCTTGAGATGAATCCACAAAATTTTCCTTGTGTACATATACCTAACTGATCAAATTGGACGTGAAAATATTAAAATCGAAGATCAAAAAAAGGTAAAAAATTCTCCCTCTCACTCATTTTGTATGGCTGTCTGAAGAAATTAAAAAGTCGTGGGACAATAGACAGATTCATGCAAAAAATGCTGATTGGATTAGTAATGGTAGTAACATTTCCTGGAAAATTCGCAGGTGCACCGTCCTGTTGAAACCAACAGTTTCTAACTTTTGTTTTTTTGTGTGCAGTTATCATTGTATTCGTAGTGAAAAATGCTACGCAATCCAATATATGTACTTTTTTACAGGCCATATTATATAAAGAATAGAGTCGATGATGATTTCTCCGAAACGAAACGTTTTATTGAAAATCTCTCCATGCTGCCTTGTAGAGGCTCAAATAGTAGCATTGAAAGTATTTATTATTTTTTCGCACCTGTTGGGACAAATAACATTAGAACAACAAAATCGGCAAATTTCGGTTTTTCTAGCATATCTTCGAAAGTAATCGGAATTTTTTGGCTTTCTTTACACTTTGATTATATACTATACCTTTATATCAATGTAACAACTGTTTAATTGCGCAACGTTTCCCTGATTTGCCCATCTTCCTACCTGCTATATGGTTTCCAAAAAATCCAAATTGCTTGTTTTCGATGTTTTTCTGGGAAAATAAAAGAGGCACAGTCTCTTAGTAACGGGGTATATTAAATATTTTCCATAGCCTGCTTAGTTTTAAGATACAGCACCAAAGTTTGTTTTTTCAAATGGAATATGTATAATATTTTATGTCTTAAGTAACATATCATACCACATGTTATATCTGTGATACCCTCTAGAGCATTAGTAACTCATTATTTATCCTTAATGACAAAACAAATATTTGCAGGTCATTGAAAATTAGAAACCGTACACTACTGACCGGCGATTCCCTAAGCGGCAATGACCAAACCGGCGACGACTAGCCGGCGCTATACCAAACCGGCGCTCGGTAAAACCGGCGCTGTGCCTTGCCGGCAGGCCATGGAAAATATAAAAATATCCCCTCATTAAGAGACTATTACGTAACTATTATTCTTTCTGCTTTTTTGATATTCCCACAAATAACTAAGTTATAACAAAGAGTATATAACGTGTTATAAGCAAAAACTTTTTATTGCATTTTTGGACTTTTGCGCAAATCATACGTTAAACTTGGCATCGTCAATCTAGATATAGCTTTGAAATGCAAACCGCATCACTCTGTCTCTTTTATTAGTTCTCAAAATATCCCAGGAGAAAGAGAAACATCGAAAACGAGCAATTTATTAGAACACTCTGTAAAATGTATTTGTTAGTTACATATGTTACAAATTGAACTTTTCGCCAAAATTGTAGTTTTTCATACTTACTTCATATTATCTACAAATATTTCTAAATTTCTCTCCTTTAGGCACATTCAAAGTATATAACACTGTGATGTATACCTACCTACATATTTCAATCATTAAAGAATTCTTCTTAAAGAAAATATCGGTTGTTTCCTTTATTTATACTGTTTGATGTTTAAAAAATCGCGCTCACAATGGGAAGTATTTTTATTATATTTATAGTCCTTGTCGGTAAGCGACTAAAGTAAAATATTGTAGGTAGGTATTGTATGACTTTTTAACCCCTATTAAAAATGTATTTATTTAAACAACAAAGTATATATAGTAACATTAATCACAAACTTTCAGAAAAATATCACTAAAAACTATAATAAGCATCTTGCGATTTCTGGAATTCTAGATTTTCATTTTTGACCAGAGATTAAAGATCTAGTAGCGACACAGCCGAAGGGCCGCACAGACGGACGGACAAAGTGGCGACAGTAGCGCATTTTTTTGTGGAAATGCGCTTAAAAGCGTTTGAAGCAAAATCGGGTACCTAGTCGGTTTTTAAGGAACTACCTATCTAAAAAAATTTGAAAAATTTAAGAAACTCAAGCAAAAAAGAAGCGAATTAAAAATTCGAAATTCGTGACCTTTTTTATATTGAAATAATATAATAATGTTGAGTAATGTGTTAATACATATATAGTTCCATCACCCAATATTTTGTACTGCCCAGTTCCATCAAGTCATTCTTTCAAATAAGTTTTACACAGTTACTCGTGTCAAATATAGCCATAGGAAGAGCCAAGAGCACAACATTTGGGTCTCGCCTTTCAAAGTTTTACATTTTGTGCCGTCCACAACAAAACTGGTAAAAAACCCGAGAATTCTACGATCTTCGAGAGTAGCGGACCGACCGCCTGAACAGTCAAAGTGAATGCATAAGCGCCCCTTTTTAAAAAAAAAACTCGCACGGTGCGTTTTTCTTGGGACACATGGTATATGCGCAATTGCGCATGCCTAATAGTCAGACCGCCTGCTTGATTGTTTAGACGATGTTGTCATTTTTACTTAACCTATAAATTACATTACAATAATTTGGCATTGCTTTTTATTTAATGCTTTATTTACTTGTTACTTGTAATAAACAAGTATATTATGAACCTGCTTATAAAGCAAAAATATCTAATTTCTTGCAAATCAAATTGTTTTGAATCGAGTCACGTTTAGCTTTAGGTGCCAGTGATGATCATAATTAACCTCGAAAATGATGGAATGGAGGGAAAACTGAAACGCCATCGTGATTAGAGAGCAACCATTCTGCTCACAAAATATTTAGTGTGTTTAATCTCAGATGGGTTCAAAAGGACTCACAACAATTGTAGACAAATTAGGAGAGTCCAGTATATCTCCTGCTCGGTAAGCAGTTGAAAAGTTAGTAACACTTCTTGTGAAATTACCACTTTGCTAGAAAACGATCCAGGTTTGACCCTTCTCTTGGGACTGAAAATAATAAAAAATGGAGTTTCTTGAAGAGTTCTTCCTTAGAAAATTTGTCGGATATTGGCGTGGGACCTTTAATAGGTGATTCTCCCGAAGATGCTCTTGCAGATACGTTTCCAGATTTTTTAGACATTACTCAGCCAAATTCTCTTAAAGCTCAGGCCGAAAGAGATAGGAAGGTAAACCTAAGTGGGCGTTTATTGTAAAGAATTTTCAAGCCTTTGATTTAGCTTGCATTGGTTTTGCAATCTACATTGTCTAAAGAAACGTTGCAGAAGCTTTCGGCCAATGAATGGGAAAGATTGTTACTGTGTCGGCCAAAGCGAGACATCGTCTACAAACTCAGTGAGTGCAAAATCTGCTTTAAGTTACTTGTTGAGCAACATTCCTTATTTTCAGATCACTTCCAGCAGTTATCCGACGAAGTCATTTTACACATCTTTTACTGGTTACCGAAACGTTGCTTAAAAATGGCAGCGTTAGTATGTAGGCGATGGCATAGACTTTCACAAGATGAAAGTCTATGGTCTCGTATGGACGCATCACATAGACATTTAGATCCCGGGGCATTAGGCAACATTTTAAGTCGACAGGCAATAATTCTTCGTTTGGCTCACGCAAAAGTAGTTTAACTTGTATCATATTGGTACTAATTTTAGTTTTAAGGTTGCTTTTCCACCTTTTATTCCCGGTATGAAGGCGTATTCGCAGGAATTTCGGTCAAGACTACTCTACTTAGATTTAAGCATGGCTACCATTAATCAAGAAGCTCTGACAATGCTATTTAGTAAGTGTCGACGTTTAAAAAAGTTAAGTCTCGAACATGTACCTGTCGATAATAATGTTTTATTCGCATTATCTCGCAATAGAGAATTAGAAATTCTCAATTTGGCTATGGTCGAAGGCATAACTCTGGAAGGCTTCCACCACATACTCGCAAATTGTCGAAAGTATGCCTCGATGATAATTTGATAAACACTGACTTTCAACTTTCAGGTTGAAAGAACTTAATGTTGCGTGGACTTACCTGAATAGTCAGTGCCTTAAACTTATTTGTAGTAATCTACCTTTGACTGTTGATAGACTGAATTTATCTGGCTGTAGAAAATGTTTATCGGATGAAAGTAAATTGATTTGACCTGTTTCGGCGGAATAATAAAGTGATATCTTGCAGGTGTGCTCGATCTAGTGAAAAGCTGTCCGAATTTGAGAGAGTTGGATCTTTCAGATTGTACAACTATATCATGTAATTCAATCGATCATATTGTTAGGCTGGGGAACCTCAATTTTTTAGCGCTCTCCAGATGTTATTTTATTAATTATCGATCAATTATGTAAGTATATTAGACTTTGGGACAAATTCGTGATCTGTTTAAAGACATTGGCCCGTATGAATAAAAGTAAGCAAATGCTTATACTTACAAAATTCAAAGTAAATACTCGTAAGTGCTCCTTCGCACTGGGCGACTTAGCAGCGCTTCTAAGCAGAAGGACAGGACGCAGTGCAGCGCTGCTAAACCATGCTAAACACACCAGTATGAAGGGGAAGTTACGAGTATTTACTTTGAATTTTGCAAGTATAAGCATTTGCTTACTTTAATTCATACGGGCCATTATGTTTACTGCCTCAGAAGCAATTGAAAATTGCTTTACCTTACCAACATTTCTATGTTTATTTTGGTTTGTAGTTCTATATGTTGTGTTACGTCTTTTGGTTTTTGTTTTCTTTTTTTTATTTGCTCTTTACCTAGCGTTTTCAAAATTTTGATTCGATTTTAGGGTAAAAATGCCATCACATTACTTTTATGGCAGTAACTGTTTATTATGTTTTTCATTTATTGAACTGAAATTTTGTTTAAAAACCGACAACATTTGACAATTAATTATGGTTTATTGAGAAAGTTTCATGTTGCACCATTGATTCCTTTTAACTGTAGGTTAAACTACAAATATAAAGAGATTTAACACTGTATAAATATGCATTCACGTTATTTTTTAAAGTTGAAACCAAATGCTCTTTTTCTGGTGTCTGTCCATCCATTAACGTACATACTTCAGTATCAAGAAAGTAACGATTTCTATAACTACTTTTTTTATACGCAATAACAAGATGCTACAGTGTGAAGTTAGCAATATCAATATAGCATTAAATATGCAAAAATATGCATATTATGCATGTATACATAAATACTACTTTGGGGTGTTTGGTCATTCATATTATGTTGCTGTTAATATTAAATCTACACATATCACCCCTTAAATATTTCCAATAAAATGTTTGCATACCTACTTTACTTTTTTGAAAATAATAATGCCTTCACTTACACCATGTTACTTAAAAGTAAAGGAAAAAATATCTATGCAGGTGGCTGGAACCTCACCAATAGCACTGATCAATGTATTACACGGCTATTATTTTGTCCACAACTGTATTTAATCAAATTTCCATAGCCCTCCTTCAATCAAAATTTTGGTGCTAAATAAAAATTTTATAGCCAAATAACATTCTTCATTCTCCAATCGTTTTCATTTTCCTTCTCAGCTTTCAAGACCATTAGAGATAATTTCAGGCAGATCGGTCTGCTTCTAAAGTTATTATATGTAATTAAAATATATAAAAATGAATGAGGTTTTTTGAAATTTTTTGCTTTTTGAATTTCGGTTACGATTTTTAAGGAAACAGTTTGAGATCTTTACAAGCTGATTTTACTGCATACTTCTGTGGGCCAAAAATAAGAAATTCAGCCAAATCTGTTAACTTTTTTTTGCCTTTACGTCAGTGGCCTATGCAAACCTATGCTAATTTATTCTAATGTGAACCCCTTATAAAATGGGGTATGGCTTGTGTATTTGTTTGATTTTTTTTCTGGCATTATAAACATATGGTCATATTAAACCAGTAGTTTTTGAATAATAAATATCATTTCGTTAATTAGGTTTTTTGTTTTAGATTATTAAAAGAAGTGAAATCGTTAATGTACTTGGATGTCCATGGCGGTCATATCGATCAATCCGAGATAGATATTATACAAAAGAATTTGGGTGGCAAGGTGAATATTAACAAATTCAAATTTAGTTCGATCGCTAGACCTACGGTTGGACCGAAACGTTCCACTATTTGGGGCTTACGTGTTAGAGACTGACTGTTATGTGATTCTTGTTAATTGGTATATAAAATTCATTTTCAATTGTAATTTATTTTACTAATGTTAGGTTATTTTTTTTAATAGGGAAATATAAAATTTTGTACCTATACACTGTATTACATAATATTCTGTAACTATGTTTGAGGCTTGTGTAAGAAATCCCACAGATAGGTACTGCTTGATGATTTTTCCGTGGTCCAGTTGGCCGATTTTGAAAGATCTTGCTTACTCTTTAATGGAAGGTTCTAGAAGAAATAATATGATCGTCGCTGTTAAAGGTTTTAAACTTCATATATAGGTTCTTTCCAAGGATACTATATAATATAAGGATTGCTCGATCACTGAATTTTTTCGCCGCGTGTAGTGACGTCACTCGCGGACCCAGTACCAGCGCATGCTTTGATTAAGGCCGATTCCCATTATAGCGAGCAGCGCGGTGCGGTGAAAAGCTGCTCTCAATTGTTCGCATGTAAATAAGTAGATCCGTTTTAACCTAGACAGAGCAGAGCGGCGCGGTGCAGCGCAGCAAATTTTAAACGCGTCGGGAAGCATTGGAATACGCGGCGCTGCTTTGAAACGCGCCGCTCTGCGTGTAGACGGACAAGTGGGAATCGAGGAGCGAAGCAGATCAGGGTGGTGCTGCGGCTTGTGAAAAGCATTTATTTGTCTTCTGTGTTGAGCTTGCGTGTGTTAGTGGATTCGCTATGGACGGAAAAAGAATAGAAAAATTAATTGTACTCGTCCGCTTTCTTTTTCTTCTTTTTTCGTCGTGTACATGGCATAGTGCCGCTCTAAATATTATGAAATCATCTGGTGATGATGACGATGATGGCTCTTCTTCGAGCGTGTAAGAATACATTCTCTCTGAACACAAACAGAAACGCTGCTTCGTCACGCTTCCAAATGGTGCTTAAATGGGAATACCCCTCTACAATTTGCTGCTCGCGACGCGCCGCTCGGTGCTG
The DNA here is from genome assembly GCF_008802855.1 of Photinus pyralis. Lineage (NCBI taxonomy): Eukaryota > Metazoa > Arthropoda > Insecta > Coleoptera > Lampyridae > Photinus > Photinus pyralis. The sequence goes on along the minus strand of NW_022170738.1, from coordinate 25,081,008 downwards.
CTCTAATGAGAATCGACCTTTAGGATTACCATAAAATACGTTCAAATGAGTGTTGTAGGCAGGCATTTAAATTAGAAACACTTGTCCATTAATCTCGCTTGCAGCACCATATCCATTCCTTTCGTATTAATTCATCGGTTTTAGGGAAGTTATGGTAAATGACTTCCGGGTTAGTGATTTTTGTGCAAACACGGCTGTTGTTACAGTATAATATCGCACATCGGCGTCCTGGCGTCCATTCAAATACGTTCACAACTTAGCAAATTATAACTGTCAATTCTGACAGCCAGGTCCGTTGGTGACGTCACATATGACTTAAACTTGGGCAACATTACAAGTATAGGGATCGAGCAATCCTTATATTATATAGTATCCTTGGGTTCTTTCAATTCAGAAAGAACATTATGGTCTCCTTGACGACTTCTGTTTTTACTGATGTTGACAGTAAATTTTACAACCACCATATATTTTACGAATTCCTACACGCATTTTTATCGGAGGTAAATACACAAGAGTTGGATTTTTAATCAGATAATTTTTGTTGCAACGGAAAGACCAAAAGCATGATAAAATCGCCACAGCTTTAGCTGGAGCGATTTTATCTTATGCTTTTGATTGAGAATATTTTTCAGGAGGCAACAAAATTTCAGTGTATTAATAATAAAATTATCCAATTAAAAATCAAGCTCTTGTGTATTTATAATATATAAAATATAAATAATAAAAATACCTGAAATTTTAGAATGATACTCTTTGTATTGAAGACGAGTGTTTTTAAAGTAGCATGAATCGGTTTTTTCCGACAGCCTCCGACACGCATCCTATATCGTAATGTTTATTTGTTCAGACGATGTATTAACCACCATAAAAAAATACACAAGCACAACCACTACCATAACCTTTTGTTTCAAAATATAACCTCCAAACTTATCACCTCTATTTGTTTATTATTTTATTATCTATACAAAAGAATTTTTGATTAAATGCAATTCAAACTCTATTTTAGTAATGATGCAACATTTAAATGAACCTTGTATTTTGTGCCATTTAGTTCTAGAACACATCAACAGTGCCAGTTGTAACGAAACATTTTCATTATGGCCAAGTCTTTCAGGCTTATTGTACATCAAAAGGCATTTAGCGGTAATACATAAGATACAAGTTAGTTCACATATACATATATTGTCCTTCGATAGAGGAGGACATTATTATTAGTCCCAAAGATTTCCCAGAAGCCAAAGAAGGCGACATAGTCGAGATTTATTACCCTCAGCCGGAAGAAGAGAATCCTAGACTTTTACTGCAGATTAAAACATTTAACGTTTTACAAACCAAAGGTAGGTACATTGTCTTGAAGAGTAAAAACCAAAAGGAATATTCTAGATACAATTAGCATTGAGCAAAGCATTGCAACCTCTTTCGGCCTACCTACCTATAAAGATGTAAATATTAGAATCGTAGACCCGGCAGAAGTCGCTTTGGATTCTGTTGAATTAACTTTTAAAGATCAATATATGGGACGATCGGAAATGTGGAGACTCAAGAAAAGTTTGGTAAGCGTAAAAGTGTTCACAATTGTTCTCCTCCTTCATAAATCTTAGACGAACACTTGTGTTTATATGACAAAAAAGTTGGAATTTTGCGGAGGGGCGATTCGCTGCCAGGTGCACGAAATGTGGTCACAGGGCGATCGCGTCGCGTGCGGTGTGATTAACAATGATACAAAAATTGTGTTTCGATCGTCCACCTCGATGGTCTACCTTTTTCTTCAAATGTCGTCGGAGATGTGGGATTTTGATATTCACGGCGACTTATATTTCGAAAAGGCAGTTAACGGTTTCCTTGCCGATCTTTTCCAAAAGTGGAAAAAGAATGGAAATAATCATGAGGTCACTATAGTACTGTTCTCGCGTACCTTTTACGACGCGAGCAGCTTGGAGGAGTTTCCCGAACACATGCGAGAGTGCTTGCAGAAAGATTATAGGGAACGATATTACGAGGATTTTTACAGGTAAGAAAATTACTTGAGATGTTGGTACCAAAGCATAAGTGTACGACTGCAATGTTTTATTATAATTTCGACTTAAAACGGTTAAACCAACCTTTATTTCGTCAAAATGTTCTTTCAAAGGCAATTATTCTATTAAACTGCCACTTATCAAATCGGCATTGGCTGATATAATATGTTAAATATGCACTAGTCAGTATACTGGGTGATGCAAAATAATGGAGGGCAGTTTGAATTTCTCGCAAAACTAAATAATTTATAATGTTGGTAACATATCAGGTGTCATTTATTTAAAAGCAGTGATGGATCAATTTTATGGATCACTAAACAATAATCACAATTAATTAATTACAGAAAATTAATTTAGTGGAGTATGAGCATCTTCTAAACATGTGCACCTTTATAATGAAAGCATCAAAAGCCATCCTCTTTACAGGCTTTAAGCTTAAAAACTAAGGCTACATGAGCATGAGTACTTTCTCTTAATGTTGTAGATGCAAAGACCTTTGAAAAGAACTGTTTGCTGTAAACCGCGTGGATTGCGGTACAAAGTCAAGAGAACATTCACATAAAGAACGCCGCCAATGGATGGTGCTGGATTGGATTGCTATTGCTACGTAAATAAACTAGCTTCTAAACATGTTTACCAATTGTTCAAGTAAAAAACACTAAACATTTTTAGCGCCAAATTTAAACTGTCCTCAGTTATTCTGGATCACATGGTACACTCAGCTTAAAGAAATTAAAGCCTAAAAATACTAAAGAAAAAATCAAATAAATAAATGAACTCGACTTTGCCCGAGACTTTGCCTTTTAGTACTTATGGATTTTTAAAAAAAGCAAACGCAATATCCTTGGCTTCAGCAAATGGTCATATCTAAAATCTGTGTTAAGTTGTGTAAAACTAACCCAAAATTTAAGTAGTTACGCTTGTATTGAAAGCTGGTCAGCGTTTTTGGTTTCAAAACGAAATAAATGGTTTATCGTTAATGTTATGAAGAAGTCTTAAGTCGAAATAAAAGCGTGGCTTTTCTACGCTTGATATGTGTGACCTGCAATTACCTACAAAAACCTTAGGGTGGCTATTCAAAATGAAAGGTTTGACGATTGGAGCGGAATATTAGTTCAATTACGACGCTTGTTTTCCGGGTATTTGAAAATTGTGCTGGAGTACCACTCGCGGCCGAATATCACGATTCCCACTGCCACCAATAGCACAGCGGTCCAAGGAAATTTCCTGGAAGTGCTGAACATGTCTCTCAACGGTACAATCTGCAACTTTGCCAATATACTGTAGACATCTAGCATGTTTCAGTCTTTGAAAAGCATTACTTAGATCGCAGTTTTGATCGAACAGGACAGCTTAGTGTTGTCATTACACCTGGAGTTGGAATATTTGAGGTTGATCGTGAATTGACCAATGTAACGAAGCAGAGGGTGATAGATAACGGGGTTGGCAGTGATTTGGTTTGTGTCGGTGAACAACCATTGCATGCTGTTCCATTATTAAAGGTGAGCTTAATTCCAATTACATTTTTCTCATCTGTGGAAAATTTAGTTTCACAATAAAGACTCGGACATGAATATACCGGACGGATACTCCATGCCCCATTGGATTAACTTATCGTTTTATTCTACAAATAAAAAAATCGCTTATTCAAACTTTATTCCGCGCATAAAGTTACCACCTACTGAGGAAAATCGCCAAACAACAAGAAGTAGAGATGTACATAAAGGGCAATCAAAATTGGTGGATGAAGAGGAGTACATCCACAATTCATTTTTCGATTATGATGCATACGATGCGCAGGTGTTTCAGTTACCTGTTGTGCAAGGACCTAGGTATTTTGCCCAGTAGGTGTGTTCATTAGACCCAAAGAAACGATTGCTTCGCGATCACTTTTCTTGGAATGATCGATGTCTATGGGATATTATAAGCCGCCATTTTGAATTCGTTACTGTCATATGTAGTAATTTAAAATTCGATTCAAGCAAAATACTTTAGGTCTTACGAACATATTTGATAAAGGTTTGCCCTTAGACCATACAGTACATGGACCGCTATTGCAACTAAAATGTGGTTAAGGATTCATCACAATTAATTACAAGAAAAATAAATAAATTTACAAATGATTGCAAATAAATCACGTCAGCGGACGAAAGTAACGGCAGCCGGTGCCAATCTCGATGTGATGTCGGCGGAGCGGACGGACGGACTCGAGCGCCACCAAGGGATGCGGCTTTGTCCTTGGTCAACCTCGGCGGTAGCAGCGGGTTGCGGGGCGGTCTCGGAAGCCTCGGATAAACTCAATCAGAGTAAACGGCAGCTCCGGGAATCGGACAAGTTCAGCAAATGGCGGCGGGCACTTTGAAATCACTAAAACAAAATTACGGCCACGGCAAAATTAATTAGGGATGTCTACGGGAAAGCGAAACAATCCCCCCCTCTCCCCCATAATTAATGGGACAGCAGCAGGAGAAAGGTTACCCTGCAATTAAATGGAGCGGTAGAAATTACTGTGCAAGAAAAAGCAAAAGCTGTAAATACGGTGCGGTCGCCTTAATGTAGAAGCAAAAATCAAACGGTATGAATGCCAAATAAATTTACGTAAAGTATCAAAAGTTAATACAGTCCTTACAATTAATGGAACTAGCAAAATACCAAAGCCCTTTTAACAACGGCTTTACCTTTTATAAAATTCGACCATGTCCTGTAGGGACCGCCGGATTCTCTAACGAGGGTAAATTATATCCTTACTATTGAAGTTATATAGGTGAGGAGTCTCCATCCTAATTACTGCGGGGTCCTCCAATTAAGAAACCAATCGCCAGAGATTACTATGTATTGATGATGGTAATTAACATTCCATGCGTTCTAACTAACGTTTGAGCTGTTTGAGTAAAACGAAGTGTAACTAGATACGGTACTCGACAGAAAGAAAGTGAAAATCGACACGCACTGCGCGGTAAAATTGCGTTGTTAAATTCCAACAATAGAGGGAACCGTCTATTCGAAAATTACGGGGATCGTAATGGGAAAAATAAATCGTTACACCCTACACCACGACGCATGACTTAAAATTGCGATAACCGTACTGTTCCCTGGGAAAGAGAAGGACAGCTGTTCGTGGTCTACGCATCGATGTAAAAGAGTGCGCATTCGCTTTATCCATAATAGAAGCAGACATATTAATTACATTAATTTTAATTAAGGGTAGTCTTGTCTTAATTTTTTTAGACAACCCATTTGCAATGTGTTTGTTTACATATTAAGATTGATAAAAAATGTATTTCCCTCGGTAAACAGCTAGGCGAAGGTTGACCTTATTTGAGATCTGAGACTATGAAGGGTATTTAAACGACTTTAGTTTACCCTAAGATTCACATACTCGCAACTACAATTCCTCCTATCTGTGACCACCCCTTTCGAATGGAAAGTATAGGGCTCATATAGCAGTCCATGACGTACTGTATGGTCTAAAATGGTGGGTTGATACAATCATTATCATTAGTATACCATCGTTTGATCATTAAGAAATAGTCAATAGAACAATTTCGTTGGTTAGCCACGCACAATAAACCTTTGTTTCTATTGGCTATTACTTAATAGTCTAATGATAATGAGCCAGCTAATGATATCCACAAGGGTGTAACTCAAAATGTTGTGCTATAATTATCGTGGTGTATACCAATTAGCTCTAGGCATCGAACGTCAACGAGGTATAAGAAAATGACAAGCGGCTTTTTGGACGCACAAGAGCAGGTCAAAAATCAAAGAAAATTGTCAGATCCCGATATACATCACTCGAATGAAAGCCCCTGTCGCTCACCCGCAATTACAATACCGCCATCAACAGTGAGTCCTGTACCATCTGCGGCCTTAGGTAACAGTGATGGTAATGTTAACAATAGTACCGTATTCGTCAATTCAATCTGTCCACTTTCAGAAAAAAACGGAGCTGCGGCTTTGGAAAAGGACCTGTCGCCACCTTTGAGGCCGATCATCGGATCCGCCGGTTCACCCCCTCCCGCCGGCATAGATTCTAAGGAAATCCGACGTTGTAAAGCGCTTATCAATCCATTTGACCCTTCGCACGTTACCATTAAGCTGACGTCAAATCGCAGACGATGGACCCACATTTTCCCGAAAGGTGGCGTAAATCTGTTCTTCGGAAATGCGCTTATTGGTCTATTCTAGGTCCTACGGGCGTTTTAATTCAACAACATCATTACCAAGCGGTACCTACGCATCAGGAGTATACTTTGGAAACTTCTGATGACGTTCCACCGGATTCACCTTCTAACTCGGGAAGTTTGGCGCAAAATAATATTTTAACAACAGCACTATTAGAATGTTAGTATCATTTATCTTCAGTTGTTGTTTATACTGTTGTGTGGCCGAAGTACCACATAAATGACTACAAAAACACACACAGTAGATATCGAAAAAATTGAATTTGGAATAATTCCAAAGAATTCTTCAGCGGTATAGCGGTGACTGGGTGGCGTTGATATCTGGCTCTTGGCGTAATTTCGCTGCGATAGGTATCGCCTCTAAGATGATTGGGTCAATGTCGCGCGATACACTTTGCGAAAACGACACTGGCGTAGGTTCGCCGTCTGAGACTGCCCGCGAACGAATGCTAATATTCCACTATTTTCACTTGTATTTATAAGTATCCCCATTGAATTTATAACAGAAGCGCGGATACCACATAACAGTTTGTGACTATATGCGAACTTGCAGCTGCTAGGGGCAGTTCAATCGGTTGACAGTCCATGGGCGATCGAAAGTGGGCGTTACATTGAAACTGTAATTGTTGTCCCTAGATTCCAAGACAGATGGCAGCATTACAAACTATTTATAAAGTCACTAGATATAGAAAGTACCGCAATCATCCGCCATTTTTGGGCAAATTTGCTGCCAACTTAAAAAAATTGACAAATAAAATTTGAATAGCTGTAATTTTTTATAACCTAACTTCTTAGAACTGTCATGTTTTATAAAAATATATACAGATGTCTCCAAACAGGTGGAACAATCCCTAACATTAAAGTTACTAGAATCTGGTAACTTCCGCCATTTTTGGGCAAAAATCATGCGTTCTCTGTCTAACACACGAGCCCAATGGATTGCGGTACTTTCTATATTTAGTTACTTTACCATTTATTTTGACCATTCCAATATTTTCCTTTTTAATTGTTGATGTTTTTTTGTGTTATCATTGGATAAACAGAATGGTTTTATAAATAGGATTGGAATGTTCTAAAAATAGATCCCTTAATAAGCGTTGCGTAAATTTGTAATGTAAATAATAATACATTTAGACGAACGAAGAGTGCAGTCCTTGTCCTTGAAAGTTGAAGGAATGCAATTTCATACATTTCTATTAAATATTGACGTTTATGGTTACTAATAATTTATAGTTAACCAATTTTTCCAATAATTAACGGAAACTTCCTTTACAAAATTTTGTACTTTTAATTAGTTTTGAAAGCACTCCAAAAGGATATTGAATTTAGTTATAAATTCAATGAGGATATGTAATTGATTTAATAATAATAATAGATACTTCGTCTACGCTGGGTGATATTTAATACCTAACTACAGGCAGGTTTGACATTTTGTTATTTTTACTGAAATCGGGAGATTTTGTTATTAAAAAACGATCAAAAAAAATTTGAGGGCAAAATATTGTCCGTTGTACCTAAGCATTAGAAAACCAACGGTCAGCGCGAAGAGAAAAATATACGAATTCACGTAAACTGGAACCGATGTGTTAATTTTATCTGCTGTGTGCACAATGCTGCCAGGGTATAAAAAAAGTTGGCGAAATTTACCCAATGTCAGGCCCAATGTTAATGTGGAAATGGAGTTTTCGGTAATGCAAATTTAAATGAACCTCAGAACAGTTCAGTAGTGGAATTATACAACTCTTAGGTACCTACATCATTTCCACATTCACATTTGGTAACTAAATTTCGCGAATCACCTTTTTTATAACCTTGCAGCAATGTGCACAAATAAATACAATAAATAAATCGGTCCCAGTTTAAGTGAATTCGTATACCCACTAGAGCTGGGCGATAAATGAAATTGTTTTCGATTTATCGATAAGTCTGTTCAGTCCGATAATTATCGATTAATCGTTAATCGATAACTATTCATAATTATCGATAACTTTAAACAATTATCGATAATTTTCGATAAAATCGACAATTATCGATAATAATCTATACGTCGTAACAATAATTTTCGATACTAATCGATAATTATCGATAACGTTTGATAATTATCGATAACTTTTTATAATTATCGATAACTTTTGAAAATAATCCATAATGATTGTTAGCTGCTGATAATAATCGATTATTATTGCCACTTGTCGAAAATTGTCTATCTCTGATATTTATCGATTAATAGATAAATAGCGTAAATTATCAAGAGAAAACTATCAATACTTTTTCATCAATCTTATCGATATAAATATATTCTCAATCGATATAATTACATCACCCATGCGTACATTCGCTAACATTTTTGCTTTTTTGGTATTGGTATTGCGAGAGATAATTTAAATAAAAACAGGATCTTTTGATGCTGAAGTTTTCTGAAATCATAGGTGATCAAGTGGACGATAATCCTTAAAAATTAGTACAGAAGTAGGTTGTGAATTGTGATCATGGCAACTCCACAATGCTCTTACTTGATCGCTTTTTTTATTTGAAGTAAACTGGTATACCTAAACATTGAAAAGTTTATGTAGTTAAAAATTCTCTCGATAATTATATCTATCTTCTTAGTTTAGTTGTGAGATTAATCGATAGATTATCGGTAATTATAGATATATCAACCAATCCAACACATACAAAAATTAAGAATAGATAGGTAGGTACATTTAATTTCTGTGTCAAGGATGCCTACGTATTTTTTGCTTTCCTGTTCAAATGTAATTCAATCTTCCTTAAGGAATGTTAAGTAGGTCACGATTCATGAAAGGAAATGTTTATCTTGCGTCATTCAACATCCTGTGTGCCACATAAATGCCTTATAAATACGTTTCTTGAGTATCTAGAATTCTGTATGGAACAATTACAAATCGAGATAGTGGGTTCATTACAGATTCCTGTATAATAATTAACAAAGGTAAAAAACTGACATTATTATTCATCTTTCTCGATGGTAGAGACATCTACGTCTTGTAATTTAAACTATTGAAAACAGTCACATATCCTACCATTTAACTCGCGCTTCTGATAGTTATAAATTCAATGGTATAGGGACACCCCATTGCAAAAGTCAGAGGGGGCAAGCTGAAAAAAAGGCAATTTCGTAAATTTCACCCTCATATGTGTTACGGTGGTTGAGAAAGAAGGAAGAAACTCAAATTTTGACTTTTAGGGTCTCGAATGATACAGTCTCCAGTTTATTTGAGAAACATGTTTTGTTTTGATTCCATTGTGCTTTTGAATTTTGGCTGTTGCTACTTTCCAAAATTTCCAATTTAATAATTTTAATATGGCGACGCTTCCGGTTTCACTTCATTACACTTATCTCATTTACTTCTGTGTTTTATCTGTCCGTCTACTTGTCCACCCAGACCCACTTCTGCAGGTTTGAACTATTTGTAGGAGAATTGCCTTAGGGTACATGTACATGAGAAAAGCGATTTTATTTATCATAATATTGTCGTAAGTAATAAATAAGAAACTTAGTATTGCGCAGTCTGCACATGCGCACACGGGATGTTTAAAATATGCGATATGTTTGCCTTTACTAGAAGAAACTTAATATTTCAAAAAATTGTCTCTATAAATAAGAAAGCTGAAATTGCGAAGTCCGTGCATGCGCACATTAATCATTAATAATTTTCTTGATTGAGACGCTACAGCTATAAGCTACTGAATACAAAATGAACAAACTAAATATCTTGAAAACTGTAGGAGTAAAGGCCTCGGATGGACGGAGGAAGTGGCCATGATAGTGCCAATACTGTTCATGTTCATTATGTGTATCGATTGTTGCGATTTTCTGGAAATATGATGAATTGTTGTATTTTAAAATGTTACAATTAGTTTGTTATATGCATGACCTTTTATTGTTGTTAAAATATAAATTTTTCCAGTTTCACATACTATCTTGCTGATAGTTCAAAAGGCAATTGACATTGTAGAGTTTAATCCATTTAAAGAAACTTCAGTGGTTTGTTTTACTTACAGACTTAAAAAAACGTCCAAGTTATCAAAGTCCCACTCACAACACGTCTGTAAGGCACGGCTCTAAGAGTTTAACATTGCTATGGGGCGCAACAGGCGAACAAGAATGGACCCCTGCCATTACCACAGGTATGTAATTTCCAGTTTGCTAACCACCACTTTCGATGTAAGTAAATAGTGCTCTATCATATTGACTGAAAATGGAATATAGTTAACGAAATTGAACCATTTACCTATATCGTGGAAGTTTAAGACTTCGCTTTAAATTCAAATGGCATAAAATTACTAACTGTATTAGGGCGAGAGGTCCTCAAATTACAAAATTATTGCTTTAACTTGCGATCATTAAATTGTAATTGTACGCTAATAAATTAACCAAAATGGATCACTTTTTGCAATAAATTTTAAGCATTCGTCAAGGCATGAATATAGTTTTAAGAAGTGCGCTTCGTTTTGGAATTTCGCTACTTGCAAACTGCAAATGAAGCGTACAAAATTAATTTTTGGTACTTACACGATTTTTATTTTACACTTAACGAAAGGTACCTAATTAATTTAATGTTCTATTTTCCATGGCCTCTTCTACGATGGAACGCTGGCATATGCAGTCAATGAAGTCATCATAGGTTTGAATCAGAATAATATTTTATTGATTTTTTTATTTGTAGAGGGATGTCTGCGGCAAATATTTTTTATTCTGTTTTCTGTATGTTACCTTTTCATTTTTTATTTTAATCATTCTTGCTTTGTAGTCGTACAGTTAATACTGTATAGCTTAGAATGTTGTTTCATAGGGAGGGAAATGCTTACAATTGGGCACACATGTTAGTAGGACCAGTTACATTAATGATTTTAAGTGCATTTTTGATTCTCAAAAAGGAGCTTATTGTTTCACTAACTGTCGGTCGTTCGGGCACCTTTTAAGCTTTTTATAAATCGATCGAGATCGCGCCAAAAGAATATTGTAGAACTTCTCACCATTATATTCGTACTATCGTGTTATTCCTGCATGTCTGAAAGCTGAAAGACATTCCTGAAGTTGATAATTGATGAATTTTCTTTAAATGTCTTCATTTATAATTCGACCGAGATCTCGGTAACGGAATGTCGTAGATCCTTCAGCGTTTCAGCATTAGATATGTACGATCGAGTTTTTCTTGCTTCTGCCACGTCAAAAATGCGCTTAAGTCTGGCATTGGCACATCAGAAACTTTCAGGGAATGTTACATCATGAATTTCGCAATGGCGGCTAGCGTGACATAAATTTCATTGTGTAATTAAAAGTACTCACATTAATTTTTAAGTTTGTTGTGACTATCCGTTAACAGTACAATATTATGCGCTGTCTGAATAGTATGATCAATTCTCAAAAATCATTCCTGGAACTGGTCAGCTTAGTATTTGTTTATTGGAGTAAATTAAAGAGGTTCATAACTTTTGACACATACCCGCTTAGTAGTCACTCATAATATGTTTTTTTAAAACTAACGCTTTTTATACTTGAGCATTAACTGATTTAATTTACTCTTACACATACTTTTGATACTATTAGTTCGTTCCTTCAAACAATTCACTCTCTTTTAGGTGTGGACTGGAAATCTCTTACCATACCAGCTTGCTTACCGATAACAACAGATTACTTTCCGGACAAACGAGCACTTCAAATAGATTATGTCGTATCTCTGTATAATTTGCTACCAGATGATGTCAATGCGGATTTTGCGCAGCAGCGCGCGAATTATAAAAAACCGCTTACTACCGTAGAGGTTTTCAAGGAGCTGGTCTCGCAACGTCTCGCCCAAGGTTTTCAGCTGATACTTTTGCCGAGCCCAAAAGAACAATATTTGACTAACTCACAAACGGTTAGTAGCACCGGGTCGCTGATGCGTAAACGAGCTACCGAAACCGAATTAACCGAAACATATCATTTATCTATCGGGAGGATTTTTCATAAAATTTCCTTGACTGGTAATTCCATAACGGTCACGCGTTACAGACCTCGGTAAGATTTTCTGTGCGGCTTTGAACATTTTATCAGGTGTAATTTCAGGCATCCTTATCCACCTTTCAACATACATTACCGGTATAGGTTTCAAGCTCCATATCATGACACATATGAAGTGTCATGGGTGAGCTTTACTACGGAAAAGATTGAAAATTACAATTGGAACTATTTGGATCACTACATATGTACCAGAGGAGATACAGATTTTGTGCTGGTTGATGCTTTAAAGTTTTGGAGGTAAGAAAAAGGCAGGGCAGTAATGCTATTGGTAGGCATCCAACTAGACCGCATAGTAATAATACAGAGAAATGCCCAACTTAAAGGCAAATTTAGGCAAATTGCTATAGGATTTCTGAAGTCTCAGAAGTTAAAAAAGTAGGGCTTGGAAAGTACTGAGTCGCTGAGGCAGCATTGGCGTCATGAATTTCAAAATTAATAAACAATTTTTTTAATTTACTGATATTTCAAGAATACATACCTAAAGACTTCTGCTTTGGAAAACCAAATTTCCGTCAGAAAAACATATTCGGTTTATACTGTTCAAAAATTAAAACTACTCGGCTTAGGATCATCCTAAAAATCGGGGACATTCCAAAACATCAATTAATTAAGCGTGCTTCTAATGAAACCACTCACGACGGGTTCGGATGCGATTTACTACAACCCATTTAACTAGCTACTGTTAATTATACTCATAAATGGGCGAGATGAAATGTCAATATTCGGTAATCCAATTGACACCTATTATAATTAAACCTGGCTAACAATCACTTGATGGATCTGAAATTCTAAAATATTAATTCGCCCTCGTGTTACAATGACCAGAGCTTTCGGACGCAGCAAAGATAATTGATATCTTGACGGGAACGGTTGCAAGCGGCGAATTAATTACAGCTTTTGTTTGCGGTAACGGCGGTTGAAACAACTCCAAAAATTAAATCAATTATCTTTACTTTTAATCTTCAACTCCTAGAACCATCACAAATACTTTCAGCAAGACACTTTTCATAACAAAGCGCCTCCAAATGCGGGGTGGTCATGAAGGTATAAGTAAACTTCAAGGCGGTAAATAGGTGCTTAGCTGAGTGTGTCATTTAAAAATTGTATGTAAAAATAAATGCAATTAAATGTTGTTTGGAAATCTAGTTTTTGTCGCCTTTGAAGTCATTTTTAGTGACAAATAGTGGGACGACAGTCTCATTTTTACCACCTGCACGTTAGTAATTGCATTGAGGTAAAAAGTGATCCTCACTTTTTTGACGGTAATTGAAGCACCAGGAATCAGAATCAATTAAAGTCTGTCGGACCGTCTGTACTCTCATTTCCGGCTAAACGGATTTCAACCAAATTTGGTACACTGACGTTTTTGTTTCGGATTGCGATATAGGTAAAACAAAGGTAAGTAATTTAAATTAAACATATGACATGACCGAAAAATAAGCGTGTTAACAAAGTGAAATTCTATGAAAATAACACAACTTATTCTTGGCAAATAATATTTTTAAATTCGGTAGTATAATTTTTTATTATAATGTATGTTTTTTTTTGTAGATTTAAAGTTTACTTACTGCCAACGAATAATGCGGCCACAAAACGAATTATCGAAGGCGCAAAACATTGTGATATATACACGCCACTCACGAACGCCGATTACAATCAGATCAATGAAGGATTTCTTAAGTTTATTGAGGTGGTCGTAAACAAGATCAAGCGACCTAACGCCACAAAGAAAGGAAGGGTTCGTAGATTTTTAATTAACATAGTTTTGCACATTTTGATTTAATTAAAAGTTATGTTAATTAATCTTTAGAATTTATTATGATTTTGCATGTGTAGACATCTTTGAGCATACCTAACTCTACTGGTCCTTTGCTACAACTACGCCGCCATAGCATGACTATTCCTTCACAGAAATTTGAGGTACATCTTAGCTATTTTAGAATTATTTTTCGTATTTAATTAAAAGTTGTAACAAGCTGAATTTTGTGAATCACCTCCAATTCTCGCTTGAGATATTAACACACTAACTACTTTCAGTTGTGATCGTTTGCACAATTTTTACCATCTTCATGGCTCATTGTTAAGTGACAAATTACCATAAAGTAAGAGAGATGAACTGTGGAAAAATAATCATACTAAATAGTGCACCAGTAATGGATACCAGCACAAAACAGCTTGTTACTACATGTTTAGATAAGTTTTATTGTAAAACGCTTTGTATTGTGAACGCCTCAAAATACTTGTGAGCGTAATTTATGTTATTGTGTTGTGAGGTAGGTAGGTATAAACTAACAAGTTTGTAAATGTTTCAGAACCTAGGCGGGTGTAGTTCTCCATTTCGTGAGCGGCTAGGTAGCAACAAACTTCCTGAGAGAAGTCGGCCAAGGTTTGAGTATAAGTTGATCAAATTTCAGGGAGTGGAACACACACGGCTTTTCTACTTTATGTTGCTATCCAACCATCACAAATCAGTCACTTTAATACATTTTAACAAAAAAACTCAATTTCAAATAAAAAATGTATATTAAAATGTATATAGGTGACTAAAGGCTTTCTTTTTTTGTTTTTGTTTAATTTTTGGTGTTAGTTTGGCCACTTTATTTTTAGCTTTTTTTGCAGAGTTCCGCAATTCGGATCACAGAGAGGTACTTTGCACCTGTGTTTAGGTTTGTAGGATATGCATAACCATTATCATTCATTGTATACCGGGTGAATATTCCCAAACCGAACATAGGGAATTAACATGGGAAAAACGTTTTTTGCAGATCGGTGCTCCCCATGTTAGAGGGTTTATAATGACACCAATCGAAAGAAGATTTTTTTCTCGTCTAATGATATGCGAATTAGTTTATTTTCAGGTGTATTTCTCATTATTTTATCAAAAATTCGGCAATAAATCCACTTACCAAAATCATGTTAAGCCATGACTACTATAGTAAGACAAAAAGCAGATTCAAATGTCGAAATCAATGTCAGTTTATGACAACTGGCATTAATTTTTTTGTAAAATGCGGTTCACTGAGGAAAAAGTGTTTATAATAAAGAACGTTTACAGCGGAAATATTCTAGTACGCGATATTTGTTTGCCGTGCATTTTAATGAGCGTCCCATTCCGTCTGTGTGAAAACCTAATTCAATTTTTTAGGAAATTTCCATGGCTTAACATGATTTTGCTAATTGGATTTATTGCCGAATTTTTGATAAAATAATGAGAAATACTCCTGAAAATAAACTAATTCGTATATAATGAGATGAGAAAAAAAATCTTCTTTTGATTGGTGTCATTATAAACCCTCTAACATGGGGAGCACCGATCTGCAAAAAACGTTTTTCCCATGTTAATTGCCTATGTTCGGTTTTAAAATATTCACCTGGTATAGGTATTGTAAGTTGTTTCTATATTGAATGGGTGAAGTAGAAAACAAGTTAAAAAAAGTCATCATGCAAACGTAAATGACAAGATCGTATTTTCCTCCTAATAATATTAATGTTAGGGCTGGGAAAAAATACCGGTAGACATAAGATCCTTGCCCTCCCATTCTCTTTCAACACAAGCTGTCACTTTTAATAAGATTTAAATCTTTTTTATGATCTAAATACTTTTTTCGATTTAAATCGATCTTAAATCTTTTTACGGAAAATGATTTTTGATTTAAGATTTAAATCTTCATGAAAACTATCTTTGATTTTGAACTTAAAAATATGATTTAAATATCTAGTATACAGGGATTCACGATGTCTTGGTTTTTAAAAATTTCTTTCGCAAAAAAATACATATTTTAATGTAATAAATAATAACAATAAGATACAGTAGAAATGGTAGGTATATTGATGAATGATGTTGAGAGTTTCGAGCAAGATCATCAGACCAATCAGTTTTATTGAATTTAAATCCTTAACAAATATTTTGTCACCAAACGATTTAAATCATTTCACAAAACGATTAAATCATTACATCATTACATGATTTAAAACTTTGTAAGTGATTTAAATTAACAAAATTGGATTTAAATCTTTTTGAATGAATTAAATACATTGAAAGTATCTTAAATACTTTTTAAAAAGATTTAAATCACAAAAAATATTTAAATCTCAAAATGATTTATTATCTAAATACTTTCTTATTGACAAAAGTATTTCTGATTTAAATCACTTGTTAAAATGAAATGCATCTTTGATCTTTGATTTAAATCGTTTTTTAAACGATTTGTGACAGCTCTTCTTTTGAAACTGGTGTTAGATTTGTTCTTGTTCCGCAAATAAAAATGTTGGACCTGCGCATGCGCAAAACCAAATTTTAAACCTGGCATCAGAGTCTGTATGTATCGAATTTCATTGAAATGTTTTTGTAAATAAGAAAGTTGGCATTGCCTTTGGGCATTGCCCATGCGCAAAACGAAATGTTGAAACTCGCGTTAGATTTGTTTTTATTCCAAGTGTCATTGTATCAAATTTCATTTATGCATGTTTTCTCCGTACAATCTTAAGTCAGTTCAAAATTTTGTATGCACCATGGAATTTGAGCATCCTAAACTGGCTTTATCTTAAGCTGCCGATGTCAGAAACTTAAAAGATGGCTTATGCTTAGCGCTTGCGTAGCAGCGTAATGTGTATAATAACATTAGCAGAATCACGAGGCGCACACCCGCACTATCGTGCTGCTGAGTCGCCCGGCTAAAAATCGCCAATGTGAAAGCAGTTTAAAAAACTGAGTTTAGATATTGTAACGTAAATTTAATTACGTGATTTTTTTATTTATAAATGACTAACCAGCAGGGGCGGACTGAGTACTTACGGCCCAGGCTGAATTGCATAGGTTACGGGCCATTAAAGTATTAGTGTAATGAAGATTGGGGGGGGGGGGGGGAGCTCTGCGGTGCACCACAAAAACATTTTTTGCTTTATTTTAAAGTATTCCTTTCTCGAAAATCAATTAGAATATAGTTTTTTTTTAATTCCAGCTGATAATTTAAAGTAGCAAAATATACATAATCCAAACCAGGCGCGCAGCACTTTCAAAATACGACAAAAATGATAAATTCATTGTAAAACACTTACATAAAAACAGAATTTAATAATGAACAATCTAACTTCAACCCCAATGAGAGAAATGTGTTAATAATTTATTAATAGTGCAAGAAACTGACATTAAAGCTGTTTATAAATTTCCAACGGGCCATTATGAGCTACAGGCCCGCTAGCTATCGCCACCCGCACCCCCGGCCAGTCCGTCCTTGCTTACCAATTTCATTTGTGAAAAAATAACCAATACGTATATGCCGCCTGTAGCTCTTTTAGTCCATACTGCGGCTCACTCACAAATAATTGCATTCGGTAGCTTGCTCTGGCATCTGTAACAAGAAAAATGTTGACGATTAATGTGCACATGCGCAGGCTGCGCAATGTCACCTTTCTTCTTTATCGAGATATTTTTTTTAAATATTAACCAAAGATACTTCTAAAACTGCGCAATGCTAAGTTTCTTATTTATAAGAAGATTTATGTCTTAACTTATTTTCTTTTGTACACACAAGTAGTCCGTGATATAACCTTTCTGGAAGTACTGTTCTTCATTGTATCCACAATTTTTGTCTTCAAAATTTTACATGATTTGTTAAATTTTCCGAAACATTTCAAGAAATTAAGCTTAAGGTACCATTTGAAGGAAAAATAATACCATTTTTGCAGTTAGCAACACAACTTCCCCACTTATTAAGATCTTGATCACTTTAAATAAGTTAAATAAATGTAATAAGTAATAATAAATCATATTAGATCTTAAGCCCAAATGTATGTTCAAAGCCCCAGTGCTATGTAATTGGAATTTTTATTCTGTATGGTGTCTGGTTAAACAAATAAACAAATTCATGGAAAATGCACTAAAATTACAAGCTTTTTTTCATTTTTTGAACTTTCCGCGCTGCAGTTATCTTTAGAGTCCTAGAAAAAGAACGCCATCAGATCATAACCTCTCAGATTCTAATCTTTTGGCAATTAAACCTCTCTTATAACACTCACTGAAATTTAGGAAATCAAATAGTTCATAAACGAGCGACCAGAATTAACAATCCATTTTGGAAAAGGGCCAAATCTTAATTATCGGGAGGTTGCGGTATTGAAACTTCCCTTAACTAACTGATCATGTACCTAATGCATACTGTAACACAATGGTGGTGGTTGTCATTGTTTGATTAGGTTTTAAATGCGCTTTTATGTAAAAGTGTACGATCGACCGCTACTACGCGAATTCTGTAAATATTAAAAAAAAAACTGTAGGTTGGGTTTTTTGGTCGCAGTTCCCCTTGCTGTTAAAACACTTAACTGTCACAGTTGCAGAGAAACCCTCAATTCTGTGCATTGTAAAACATAACAACTAAAGGTCTATCGGATATTAAAGTTTCTATTTCCACAGCCTGTTGGTGTTCTCTTTCTTTCCATTTACCGCTTCGCATCACATTC
The DNA here is from genome assembly GCF_008802855.1 of Photinus pyralis. Taxonomy (NCBI): domain Eukaryota; kingdom Metazoa; phylum Arthropoda; class Insecta; order Coleoptera; family Lampyridae; genus Photinus; species Photinus pyralis. Next base: position 25,062,319 of record NW_022170738.1, on the reverse strand, counting down.
ACTTCTTGTCCACTTGAGGAAAATGACTTAAGTTTTTAATCCATAGATCTGGATCCAAAGTATTGGAACGAGGAAGAAATTCACCTGCAGTCGATGTTCAACAGTCTGATCTTCCATTTAATGAATGTGATGAAGGGTAAACAGGCGCGCGAATTATTGGAACATTCTTCATTGTACATTGTAGAGCAACGTTACAGCAAGAACCGTGCCTTAGTAGCACCGCGACCTTTGCAGAGATACTAGAAGCGATGAAAAATCCAGTTACCGGCGTGGGATTCCTTTCTTCTCAACAAAATCTCCCTAACTGCACATTCATTGCGGCGGACGCGGTAAATTGGCTAGTCGCCCACATGGAAGGAGTGTGTAGTAATGACAAAGCCGTCCCGGTATGGGCTAACAAAGTCCTTGAAATAATCTAATGGTTGGTTTAAGATAATGGAAGCGCTGCGCAAGGACCATTTAATTTGTCACGGATCCGGGGACTGGAGCAAGCAGTTCGTTTTCGGATTCTTCCTATTTTATATAGTCAATAATGGCAAAGGTGTCTATAGAAGGGACCATTAGATTTGTGATAAACTATTATCGTTACAGACGCAGATCCCTCGCCCATTGGGGATTTGCAGAGCTTCGAAAATGACTGGTTGGAAGTTGAGATGCGTCCACCCTTAAATTGGGGCCGAACTGTTAGCGATAATGCGGTAAATGTTCCCAACGTTTATAAGAAAGATGAAGTTGGAGTTCCTCACTTCCTCTGCGACGATATTGATACAAATTATTTGCGAGGGGAGGTTGATAATGACTGTAACTGTCATATTTTGAGTGTGAACATAAGGTTTTACCTCGGATTGCAGGTCCTGCATACAAGCACATGCACGTGGATATCGATGTGGCCAATAAAAGCGACAGAGTTGAATGGGGCCATGCCCGTTACCAAAGTGTATTTCGGCCGGATCAGGCTTACGAGCTTCGGTTAGAATGGTTGGTCGCATCCGGATCTATTGTCTCGGAATTGGTAATATTTGCATCAAGCTACAGATTACAGTTAAACAATATTATTGCAGTTGATGGGTTGGTTACGTAAGGCCCAACCTTGTGGTATTCAGATGATTCCAATTCCTCATGATCCGTTGGCATTACCTTATTCTGTTAAATCAGATCCACTACGCGGTCCAATATTTATTCCTTTAAATACCAATTGTTTGGTGAAAAAGAATAGGAGCCTGTTTGAAGGTAAATTGTGTTTAGTCAGGTAATCCTCGAATGTAGTCGAAGATGGTACTGTACACTGTAACTAAATGTAATGCAGAACACTTATCTGACCTATGAGGTATTTTTATGTAGTAGTGTATATGAGGGTTAAATATGATAACTAAATTCTCCAAATTTTCACTAAAAAAGCGCTAAATATAAACAGACAAATGACTACTTTCACTGCACATACACAAAGTTACAAGTAGTTAACGCGTTTATACTTTTGTTTTGTTTTGTGTTTTTTGAGTTACGAAAACAACCAAGTGGTAACAGGTTTTCGCTTTCGAATTTAAAAAGTATTTTTACGAGTTCGTATTTCCACATGTACCGCTTCATAGCGAACATAAACGAAAGTATGTCTGACGATAACAACGTGTACGTTTGCGGTTCGAGATAAGCAAAGAGACCCCGAATTGTATGGGGTTTTTGTCAGACATTAGACACGTACTATTTGGGTGCGTTAAAAATTTTATTCCAAGGCTAATTAGCGAGAGATCACGTGCACTGTTTTGTGCGTGGATTTTTCTATCGTTGAAGAGTCATTCTATTGTCTAGTGGTAATTTATATGTGTTGAAACAGAAGCAGTATTTGCAAATTTTAAAATTTAGTAAATCAATGATCATCGGGTACTACTAACTTAAAAAATTGTTTGATTTGCGGCAAATTCAAACGATCATCAACCCCTGTACGTATGCGGATAGACGAATTACAGTAAATTCGGGACGATCAAAAACTTTTTAGCAACCTGATTAGTAGCAAAGTCGTTCTTTTACGAGTGGTAAAATTCACCCAATGGAACATTTTGGAGTTGGCGAATCGCTTTTAAAACCAAACGCAAGTAAATTGATATTAAAATTCATCACGATAAACGGATAGCTAGCAGTAACAGCTGGTTAAAAGCAAGTCCATCAAAGTTGAATGACGCGCATTGTGCGATAAAAAAATTTTGTATACAACGGCACATGGCAGGGAATTTAACGACTATTAATCGGTGCATTTACTTTACTATTACTTTTACTAATTTTGTTTAAAGTACTTTTAATATTCCCAAAGAATTCGACTTATGAGAACCATTTGCATGAAGAGATTTTGTATTTTGTAACGGAAATAAGAACATTTTTATTACTGAGCTAGCCATGGGTAAAATAAAAAGTTAATTGTCATATTGAAATTTTTGCCTGTGCCGTAGAGGTTCAATTTTATTTTATGCAAGTGAGGTCTTCGACCCTTTACCGCCTTTACTTTGGTGTAGTAATGTAGTATATGAGTAATTTGAATCAGTGAGACTGGAATTTAATTTTGGCGAAATTCGTATGTTAACCTGCAGAATATTTTTAAATTTTTAATTTGTCCTTCGAGTCGGATTTTCGCTTTGTCTAGTAATGCAGTACATATAGGCGCTCGGTAATCCTGCACCCAAATTTTTTCGCCTATGCCGGATTAGTGAATTTGTATATATAGGATATAAAGCATTTTTTATATCCTACTGTGTACTGTACTATGTGGGAAATAAATTCTATCATAGATTCCTACAGTAAAACAGTAGGTTTCTTCCGCCATCTTGTCTAAACGACAGACGCGCGCGGGCAACTACGAAGCACTCCACGCTGTCAAGGTCAGGACAGGGCCGAACACGAAAGCAAATTTGGCAAGTGTGGTCAACCGCACAAGCCGGATTAGTATTGCCGCATTATAGACACGAACTTATAAGATGGACTGCTGATCAAACAGTTGCATAGAGATAAAAATGGCCCTAGCATGGGCGCCGCCATGATGTGCACATTTTAGTTATTTTCTGGGGGAATTTTCCTAGTGCTCAAGTTTGGAGACTATTGCAACCTTGGAAAATGACATATGTCACAGTAATTTATTTAGAAAACCTCAAGGTTGTTTTATTAGAAATAAAATAACCTTGAGAAAACCTGAGGTTAATGTTGGGTTAATGCTTGTTTATTAGTTGATTTGAATTTCGCGGCAAGTGAGTGCACATCATGGCCGCCCCCAAGTAGGTGTCATTTGTTAATTCAGCATTAGCAGTCCATCTTAATTTATAAGTTCGTGATTATAGAGTGGGCCAGCTGGGTCGCTAAATGCCGGAGTACTGAGTGTACCGGACTGTCGAGCGCCGGATTACCGAGCGCCGTATTACCGAGCGCCAACTGTATGTGACTAATTTTAATCAGTGATACACTGGAATGCTATTTTGGCGAAATTCATACATTAAGGTCTCATTAACGCACGCCAGTGCATCCTGGACCATAGTTTGAAGCATACCTGCATACCTAGAATCGCTTTAATGTTTTAAATAATACTTTGAAAAAAATGTTTCTCCTGACCTTTTCAGGATTTAGCAAGTGAGCCTTGATTTGTATATTTTAAATTAACAGCTCTGAACCGATTTTACCTACTCGAAAAACGAAACTCCAGAATTACAAAAAATTATTGTAAGTTCATGCGCGATTATTTAAACGAAGGTTATATAGAAGTGGTATGAGACGACAATCACTTACCATACTTTCTCTGCATCACCTGGACCGACCGATCGACTGTGTAGCTCAATGTAGAGCGTTGAGCTACATAGCCGGATGTCGGCTGTTCGAACCTGGGCTGAGGTAAGAATTTTTCATCTGTGGCAGAGATGGGAATTTTCTTAGATCAGTTTGGAGCATTCTGTAAATGGGTCAAAGCCTGTTGAGGGGCCGAAACAAGAGGGACAATCAATCAAATTGCTATAATGGAAGACATAAAAAGTATTTAACTTCAAATTTTGATGAATCCTGATCATGCTGATAAATACCAGAGAATATTATCCTTGAAAGCAATTTGTCTTAAAAACGGTAATTTTTGGTGTAAACAGTTCACCATATCTTGCTCTAAAGAATTATCTCTGTGTCCAAGATACGGATGCCTATCATAGGGATCTCGGAAACCATAGGGCATAGTAGATGGTCAAATACTTCCGAAGATATGCCAGAAAAACTGAAAATTGCAAATAAACTGAAAATTGCAAATTTGATTTTATTTTTTATTTGAGCTTTACAAGGCAGTGTTCAGACCTTTGTAATACAACGTTTTGTTTTGGAGGAAATCATAAACTTTATTTTTTTATATAGCCCAATGAGTAGAATTTTTTATTACGCATACAATGATATATATACGACACACAAAAAAACAAAAGTTGGATATTGTTACTTTCAACAAGATGGTGCACCCGCGCACAACGCCATTAAGGGGATTACAGGAAGCAGGTATCAAATCTATATAAACTCATTTATCACACCTTATAAGAAGTCGCATTTTAATTTGAATTACTATTCAATTCCATACCATTATGTGCTGCCAGAGGTCGTACCCTAATGACTATTCGGCATTTTGTGATCCTTGAACTGCTTTCATGTTTTCTTTATGCCGATTTTTCTCATCTCAAATGAAAGACACTTGCTCTCTGCTTTTATTACGGTTATACAGAGATTTTTGAGTAAGATGACATTGAGAATATCTCCATACTTTGTAACAAAAATTAAAATGGTATAAACGTACTTTAAAACAGGGTATCATACTTTTAAATAAAAAACGATAACAATCCGCCCATGAATTGCAAATTAGCAAAGGTGGAAAAGATGACAGCTCACATACCTACTGAAGTAGCCGAAGTAGGTATGTACTGCTCAGAGAAAGTATGCTCATCCGATGGTAAAACTCTGCCCACTGCCAGATGTTTAAACCAATCATATTTATTAATTACTTTTTATATTTTTATTTGTAAAAAAATTTAATTTCTAAAAAAATATGTATACAATGCTTACGAGGAAAGAATGCCGGTCACATAACACCTCATGCCGGTCTATATTATTGCATGGTTTAATATGAAAAACATAGGGTTGTATATCGACATCAGGTGTTCTGTGATCAGCAGTCTCTCCTGGCGAGCCAGACATACTGCGTCCAAGTTACATACATGTTGCAACTTTATTTTAAAATTAGGGCCGAAAGATTCACAGTAGTATGAAAATGGTACAGTACTTAATGTGATAGGAAATGCGATTCTGTTCATTCATAGGACAAGCATAATATGTGCTTATATACTGTTGTAGAACTTTGAATGTCAAAGATGCATTACTGATTACTTTACACTTTCACAGTATTTGATTATCACATATCAGTCTACAAACTGTAGTATTAAAAATTGTAATTATCGACTGTTCAAAAACTCAATTTAGGCATTCACTCTTAGTTGAGTGGGTAAATATTCATCATATTTGCACGCTGTATATAGCTACCAACTAATTAAAAGCAAAATTTTGTAGAATTTAAAGAAGATACTTGGCTAGATCGCATGTTCTTATTTCAAGAGTGCATTGTGGCACGTTTTGGTTTCTTACCCTGTCCAGTGGAACCATTAAATGCCAGAGAAGGCACCGTTGTGTCTCAAGAGCATCAATACATTCATTCTACCGGAACAGTTTTTATTTTGGTACCAAGTCCCGTACCAAGATTGAGACAACGATTCACCTCAGTAAGCCAAAGGCGCACCGGAAGTCGGTATCCTGCACACGTCGATGTCATTCCCAGCCCTCGTGAGGCGTACATTACTCGTCATGTCGGTGGGAAAAATAAGGACGATTACGAAATGGCAAAAAAGGTAAATACAAAGTGATTGGAATGCGATTATCTTTGAGTGTTTTAGATGGGATTTTTATGGTCTTGGAACCACATGATAAGTAAACGTTGGAGAACGAACCAGGCGGTCGATACAAACTTTCAAATTAGACTTTTGAAAGACTTTCGTGAGTTTTGCGAAAACAAATCCGACCGTTTGCAAAGTTTCTGGGAGGAAAGTTGGGAGGCGAAAGAAAACGCGTGTACTCGTTCACCTTAATCCTACTTTTTATACCAAATATTGTAATTTTTACATTTAATAAAAAATAAGTATCCCATTATTTGAATTTCCCTCACAATTACAGAATGGACCAATTTTGACAGCTTCACTTTGACAATTACATAATACAAACATTGTAGTGAGAACTGTGCAGAAATGTCTGGGGCAATTAAGAAGACCACGGGTTTAACGGGCCTCGTTGTGAGTAAGGCACCTCACCATAGTTTAGGAATATTGTACGACAAAATCATGAGAACCTTACAAAAAATGCCAGAATCTGCGGCTTATCGGAAACATACCGAACAGCTCATATGTGAAAGAGCACAAGTTCTAAGTTCTACGACCGATATCAATCAAGTTGAACAAACTATCGGCTGTGGACAGGTCGAGGAGCTTATAGTTCAGGCGGAGAACGAATTAATTTTAGCTCGAAAAATGTTAAACTGGAAGCCTTGGGAACCTCTATGTCAAGCGGCACCTGCTGGTCAGTGGGACTGGCCACCGACGGTGTCTGAAAAATAAGTTGTAAATAGCCATACTGTAGTATTATTAAAAATTTGAGATAAAAAAATAATTCTTGTTTATTTGTGCTGTTATTCAAATGGTGAAAATTTTTACGTAGCTACAGTCGATTTGTGATTGTGAAGTTGGCGGTAATGACGCGCTTCCAGTAGGCGTATAACTAAAGTAAACACGTTAAGCTTAGACTACAACTGGATTTGTGGGTGAGGCTGAACTTCACTGTGGAAATTACGGCTTTTGAAATTATTTCATGTAATGCAATTAATTGTTAATTACGATATTTTTCACCTCTAAAAAATAATTCCATAGTCACAACGTTTTTAAAAAGTTCTAAAATCGTTTCACTTACGAACTATTATATCAAATGTTTCAAAAGTACCTATACTGTTAAATACCGCCGAGAAGGTTCTGGAAACCATTTGAGTGCTTTATAGAATAGTAGTACCAAAGAGTACGGTAGTACTGTGTGCAGATCTTTCGATAAGTTTTCCTAACAATAGAAAACCTTTTTTTTAAGTGCTTGTACTCCTGATCGCATTTCCCTTGCTCTGAGAAAGACGGTATCAATGAAAAGCGTTAGGAGATAAGTACCTGGGACTCACAGGAAAACCGTCTAAGAGATTTCTCATCTGGCGGTATTGATTAGCATATAAATTAGAAAAAATGATCAAAGTCCTCGTATGAGATCAAAGGGGCTTCAGCGTATTTTTGTGTGGCAGATCAGTATTATCACAGACAACATATAGTATATGTTGTCTGTGGTATTATATTAGCCAGTTTTAACGCCACCATCAATACGATAGTGGAAGGCTACCAGTTTCCATTTGTCGGTACCCATTTCCGACATCCCGTTCACCCGCAATTCGCGTTTGAAGTTTTGAGTCGACCCTCAGTAAGTTCTTTTGGAAGACAACCACATTCCCTTTCTCAGTACCCGCTTATTACCGACGTCCATAGTTCACCCGCAATTCGCATTTTGTTAAAACACAAAATAGTACTCAATTTTTGAAACACTCTCATAGTTCGAGCTTTCTATTGGTGAATTGAGAAAGAGAGACGCGCGATTCGAGCTTTAAGAAATTTTAAACCGCGTGACAACATTCTGTTGTGTATCTTACTTTATACATAGGTTAGGTAGCGTAGACACAGACCGGAGGTCGTCCATGTCAAGTCAAGTTCAGTTCGTAGGTTGCGTGGTATAAGCGCTTCTTTATGTATCATGTATCATGTAATGCAGTCGTTATCTTTTATTAAACTATTAGAATCCACGTGTTTAGTTTGTTTAAATACAGAGCACATTCGTAGCGGAAGATGCCTTTTTCGGCGCCCGAAGTCGACTACTCCTCGAAGACGCGCGCCTTGCAAAAGGTGTTTAATTTCGTCCCTAGGAAAAAAAAATTCCGCTACGAAGCAGTTGTGCGTGTTTAAGTATACAAGATCTTTCCGACGACACCACTTTGAAAACAATCGGACCAATACTGGTAGAAAATAGAAAAAAATAGAAAAATCTCCAGTTAGTACCCCACATCATGTAGCCCCATTCTTAAAGTTGTTAATTACACGGCCCTCGTAGGTACATGTACTACTCCTAGTCTTTCTACAAGCGATCTACTACGGGCCCGCATTTGCTGCCAGCCAGCAAGCCAGACGGCCATAGAAAAATTAAAAACTACCTTTTTACAAATAAATTTGCAAAAATGCGCTAAAAATATATAATCATTACATATCAGAGCCCTGTTGCGGTAAAAAAAACAAAATATAGCTTACCGAGTTTGCGAGACTGATTGCATTGTGTTCAGCTTCCGTTCTTCACAACTCTTGTGCTGATAAAGCCATTGTTAATTGTATATATGTACACTATATACACCTTATAGGTACAATGATAAAGCGCATATTTTTAAACCGAAATAACTTAGTAAATAAAGTAACGGGCGATCAAAAATGAGTTGCTGTCGAATCGCCTTTGGAAGTTCAGGTAAAATATGATTTCCAATGTAACCAAAAATCCCAAAGGTAACTCGACAGCAACTCATTTTTGATCGCATATAGTATAGTAGCATGCGCGTATATTTATCGATTTTTACCTTCTTGGTATGATTAAAGGGGGACTCCAAATCGACGTAAAGGCCTTCTGGAACATATTAACAATGTACATAATACAAGAAGCTATATAATACAACAAGAATTCTCTTTGTTGGTGCCTTCCTTAGACACTTCGAGATATTCATACTTCAGTTTTTACATCGCCAGTAGATATGTCGCGTCTACACGTTCCAACTATACCATTTGAAAGTACCCTCTTCCGACACTCCGTTCTGCAGATATTTGAATCAAAAGATTTGACGTCACTTGCCCTCTTATGAGAACTCTCATTCAGTACTTCATTTCGACCTCATCATCTTACAAATATGTCTCGTCCAGACGTTTAATTTCCCCTTTTGTGAGTACTCTCCTCTGACACACCGTTTTTGAGATATTCGCTCTTCAAGTTTTTACATCACCATAATATGAATATATTCCTTCCAGACATCCCAATCGCCTTTTGACACTCCTGCGACACTCGATCCCCTCTTGAGATATAAAAAAATTATAATAAGAGAGCGAGAGGGCGAGGAAGACGACTGTGATTGGTATAAATTAAATCCTTTCGTTGATACTTTTAATTAGAATTAGAAAGTAACACCAATTTCACATACCTCTTTCCTCTCACCGACTCACCCACTAATTTCGAAAAGGGGTTGCGGAGGAGAGAGGAAAGCTGTGGAAACCACTGAAGGTAGGTATAACTATACTTATACTGGAACGCGCGCTCCGTCCGAAAGAGGAGCACAAGGTGCATTTATGTCCTACTCTCTCTCGCGAGTACGCGCATGAATAGTCACAGAAATGACCTAATGACCCTCGCGCACGAGTGACTGACAGAAATACCTCTGCGCGCTACATTTTTATGGCAGGAGACCGCCAGTGCGCGCTCTAATATAACCAGTAAGTGTTGGAAACCAATTACTTTCGATGAGACCTTTCATTAGAATACCATGAAGCAGAGCATATTTTAAGCTATAAAGTAGGCGACATTAGTGCCGCTGCCGCCTAGTAAAGACTTTTTGTCGCCCAGTAGTGTGTAAGGGTACCAGTGTCAAAAACTTTTCAGCTATCTTTCAAAAGCAAATTGGTGGCCTGTTAGTTAGTTAGTTAGTTAGTTATTTGAAATATGATCTGCCATGAAGGGTAGAACGTCTTTTTACCTTACCTATTGCAAAAAATTACAGGTTTGCAGGACAATTCCCCTAAAAGTTATTCAAAACCGCAGAAGTGAATCCTAACGGACGGACAAAACACAAACAATTCCACTATTGTTTAATCCATAAGAAAATGCGCTAACAAAATTGGATGGTATATTGATAGTAAGGGGGAGCAAGATTTTTTTCAAATAAACCAAGGCTATTTCGTTTGGGACCTGCGTCCCGAAATATTCCTTCCTTAATTTTGTGTCAGCAACCGTATCGCTAGGAAAAATCTAGAATCTATTAGGGTCAACTCCTTTACCTTAGATTTTGTAAAAAGGTTTCAAAAATTATTACTACCCTTAATCCAAAATTAAAAAGTTTGATCAATTCTACAGGACAAAAATGTACAGATTTCATCAAACTATTTGTGTATAGGTATTTACGAACAACTTATATAATTGTCGACTGTTTTTATATACCTACGAGTTATTTTAAAAAAGCACCTTAATCGTTGGAATTGTGAAAAACAAATACCGAATCAGATCACATATTTTGGGGCGTTTTCCCAGTCAAGTTGTATAATTGGGGCTGATTTTGTTTATGTACTTCCTGGAAGTGACCTTGAAAATATTTTACGTATATGCTCTACCGCGTGAAAGCGCAGTGCGCCGCGCGCACTCTACAGCGACATTTTGGTAGTATTCTACCGGAAACGGGATACGGGTTCGAGGCTAACAAACAGGTTTCCTAGCTACATATCCTTTGTTTTCACAGAATATGGATGCCATATTTAGCTTTGATGTATGTTTTGGAACAAGTAGTTAATAGTTTTGTTAAAAATGTGAAGTTATTCTTGTTTGTCAGTTTAATGTAAGTGGGAAAAAGTAAGGGTGTAAAAAAGTGTTACGAACGCACGTAGGGTCTTCGCTGTCTGCCTTTTTAAACTCGAAATGTTAGTGTTTACATGGAAGATTGAAATGTTGGATGTCTATTTTCGGAGTTTAAGGTAAGAGAATTTGATTTTACCATTAGAATAGGGCTTCTACTCGCGCTTCTTGCTTAATCTGTGCATATTACGAGTTGCTAAGCCTCGATACAAATTATTCAGTGGGGTACTCCTTTTTCTTGATTCAAAAATCCGTTTTGACGTTTCGTATAAACAGTGCATTTTTATAAACTTCCAGCGTTTTGTACAGTAAAAGCGTGGTCTAATCTAAAAATATCTCGATTTTACTAATTATAGAATCTACAGAAGTAACAAAATTTTGTTAATTAAAAAGTCTACACTTCTCTAATTTTGTTTACTAATTTCGTTTAATTCTACAAATCTGTACGAAATTAACGAGCACTACCTCAATCGACTTAACCAATTTATATTTTCTCGCAATGTTTTGGTCAGTTAAAAAATGATTTACGAAATCAATATTTGCATTTGCATGGCGCGCGATAATTGTTATCAGTTATTCGAAATGTTTACATTTTGGCCTCCCGGGCGGATTTATTTCGGAAAAGTGCGTTAGGTTCGCTAGGGCGCTTTATCAATTAAGGCGCGATACGCATAACGCGTAAAATAGGGAATGTATTCAATAATTTGCCATTGTCGTTCTCAATTTTACCCATCAGGAGCCTCTTTCTTTAAATTGGTGTACTGCGCATGTGTGACCTTTGAGGGAATTTGCTTTTCTTTAATTTTATCTGGTTGGCTCTCCTGCGATTTGTTGGTTATGTCGTCAATTTTTTCAATGTAAATTTTGTTTAATTAAACCCATTCTTTACGATCCAAAATCATAATTTAATGCCTTTTAACGATGTTTTAGAAAAATTATCTGACCTGGAGGGTGTTGGAGACATTCAACAGGGCAACGGCGTCGATGCCTGCTCAGCAATTGTCGATGGTGGTGATGCAGAAAATTCCGCTAAAGTCATGAGCGTCTGTCTAGGTAAGTTATGTGCGTGAAAGCTCTGTCACTACTAATGCCGTTTTTAGAACCGAACTCGATCCTTACCAGTTCGTCAAGTACAGTCTCTACCCAAAAATTGTTAGATACCGAACTAGCTACATCGTTGGGTAACGATCCGAAAGAAGCAATAACATCACAAAGTGTTGCCAAACTAGTAATTACACCAACTTCGTGTCCATCCAATTCTGTTTTGCACAAAGTGCCGACTAGTTCTGTTATAACGGTGGTGAATGCCACCGGACCGTTGACAATCCTCAAAACTTTATGCTCGAATTCTTACGGGACTGCTGCTCCCCAGTTTACTTTGGTTAATTCTACGCCTTTAAATGTCTCTAATGCTGCTGGGAAACCGATTACTGTTGTCGGGGCCCCGCCAATTACCGTAGTGAGAACGATTCAAAACATTAATCTGAATCAAGGCGAAGAGAACGTGAGAAGCACCGACACTTCTGGGGGTTCCATTAGTAACTTGATCGTCAGTAACGGACCGATAAATGCCGAAAGGCCCCCTATACATAATGTATTTGTCAAAAATACATTATCGTCAGAATTACTACCATCGGCAGAACCATCAAAGATACAAAAAGTCAATTCATTTTCGCCAAATAATGTAAGAACTTAACCACCGTCTTATACAACGTTTAGAGATGTTTTTTAGGTTTTACCCGCATTGACGAGTGGAAATGTTATAAAAACTGTGAACGGTCAAAAAGCAGCAACACCAACGCCTACGAGCAATAAATTAAAAATCGTAAGCAACATTATAGTTCCGCCAACCAGCAGTGCCATTCCAACGTGTACATCCAACCCCCCCTCGAATATTGTACTGAATAAATCTCAACCGGTGGCGAGAAACCTGTTGCCTCATAAACCTGTAGGTAACCCTCTGAACGGTGCGCCGAAATTTTTAAATCGTTCACCTCCCATCAATAATTTTCCGAATAAGTCAAATTCGGCAAAAGGTCTCGCGCATAAATCGCAAAAGCTGGTCTACCCGACTCACAAGGGACAGTTGAAGACCATTCCTCCTGTCTCGTTAGCTCAAAAGGTCGGAATTAAGACTCTCGCACCACAATCAAGGGGTATATCGAATCAGCATGTGCAAAGGACGAGCTCGGGATTGAGGACGATTCCGCCGCAACGTTCCCCAAAAAGTTCAAACAAGCCGAATTATATCGGGAAGCACGCAATTCAAGCGCAAAAGTTCAAGAATCCTCATAGTATTGGCAAACTGAAGAGTACTAAACCACTAATTCCAGCAGTTAACGTTTTCCCAAGCCGCACTCCTCAAAATACTGGTGTCACATATCATCAAGCCTTAACCGCAAATATTTTGCAATCGCTTAGTGAGAGCAGCAGCAATTCGTACACCAGATCGTATGACTTTGGTTCCAGATATGATGGAAATCAAGCCTTTTTGGACACAAGAAATAAGTAAGTAAACAAGTACAAATTGATCATTTTTACAGTAGAAAAATGTTGTTTTATTCATGTTACAAGTCTTCTTACCATTAATGTTGGTTGCATATTTTTTACTGGTCGTTATGTACTGAGAGCAGGAAGTAGAATGCCAGATAAGCACAAACAAAAAGTTGTAATGAAACTTAATAACACCATTGAATGTTTCAGATCCTTTCATGGTTGCTGTTTGAGTCTATCCGTGCCTACATATTAAAACCTATTAAATAAAAGGTGCTGCTCTTTATGAGGTCTGAATGCGTGTTCTTAAACCCTAAGATGGACAGATGAAACCCACACCCATATCAGTACAATATTGATTTAAATGCATCGCTAATTTTTCGGGAGGAGGTTGACTGATTTTGTTGGATGAATAGATTATAGTTACATGCGCGTAGAGAAATGAGAAATATATATTATATATATTTACAGTGGAGTATTGATACAGGGTGTAACAACTATGATATGTCAAAAAAAATGGGATGGCAAAGAACAAGCCTATTTTCAAATAAATCAAACGTGCAGAATGTAGCATTTAGGAGCAACTTCTATGGTCCAGATTTTCGTGGTTCCACTAACTCTGACCATAACATTTTATGGTGCCATATTGCGTACACAAACTCCTGGAAGGTTTTTTTTCCGGTCTTGTCTTTTCTACTTCTGCATGCAAGCAACAGTTTTGCTTGGACTTGGACTTGGTCAATCGAATGAAAAATTTGTTACGAGTCTCCTAGTTTTTTTTTTTTTTTTTGCAACCATAGCCAACTTTATTATTTCTTATGACCGCCATGCTGGATTTTATGTCATTAAAGACTTTCCAGCAAAGTACAGAAAGTACTTGTGTGTTATCATATGGTTTGTAGGGAATATAATAAGGTACAATCGAATCTTTGGATTTGCGTATGAGATCCAATATAGGCAAATTTGCATAATATTGTAGAACAGCAAACTTTTTTGGTGCCGTACCACCTAATATATTTCAAAATGTTTATGTGCCGCTGATATACAGGGTGAGTTTTTTTTTCATTTTAAGCATTAGGATCTCGGAAAACGTAAGACATAGAGATTCGGTTAAATGAGGAAAGAGTTGTTTTAAGAGCTTATGCAAGATATGCTTTTGTTTTTTGAAAAAAATTGACAGTACTAGATATGAGCGAAAAACAGATTTAGTGATTTTTCTTTTAAATGTTGTAGAATCGTTAATATTAGAAATACAGAAATACGCAAAGAACAAAAATTGTAGATTTTTTTCCACTTAATAAAGTACATTTATTAATTTTGATGTTTCTTTTATAATTTTTGAGTTATAACTCAAACTTATATTTTTTTAAATGGCAACTATAGTTGGCTGTGACATTTTTAAAAAGTGCATTTTTTTTGTTTACAGTGATATAAGGTTAATAATCAACCTTATATCACTGTAAACAAAAAAAAAAACCTTTTAAAAATGTCACAGCCAACTTGTACTTACTGTGACGAGTAAACATGATACAGAACTGTTTGTATTATTAAGAGTAGTAAAAACAGTTTACCATGGGAAACATTTTTGTTCTCTTAATTACTCAGTCTATTATAATATTTAACTTAAAACTTTAGGGCCACAAATAGAACTACAACGAAAAGAAATTACGAAATATTACATTTAAATTTTTACTTTGAAATAATTACTTGTAATAGTTATTTATGTATTAAGGGTATAATAGTGATGTTTATATTCTAGAGGGCGACGAGTTAAAAACCTTTTTAGTCGCCCGAGAGTATAAACATCAGTTTATGCCCGTGGTACATACACAATTTTATGTTTTACAAATACTTCGTCAAAATTCGTTTACAAAATAATTCGATTATGTTTGATCAAGTATGCGTGGTTCGAATTTGTTAATGTGATTGAAACCATCCAAACGTCAAACGTAATTTTAAAAGTAATTCAATTCATCGTGAATGAGCAAGAAGTTCCAGAAACTATACGAAATAAAGCCAATCTTGTGATTTAATAGGTATTGACAATTAATAAATGACGTTTCTAATTTTCATTGACCTGTACATATTTGTTTGTTTTGACATTAAGTATAAATGAGTTACTATGGTGATACTTAACGCCCTAGGGCATAAAGTGGTACTTTATGCCCGCGTATCACAGATATAAAATGTGCTATGATAGGTTAGTAATACATAAAAAAATTAATTTATCTCGACAAATGTTCAAAGTGCCCATCATTAATATTTACACACAAGTGGCATCTTTTCTCGATTGAATCTACTGCTTTCTGTATTATCCTACCGTCTAAATTGTGAAAGGCATTTACCACAGCATGATGTACTCTTTTGTCGCATAAGTTCGCTGATAAATCAAACCCTTTTAGAACACCAAAAAGGAAAAATCTAAAATCGAAAGATCTGGCAATCTTGGTGACCAAAGGATCAACTCGTTCCTACCTATCCATGACTTTGGAAATATGTAGTTGGTTTAGGTGATCTCGTACTTGTAGTTGGTTGTGCGGCGGGGCACCGTTGTGTTTAAACCAGCGTAAATTACATCGTGTTTCCAAATCTAACCCATCCTACATATCTTGAAATTCATTTGGTAGAAAATGAAGATAACATTGGCCTGTCCAATTATCATCGCAAATTAAAGGTCCAAGAATTCGCTATCCAATAATTCAGTACCAAATATTAAATCCAAGTATTATTTGAGGCCTTCAACAATAAACAGCAGTATTTTGTTTATTTATTGTTTTCTATGGCATGATATGATCTACTTTTAATAATGTATTGAATATAATTATTAATTTAACTTTCATAGTGAATTTTCGAAAATGGTCTTTTAAGTGCTACAGTTACACTATTCCCTATCTCACTACATGTTGTTTTCCATGGCAAACCCTGTTTATTTAACTCTCAATAATACGAAAATTCCTGCAGCGCGTTTATTTATTAAAATACATTTAGCAAACCTTATATCGTTATAATGAGAAAAATTTGTCCATTTTAAAAATGTCAAAGCCAACTATGACGATCATTAAAAAAATTAAAGTTTGTATTATAACTCAAAAATGGTAAAATATAGAAGGAAATTAGTATGTTCAGAATGTTAAGCATTAAAATGTGTAAAACTGTTATTCGTGTCATTTTGCTATATTTCTAATAACTATTCTACAACAATTAAATGAAAATCACTAAATCTATTTTTCGCTTATATCTAGTAAACTGGATTTTTTTCAAAAAACATAAGCATATCTTAAATAAGCTCTTAAAACGACAACTTTTTCCTCGTTTAACCAAATCTGTATGTCTTATGGTTTCCGAGATCCCAATGATTAAAATGAAAAAAAAAAACTCACCCTGTATGTTACTTATGATACGTTAAACTTAAAATGGTAAAATCAAATTGGAAAATATTTTCTCGCTTAAACAATGACAAAAATTAAAAAAGTGTCAATTTCAGAATGCCTATGTTTTGTTGTCAAAAGAGATACAAAAATGTTTATTACAAAAGTTTCATTATAATGATTATCGAATCGAATATCTTAAAATAAGTATACAGGGTCAATTAAAAAAAGTTAGTGGGCCTAACCTTCGAGCACATTGTATATTTTAGTCTAAAGAGATAGAACTCATTATTTGTTCTAGCCACTCAAATTCCTGGAAACCCAAATTGACATACGTGTGGAAAAAAAATTATTGCGGCTCTGACTTATAATAAGCCAGAAAGAAACCCAATAAGCATGTGAGAGAGACATAACTTTACCAATGTTGACATTAACAAGTAGCATTGAAATGTGTCATTGATACTACCATACACAAAAGACATGAATGGCAACAGCGCTTTTATTTTGTGTGTACAGTACAACCTCGTTAATCCGAATAGATTCGGACCACCGACCTTTCGGATTATCAAATTTTCGGATTATCGCGAAACTAGTGAAAATAATAAATTTGGACACAAGCATTAAGAAATAAACTTTAGTCTTTCCAACGTCTTAAGGGGTGTCATCGTTGTTACGAGGAACGAAATTATTTCGGACTATCACGATTTCGGACTTGCGTGTATTCGGATTATCGAAGTTGTACTGTATTCTATCGCATTTCACACTCATATAATGGCTTGGGCTTCATTCCGACACGACGGTAATCGCGCGATTCTCATGAGAATCTTATTTACATGAAACGCGATTACGAAGCACAAATTAATTAGCGGTAGCTACAGGAAATCAAATGCAGGAAAGCGAAAGAATATTCCCTCTTACAATTAATGGAACAGAAAGTAGCAAAAAGTTTAGCTTGAAATCAAACGGAATGATAGAAATTTCTATTCAGGAAGAAAAAGCGCTAAATACGGTGGGGTAAAGTTAATGCAAAATACATTTATTGAAACTATCAAGATTAATATAGTACTTATAAATGTCACTAGCAAACTATAGGCACTATAGGCAAAGAGACCTCCTCTAAAGAACGCTCCCTTTAATAGAATTCGACTATTTCATGGAAGGATTGACGGTTTTCCAGCCGAAACAGCATATTCGGTTATCTACATCAAAAAATTATATCTTCCTTCATTTGTTGTGCACCCTAAAAATCTGTAGTTGGTCTTAAAATCAAATTAATTAAGAACGCTTCTTTTGAGACCCCTGATGACTCTTAACTCGAGGCTGTTTACTGCAACTCATTTAATGAGCTACCGCTAATCACTTAATTTGCCATTGTCTCATGCCATTTTTCAGGTCGCCAAAAGGTCTCATATCTATCTGATACCGGCGCAAACCTTGGCCTTGACCTTGCAGTTTCAATGCTTGTTTTAAATTAACATAGAAAACTAGAACCATCTAATAATTTCTTAACTGGACTGAAATTCTAAAATATGAGTTCACTTTCTTCTTCTAAACAATAATTTTCGGGAGATAATTGAAATATCTTGACGGAAACGGTTGCAAACGGCGTATTAATAACAGCTTTTGTTTACGGTAACGCCGGCTGAAACAACTAGAAATTAAATCAATTACCTCTACCTTGGCTTGGAAATAAACAATTTCAACATGTTGCTATACTCCACAACAGATTCATTGTTGCTCACATTTGCCATTTAAAATAGTCTGTCGTACGGTTTTAGATTGAAGCACGGTGTTTTTTCAGTTGAGTAGGTTTTAATGGATATAGTTTCTGCTCTCAGTGAATTGTATTTTAATTAATAATTAACAAAAATACTTTTAGTGAGGTGACAACTCCCCCAGTTAAGCCGCAATCAAATTTAGAAGCGTTGTCGTTTGTTTGCCAAGCAGTTTTGCTAGATCACAATTACAACGCAACACCTCCCGCTGAATCACTTAACAGAAATGTACCGACTACATCGACATCGCCACAGCTCAACGGGTCATCTCTAGGCTCATATTATTCACCAAATAGCAATGCAAGTAGGTAAATTTTTGTTTCTCTTGATATAGAGTCACAAACGTGTTTACGTGTGCTACAGGAGTTCGTTCATCTTTAGGTGGCTCGACCAACACCTTATCGACGTTATCCAGCAGCTCGATCACTTCGGTTTTGCCTAACAGTATCGCGGCGGGCGTCGTTCAAGATGACGACGCCGCATCCGACATCAGCTGCGGTTCCGATCGCAAAATCGAAACTGAAGGTGAGGAGACCGACACCGCTCCGGAAGCGGAAGCCGTCAATAATGAGGACCATTACGGCGACTACGTGACGCGTTGCATTTGCGGTTTTCTTCACGATGACGGTTATATGATCGAATGCGATAAGTGCAAGGTTTGGCAACACGTTCGGTGCGTCATTAAAAGTAATAAGAAGGTTCCCGATGATTATTTGTGCGAACTATGTGATCCGAATAAACCCGTGGACCGGGGAAAGGCTCGTACCTTGCAACAGCAGTGGATGAGAGAGAATCAGGAGCGAGAGGCAAAACTAAGGAAGGAAGCGCGTTTGAGGGAAATGAAACTTAAAGAAACCCTGAGCGATAGTGATTCATCTGATGCTGAAACGATAGGTAATCAAATTATTTTTGTCTTTGGATTTCGTAGTATCATTCTTTTTATTTGAAGTAGTTTTACCATTGGTGTCGTTCATGTTTGATTTTGCACTTACAAGAGTTTCTGTGATGATACGAAACCTCGCCCAAAGATCCCGCTCCCAGATATTATATTTGCCACATCAGAAGCCTTTGCGGGCTTATTTAAAAAATACCAACTTTGGGTCAAAAACTGTGATCCAAACATTTTCTTGAACTACGCTACTGGATTCTTTGTAAAAATATTTAATACAGGCAGTTTTTACTTTTTTTCTATCTTACATTGGTAGTAAGATTTCACAAAAAAGTGGTACAAGGTGGTGAAAACCACAAGTCTCTAGCTTTAAAAACAGCTGAGATACACCAGTCTCAAGCAGAATAGGACACACGGTACAGGGATATTGACTTTAAATTACCCAATGGATATTTGTTATTATCACAGATGAGGTATAGATTAAATGTAAAAGTTGTGGGGGTGACGAATCGTCTTAATGTATCTCAAAAAACACAGTGGCGCACCATAGCTAAGGGGAAGAATAATATACAGTGTGTCCCAGATCGAGTGGGATTGCATGGGTAACTTTCTTATTATGAAAGATAGAGAATTGGTTAAATGGGCAATGTTTTGCAGTTTTAGATGTTTATTTAAAATTGCCTTGTGGAAATTCAAAATGTCAAATAGGTTCGACGTAAATTCAAAAAAACTAAAATTCGTCATTTCCTTTAATGTCTTATATCATGGAAAGTATAAGAGATATAAAAAAAAGTTTTATATAAAAGTTACTGTCTTTGATATGCTTCATTTAGAATCGATGTGAAAAAAAATCCAAGATAGCTACTTTTGAGGAACATTCTAAAGTTAAATAGGCGCCATATAGGATTTTTAAATTACTTGATAGATTTTTTAATTCTCTTTTCAAAGAGCTATCATCGCATAAGATACCAGTTATATCAACGGTTTTTATATTTTAATCAAATAGGCTGTGATTAATTAAAAAAAAAAACAAAATCTATTCCAGGGAACAAAACAATGAAAATAATTACATCAGATGTTTAAAATATCAGGGGCGCACTCATGGGAGGGAGCGTTAGAACTCCCTCCAAAATGTTATATAAGTAGGCCTAGAAAAGTTTATAGCTCAGCGGTATAGAGCGTTGGGGTATAAATCCAGAGGTCGGGTGTTCGAACCTGGTTTGAGGTGAATTTTTCATCTGTGGCAGAGATGGGAATTCCTTAGATCATTTTCGAGCATTCTGCCGGCTACTCCGAATTAGGTTTTCCTAATTCGTAAGGTAAATACCGGGGTAGTATAGAACAACTTAAGACCTTCTGCAGGGGCACCTCTAAAAAGCATTATGCTGGTCACTTTGTAATTGGGCGTAAGCCTGTTGAGATCCTAGAACAAGAGGAACAATAAAATTAAAAAAATATTATTGCCATAAGAAATACATTGTAAACTTTGAGGCAAAAATGCAAGGTTCATTTCCCAATGAAATACAAAGTGTTGAATATCACTGGTTTTATAACTTTGTTTCTCTATTGAGTGATGTAAAATCCAATATGGCGTCCATTTAAAATAAGGAAGTTGATGTCAATATCTCGAAAACCGCCATTGTGAATAATTTTCTTCTACACTCATTAAATTTTCCCCATCGAATCTTGAAATTTTTATTTGAAACTTTTTTATAGCTCTCTTTGTTACTAAAATATTTGAATTTTTAAAAATGGCGGTTTTCAGTTTTTTCCAATTATCTAAGAAACGATTTATATTTTTCAAAATATCGCAGCGGAATATGTATTAGCATTAAAAACTACACAACTTTGCCAATTTAACCGAATCTGTAAGTATAATAATAACAAAGATAGCCATGTTATCCTACTCAATTTAAGACACCCTGTATACTAATACTGAAACAAAATAAAATACAATATATAGAATAATACTTCATGGCTGACTTTGATGGTAATAATTTTCCAATATGCAAGTAGTAAGTAGCATAACCACCATTTTAATTGTTTAATAACTCAACAGTTGTTTAAGCTAGAGGTATCATTCGGTATATTTTTGAATTCGGTCAAATATGAGCATTACGAAAATAAAATATATGCATATTATTTTTTGTACTTTTTAGCTATGGGTGCTCCACTGTGTTTTTTGATGGCCGGTGTGGCGTAGTGACGTGGACGCGGCACTGTGACACTAAGGGTCCCTGTGTACGAATGTTTACAAATTGTGGCACATGCAAAGACCTTTGAAAAGAACTGTTTGCTTTAAAACGCCTGAATCACTCTACAAAGATAGCAAAATTAAATTTGCATAAAAAACCCGCCAATGGATGGCGAATTACTGCTTGAATAAACTACTTTTTTTAATTTTGATATTTAATGTGACACTTTAAAACTCGTTGACGTTGTCAAATGCCTTACTGTTCACAACTTGTGAAAAGTAAAATATTTCGCAACTGGTGATGAAAAGTATCACATAAAATGTCAAAATTAGAAAAAATATTGTGTGAAACACATTGGGAAACACTACTATTCATAATTCGCTTTCTTTTACGGAACTCAAATAACTATTCTAAATCTCAGTTATTGTGGATCACATGGTATAAGCTTGAAGATAGTTTTTTGAATTAGTTTTTGCATTTTCCAACATCTAGTAGGTTTTCCACATATCACCATAGTTACTTTCTCATTTAGTTGGTTTCTATAACAATTTTCTAAGTTATATTACATGTACAATTGCTTTAAACTGTCAATATTTTATTTAGGGGGAAATTTATTATCAAAGAGTCGTATACCGTCAAATAGCCGAAGAAAAATGGATCAAAACGCCAGACTTCCTCCACGTCAACGACGTGAATCCAAATCAGAAGGTAAAAGGAACATCAAACGGAAAGAGAGGAGACCGTTTAAAAAGAAGGTAGTACACTTTTAGACTGTCCAATGTTGTAAATGGTAGCTTTCAGGTGAAACCGCCTCCTAAAAATCACAGCGACGAAGAGACCCAAGAAGGTTGGTCCCATTCTTCAATCTCTCAAATGCCACAACTCCGTCAGTGGATTGAGCACTATGAGGATGCCGTTACGAACCACTACTCTCCGGAGCTTCGAGCTCGTATTTCAAACATCAAAATGAATGGTATCCATTCAGATCTGTCTTCGCAGATCGATAATTCCGTTCACAAGTGTCGAATTTTTACGCAGCCCTTGACGGGTTTAAAATTTTTGGTAAGCGCGACGCATTTGCCACCGAATACGCCAGTTGTAGAACTTCGAGGCAAGTATATGCTGTCCACTCAGCACAGAACGAGTACGGTGGGACATAGCGGATCCTTAACTACACGACAACACGCTCAAAGACCAGGACCTTTTCTCTTCTTTTACCGGCTACACAAAGATAATACGGAAGTGTGCGTCGATACGCGCACGTACGGTAACGAAGCGAGGTTCATACGAAGGTCCTGTAAGCCAAATTCGGAACTGCGACACTGCATTGAGAAGGGCGTTCTTCATCTGTACATCTTCACGGTTACGGCGGTCGAGAAAAATTGCGAGTTAACAATTAAACACGAGTCGCATGACTTGGCGGTCATCGGAACGTGTCACGTGTCTTGTGCCTGTGGAAATTCCAGTGAATGTGCGGTTAATAAACCGTCTATTAAAAATGAAAGTGAATGCACAGAGGCGTAAGTATTTATTTTTTTAAATGTGACGAATCAATTGTTACTATGCATAAGAGCGCTAAAATGCCCCCATGTATAATGTACTATTTTTGTTATATCTTCCTAAAATAGTCATGCAAGAATGATATTACTGACGCCATTGCCATTTAAATACGACCAGGGTAGTAGATAACATAACACAAGCTGCGTTATCTAGACTATTTGTAAAAAAAAGCTAAAAATCTACCATGCGATCAAAAATGAGTTGCTGTCGAGTCACCTTTGGAAATTTTGTTTACATGGAAAATTGTACTTAAATGGAACTTGCAAAGGCGACTCGATCGCTACCCATTTTTGATCACCCATTACAATCATAGTGTATTACATGTACTATGGAGGCAAATTTAAAATTATAAAAAGTGCATATTACTTCAGTAAATCTGTCAGAAAAGAGGGGCTTGGTTTGCAAAAGGTCATGTAGTTCTGATTTTCTGTACACTTCGTATGCTTACCAAAGGTCAGAAATGTAGCTTATGAAAGCTACACGCCCAGAAGTCCCAGATTTTTGTTTTTCTGTAATTTTTTTAGTGCAGCAAGCACATTGTAAAATAGAACTTGCGGCTATATCTTTTTGGGTATATCCTTTCTAACTCGTACCTTAGTGCAACCTTAAATGCGGGTAGGAAAAAAATCTCAAAAACATTAAATAAAAAAATAAGAACTACCCACTTTTTTGCATATGAACATTTAGTTATTTACTAAATTATGTAAAAATTGTCAGCAATGTATTGTGTCAAAAATCATTAAAAAATTTGTAAGTAAATCTATATGCCCCCTAGACCAAGTACGCCACTGACCACAAATTTAAAGTGCCTAGATTGGTAGCAAACTTTTATAATTTTGGATACCATAAAAAGCCTCTTTAAAAAAATGATTTGAAGATATATCCAGTGTTCCAGACAAAATGGTCACCCTGTATTTGCGCTTGAACATGAAACCACTATACAGACAGTATAAAAACGGTTGTGTGAACCTCTTTTAACTTACAGTAATATGGTAGTTCGAAAGAGAAGAGGTCGACGTCTAGCTTCCACGACACCAGAAGTAGAACCTACAGCATTATTAACGCCGAAAGAAGAACCTCCCCCTTCTCCTGTGGAAGTCAAACAGGAAGACATCGAAGTCAAACAGGAAGATGAAATCAAAACTGAACCCGAAGAAGAAGTTCAAATCAAAGAGGAACTGGAGGAAATCAAAAAAGAAGAAGAACCAGAGGCGATCGTGAAAGAGGAGCCCTGTCGTAGTCCGTCGCCGCCAGTAAAAAAATCGGGGCAACAGTCGAAAAGTGATTCGGAGGACAAAAAGGAATCTCCCACTAAAGAGTGTCTGTCCGCAGATAAGCAAAAGTTGAGCCGCGAAGAGAGGAAACTACAGGCGATTATGAAGGCGTTTGAACGTATGGAAAAGCAGGAGCAACGAAGACAAGAGCATCAGGCGAAGCAGGCGCATAGGCGAGAGTCTGAACCGTGCCCGTCGAAAGACGATGATAAAATGGATTCTAAAGTGAAAAGGCGGAGGTAAATTTTTGCGTTTATTTTTCAGTCTGTTAATTTAATGTCGCCGTTGCAGGAGGAAAGGTCGAGCTCGAACGATAAGTACAAATTCGCAGTCTCGACAGAACCGTTTAAATTCTTCAGATTCATTGTATGCCACGTCGGGTGATGAATGCATGCTTTCTCCAACAGATAGCTTACATGTGCCCATAAAAGATGGCGATTCTAATCATTCGCCTAGCAAAGATGTCGGACTTCTGACAACAGTTGTGTGTGATCCGGGAAACAGAAGCGATGTTAAGGTAAAAATTGTGTTTTTTTTTCCAAATACATTTACCTCTCATTACAGAGTCCTATACCGAACGTTGATTGTAATTCCAATTCTGCAAATTCCTCACCAGAAACGCCTCTTTCGTCAGCATGTCTACTGGTTGCTGCAGCTGTGGAGCCATTGGAACCAAATTTCAAGTTCCCAAAAACGAAAAAGGTATTTAGTTTCTTCAAAGTTGAAAAAAACAAAAAAGTAGCGTGTGTTGAAAACCTTTCTGAAATTATTGAATTTAGAAATTACAATTTTTTTTATATAAGAAACTTGGGTTTATTGAAATACAACATCTAATCAAATTCAACATTTATTACACAATTTTACGTTCTAAATGCGTTTATCTAGAGGAAAGTGTGTTCACTGAATTTACAACACTTTTATGTTCGATCAAAAACTGAATTTTCTAAAATCTTTCAAACTTCAAAGGTAACATTTTTTAAGGGGTTAATGAACGAGTGGATAACTAAAAGCACGGAATGTATACAGTCCGCAAGTTCCATCTCGCCTTCTTCACTTACACCACACATTGTTCCTGTGAGTACACCAGAGACCTATTACGAGAATGCGACCAACAACTTTTTTGGTGCCGCAAAAAATTTGGTTGCATTAGCGCAGGCCGCCAATTATTGTGATCTGCCTACTCAGCCATTGGGAAATGCGAAGAAAAGGTGGCTTCGACAAGCCATCAGTGAGGATCAATGCGACAGTCCGAGTAGTCGGCCAGGTAACAATTATTGCCCCCTCCCGTACGTTGTGTTTAAGACTCTCTGTTACAGAATCACCTCCATTGACCGAAATGGTTCCACCTCCAAAGAAACGTCGACTTCCTCGAGAATCTCTCTCCTCCGACAACTCGCCGCCTACGACACCAACAAATTTCAATTTGGCAGTAAATGTATACTTATCCAAATATTGTATGGGCGCTTTTAATTCGTTTTTTGTTTGATTAGGGAGGCGAAGAAGTCAAAAGGTTTAAGGAACACGAAGATAGGGTCGAGATCGTCACTGCGGGGAATGACGGTGACAGTCCAACCAGGGTAGTGATAGACGACGCGTCTTTGAAGGAGCGGGTCGCCGAAATGCAGCAAGAAATTGGTGCGTGTTTTCGTTTACCCGAGCCTATTGTAGAGGTACCACCAAAAGAGTTAGCGTCTACCACTCCTCCTCCTCTTCGTTGTGCGCTGGATCCTAGACTGTCAAGGCCCCTTTTCAACACAAGTGAACATTTAGTAGCGACTGTAGAGAAGAATTTGAGCATACTGGGTTTCGAGGATAAAACCACACATGCGGCGCCAATTAAGAGAAAGGTAAAGATACTCATGCCCAGTTGCACCAACAAAATTAAGCCTTGCTTTTATGGCAACAATTATCGAGACAATTGTTGCTATGGTATTTAAGTTAAGGGATACTTAATTTTGACAGTGCAATTGGCCATCACACTTTTGAGTCATCTGCAATGTGTTTATGGTCTATAATGTTTGATTGCATATTTTGAAGATAGTATCTGTCAAACAGTCAACAAAATGTGCTCCATGTTCATGCATTTAGGAGAGCACATTTTTAAATTTTTGGTGGAAAACTATTATTCCTGTAACATACCCAGACCAGTCCCTGCACACTTCAAGATTATATTCAAAACTGTGTGGTGTCACTTGTTGGGGTGAGGATCAAATAAGGTACTGAATTAAAAAGAGCACATTTTTAAAACAGTAATTTAATCGATATTGCAAGAATAAATTGTGAAAATGGTAGGATACCGAGTAAAAAATAGGCTGGTGAAAAAAGGACTGACCAAGAAAAAAAACCAGCCAACAAATTAATATTATACTGTATAGCAAAATTAGTTGTTTGTAGTATATGAATGCATTGCATATTGTAATGGTTGCCAAGTAAATTAATGAAATGTCACATCATAAGCTCCACAGGAATTCCTAAAGAATTAATATTTGAGACATAACACATGGTGTGGATATTGGGTGGCCAGTCCAAATATCCCGCACATCATACAGCGTTGGTTCAACAAGATCCAATCAAACATTAGTCAATATTACTCTAACTCCTCTTTCCTGATAAGAAGCTGCGTGCTTGATGCATTTAGCACAACCGTAAAATGTTATTCGTTGTTTAGCCAACTTAAGATCAAGTCCAGTTTTTTCAAAAAGTGAAACGTAAGTTTTGATTGAGTAAATAGTGGATTTAGCCACATCATACAATGCAGTAACACTCACGCCCTTCTCAAGCCCCTCAATAATTTTAGATTTTTTGTTGTTAATCATTTTGTAAATTCAGATACGTGAATGTTCACATAAACACGAGTCTACTATATCACACATTCAAAACGAGCCACCCGCTAATAATATTTAGTATGATACGGTTCAAAAAGGGCAAGGGGTCACTACAGGGATTACTACAAAACAAAGAAACATATCGGGTCAAATTATTAATACAAATTAATTAATTCGATGCCAAGTGCAATTGTACAACCATCTTGACCTGCACAACTCATTCGCATATGAGTGATACCCTGTAACTAAATAGTAATATCGGACCTGTAAAGGAAATGAGATACTGAAAGAGATTTAATTATAAATAAACAGTTTGAAGTCGATGTCCAAACTGCAGCAACCAGGGAAAAGTTACAAAATATGTAGCACATTATTTCCTTGAACCCCGTAGTATTTGCTTCTTTTATCAGATCAAAATGTAATAATGGAATTTTAATTGGAAAATCTTAGCCCAATCTCTAGTTTCAATAATACAAAAGATACCCACTTAGTTTCTGTTGAATTTATGATTTGTTGCCCGACTTTCTTGCAGCTGTCAATAACGGAGTATCGGCAGAGAAAGCAGCTGACCTTGAATGAAAAACTGGTAGACGAAGCGGTGAGTGAAGAAAATACATCTTCGCAATCTCCGCCGTTGAAGCTACGTACTAGAAGCGATAGTAACAGTAGTGCCACGTCCTTCGCTTCTTCTGATGAAGAATTTCGACCTCCGGAATTAACTCAAAAAGGTGAGGTACCTTTTAGCAAAACAACATTTGGCAAAGTAAAATTTCAGCATTATCTGCATTCAATTCCGAACCCACCGAGTTGGAGAAACAACGGGAGAGCGTCAGTTTACGATTGAAGAAAGCATTCGGGTTATCGATAGACGAAGATTCCCGTAAGCCAGGTGAGCGAGTCGTACGTATTTTTATCTAGTTAACTTTTCCATTTTCAGCGTTGAGCATGGAAACGTTGCTAAACTGTGATTTAAATTCCGCAAAAACTTCACTCCCAGGTTTCGGTTCGACGGTTTCCACATGTAGTGAAAGTAATTCCAATCCTCCCATCTTAGAAACGGTATCCGCCGAAGAGTCGGAGACGTGCTCGACGATGGAGGTTGTTAAATCCGAAGTTATTTCCGATTCTTCTTTGGCAAAGGAAGAATTGACCGTTGCTAGAGTTCCAACCCCTTCTGAAGTAAACGAAGGCGTCGTTAATCCGAAAATGTTTTATATTCCGGACGAGGAGGATGCAGATAAGACGGGAAAGGAAGAAGCCGAAAGTATACCGGATGCTAAATGTGATGAATTTGTAGTCGTCGAAAGTACAAATTACGTTCCACCTTTCAATAATCCGGTATACCCAAATAGTAGCTTTACATCGTTTGGTTCTGTGATAGGTAGGTTGATCTGTTTTGTATAATTTTTTTTAGCGCGTTCATAACAAAAGAATGCAGTACTGAGTGGCAATTGGTCTTTACGTTCATTGGGGATATGGGTGGCAGGTGGTAAAAACTCCTTTATAAAATAAATATGAGCTTAAATAGTGCTAGGAGGTGAACCTTTTGTAATTTATTAAAAAAGAAAACTTCCCAGTATTGCACCCAAGTGCATATCTCTTGTGTGACATAAGGAAAATACAGTTACAGTGACTTTATAAGGACAGTGGTGACAACTTATCATAATCCGTCATATTGGAGCTAAAAAATTGATTATAGGATAGGATACCTTCTCATGACAAATTGTGACTGTAGAATAATAAATGTCAGTTTCATTTAAGTAAAGATTCTCATTCAAAACTAACGGCGCAGAAATGATTGTTTAAAGCTTTGCAGAACAACCTATGGGAAAACCACTGCCTCCCAAATTCAAAAAGATGGAAAATGGTATAATAAATATAAAATATGGTACAATATCCAAAATGTACATATAAAGGTAACCATTAATCATTAATATGTGTTTGACACAGTGTGTTCTGTCACTTCTTATCCCTTGTCGCTTATTTCTCCTTCCGGGATAAAAAGTATTACTTTAGTCCCTTAAATGGAAGACAAAACACGTTGATTTAGTCCACGGAGTGCAAGATATCAATATTCCTTGTGCTTCAGCAATCATCAATGTTAAACATTAAACCAATTCAAGCGTATTTATGGTCACAATTGCGTTATCCATAACCATAAATGAATTTGCCGCTAAATTTCAGATAAGCTGCTTCTCTAACCAATTTTCTATCTAAACTCATTTGGTATTTAGGGCTTCTGAAAAAATTTTTTCATCAATTACCAGTAGTAACGTTAGGCACACTTTTACATCTAAAAACACTTTAAGCGAATTACCAATTACATACCTTATAATATCATAAATCCAAGCTATATCCTCTGCTATATGCGTCTTTAAAAATCGAGTTTATATAAAACTGGAGACGGAAAACGTAAAATAAAGCAAAGTGTAAACTAGTAACGTGAAGCCATGACAATTAAAGGTGAGACTGTCAAAACAGTATAATTAATGATTATAGCACGGAGTGTACTATGTCGTTTTGGGGGCTTTCTATTGGCTGGTTTGGAATTTAGCTCCAATATGGCCGTTATTTGAATAAAATAACATATGGAATAATTAAATGTTTTGTATAGTCTAGATATTGACTTACAGATGACGAAACACGGTATGAGGGACGAAATCCATCACCGCCGCCCGAATTAACCAGCGCGCCGAATTACTCGTCCCCTTGAAAGCATCGAATTCGTAACGCGATCGGTTACAGTTTGGGATCTTGCAATGTGTGACATTAAAAAGTGTAAGCGTTGTTATGAAAAGGAGTGGTTGCCATCGGTGGTTAGTAAGAACGTGCAATGATTTTAGATAGGCTTTATTTTAATATATTTACAAGATTAAGTTCTGTAGTGAAGAAACATTGGGCGAGTATTAATTATGCGCATATGGGGTTATCCTACTGTACATAGTTGAGATTGTTTTTATTTTGGAGATTTATTTTTTAATGTTACTACGATTCTTGCCTTCCATCTATATTCTCAATTCAGTAAATTATTTTAATCTCGGGTGTAGATATTTGGCAAGAATAAGATAATACATACATGTACATATACTACTTTTGTGAAACAATTATACAAGATCAAGGATTAGCTAATTAAAACTTGTTGATATTTCTGAGAAAACAATGTCATGTTTCCCACAGAGTACAATTTGTTGTTGTTGTACATAATTTTTATATTAGAACGATGATGTGGGAACCATCACGAAGTTGTTATAGCTATAAAAGATAAAGTACAAAATTGTATAAGAGACAAAAGTTTGATCTCTCCCATTAACAGTAGAAGATTTTTTATTTTCTGTAGAATAAGAATTTATGAATAATATTTCTAAGGTATAACTAGTTAATGGTACTTGTATTAAATGTTATTTTATTATCATAGTTGTTAGAGTGTAAATGCAAATTTTACATTATTATTAAGTTGTGCATTTTGTTTATGTACCGATCCGACATCTTATGTTTCACATTTTGTTTCTTTTAAGTACACGGAAAATTATAAGGCGCCCTCGTTTCGTGATTCCCGGTGATTTAATTGTTAACATGAGTTGTTGCTGTTTTATAGGGCCATGGATGTACATATGCCATTTGTTTTTCCATCATCTGTACATATTTGCAGAAAAATATTTATATAGAAATTATAAATCAGAATTTGTACATGACGTCGATACATTTTATTTCAAATTTGTTTGGTCTATTTGTATAAATTCTAGAAATTATTTATTTTTTTTTATACTTGAATTAAAGCGTTACTACTGACATTATTTGTAATTGTCCAGGTTATTACCGATCGTTCTATCAATTAGCGGGGGATATATTATGTTAATAATGGTAAACGTGTTGCTATTCTTTGCACATAGGTTGCTTCACATTTCATTCATTCGTTAGACTTTCTTAGAAATTTCTACTTTCGTCGGCATGTAAGCAATAGTATTATAATTAACCATTTTATTTTTGTATAGAATCTCTAAACATTAGTTTTCCATCAATTTAACATTATATCGCCAATACTTTTCCAAACATTACATTTGCTGTATGAAAATTGCATTAGTTTTGCCTCGCTTTAGAATGTAAAAAGGGTTAATTAAAAAAATTGTTGATAATGATTTTGGAGGTTATTGTTCTGAACAGTATTATTTTTGTAACTTTCGAACTAATGCGATTTTATCTTTTGAGTAATGTCAATGAATTTCAACGATTTAATAATATTTACATAAAATAAATATTTTATTATATTGCGTGGTTGTAAATAAAAAATGAATATTAATTTGATGTTGGTGCGAATTTATCGTACAATATTTCACAATTAAATTAACAAAGTGTTTATTCAGTGTTTTATTACAATATTTAAACAATGAATTTAGGATGGAAGGTTGTAAGGTAGGTTTGTAGGTGTTTATAACCCACGTTCAAAACTGAAATTTAGCGAATCGCTTTGATTTAAATGTACATTTAGACTGTGACTAATTACTTCCCTTAAAGTTATCTGCCAGATGTACTACCCCACATTTGAGACTAACAGTGATGTGGTGTGGCTTAAATTTTGTCATGTTGGGCTAGACTTATCAGTATTGATTTGAAAGCTGGGCACTTGATGCAATCCGTATTCGACAGCCTTTTTAGCGCATTTTTCATTCCCAAAAAGTAGCTTATTGTTTCACTATCTGCTGTTTGGGTGCCTTTTATAAATCGAGTGGAAAATTGTACAATTTTCGGGATTTCGGCATTATATTCATACCATTGTGTTATCCCTGCATCGATTAGTCTGAAAGCCATTCCTGAAGTTAATAATTTATGATTTTTCTTTAAATGTGTTAAAATAGGAAATATAATGTCGTGTGTCCGAGATATAGTTGTGCCTCTGCATAGTGTGTATCATTTTTTATTTAAATTCGATATTCTTACACCATCTACGTATTTCTTTTGTGAACCCGTATAGTTGAGACATTGAATTTATACCTAACTATGTTGAGACTAGTTGGGTGTGTATAGTAGAATTGTTATTACTTTCGTTCTTTATTTTCGCCGCTAGAGGCCATTCGAATGTAATAGCATTGATTATACACACTGTATAATCAATGGTAATAGCATGTAATAGGATTTACTTCATTTTTTCACCACCTATCGTGCAGATGTTTTCTGTGATAATTCTATTCTTTCTTTAATTTTGCCTTGCCTATAATTTTAAAATTAAATTTTAAAACTTGCAGTCGGTCATATTTTCCAAACTAAAGCAGATATTAAAAATCGCATCAACTTCTCAGGTCATTCGCCCTTTTTAATAGTATTGTTTGTACTTAAACGTTTTCAGGCTAGCATCATTTTTCCATGTAGGTACGCGCACATAGAACGGCATCGGACGGACGGTATTCTACGCATTTTTGATAGGGTACGTATCGCACATAAGTTATCGGAATGGCCGAAAGAAATTCAGTTCAGTCGTGTTTTAAAAACGAATTTAAATCTAAAAAAAGTGCGCGCGCGACTTAAAACTTGCGGAAACAGACTAAGTGAGAGAGAGGGAGAGGGGGGGGGGGAGAGAGAGGACGCGCAACGTGAGGCGACTGGGACAGGCGGTGTTTTTCACGATGTGCCGGGATAAACTGTATAAAGGACGATTAAGTAGTGTTTTGATTAGTTTGACGATATTGTATTTTGGTAATTTAATAGTTTTAGGATGGCCATCCCTCAGTAGGTAAGCGTTTATTATTATATTCATAGAAAACCGTTTGTTTATCATTTCCAACATTGTAATCCAACGCACGTTTCGCACGCAATAAAAAAAACGACACAGTATCTTTGTGCTCTCTCTGACGGGGTCATTGGATTTGATCAATTTTCAATAGACTTGTTACATGTGGTATTATAGATCACCTGTACAAAGTTTGAACCGAATCCGCCCAAGAGTTTGGCAGTTATCGTCTTCACGGACGCACAGACAGATAGACAGACACCATCTACTCTCCTATAATAAAGCTTCGCTTTGCTCTGCTCTGCCGCTGATAAATGCCAATGACGCCGCGACAAGTCCCTACCTACATCGCACACACGTCGTGATCGGCACGCACGGTGCGCATCGGACGGATTTTAATGTTTCTCAATTCGCGCCAGATTTTTAAAATCCGATGCCTACCGTCCGCACGTATGTGCGCGGCTGCATCTCATTCCATTAAAACTGTTTTTTTCCGATCCGTACCGTCCGTCCGATGCCGTTCTATGTGCGCGTACCTAAGATGTAAGCGGGTAAGTACCACGGTCCGTATACTAAACGGTTGCCTCACTTCCAACCAATAAAACGCGCTGCCAATTATGACGTACTGTACCGCAGTAAGCACCGCCCACCACACAATTCTCATGTACTATGCAAAAAGAGTTAAATTTTGCATATTTGTGTTTGTTATCGTAATGATATTTAAAGCTTCAATCAGTCGCGGTACAAACGTCAAACAAAAAGAAACGTCAGAAAATTCTACAGCAGGCCAGAGTACGTCACACGCGGGAAGTTCCCCTCTCTCTCAGCGCCCACAAACAGCAGTGACTGAGGCAACCGTTAGAATACGGACCGTGGGTAAGTACCACCTAACTATTGTCTATATCTTACTAAAATACGCAGAGAGTTTCAGGTACTTCACATGTTCCTCATTCCATCAGAATCCGTCAGGCACTTCTCCGTTCGTTGTTGAAGTTCGCACATGTTATGAAGAATATAGCTTCCGAGTAAATAAAATAAATCAAAATAACAAAAAAATAATTTAAACATATATACATAAAAAATAATAAAATACAAATAAATAAATAAAATAAAATACAATAAAAGAATAAATAAAAAAAATAATATAAAAAATTAAACAAAATAAAATCAAATTAAAAAAATAAAAAAATTGGAAGAACATTTTATCACCATAAAATGTTCTTCCAATTAAGGACCACCGTCCTTAATAGTGAAAAAGTAAAATCTCAACGCAACCCCTATTGGATAAACGTGACTGCGACCAAGTATGCGCGATTCTGCAAGGGTCATAAGGGATCGTATTACGGCAGTCTTATTGCGTACGCGCTCTGGTCACAATCGTAAAGGTTGCTGAGTAGACCACCGGCAGTACTAGTGAGTTTTGGCGTAATAGCGCACGTGCAGTGGCCACTCATTCAAATAGAGTAAACTTGCCATAAATCATTAAAATTTATGCACGGTGAGATCCTGGACTTATTGCATCTTTATTTTATTTTTTTAATTCACTTTATTTTATTTCTTAATTTTTTTAAAGTTACCTATAGGTGGTCAATTCCAAAACACTTCAGCATAATTGACAATTGTTGTACTTATTCTTTTCTAAACTAACTGAATGTCATAGTAAGCAAGTTTGTAAGGTGGGACACTGTGGGTCCAACTAGACAATTAGGTTCAACAAAATTTGAAGAGAATGAATAAAATGCCTATTGTGGGCTACAGGAAAAACACCCATAGTATGTGATGTATAATTTTTTAATCATTGATATTACACAAAACATGCTTTAATAACAATAAAATGTATCGATTGATAAATATACCTAGTGAATATTATTTAATATAATTAATTAACTTATTATGTTAATTTACACTTCAATCAATAGCCTCAAATTATTTTTCATCAAACTTCTGATTGACTCTAGAACTCTATGAGACCTAGGCGATGCCGCATTATGCCATCTACTGTATGGACTAAAGAGCCCATTTTAAATTGTGTGTCACTAGATGTACTTTAATTTTTGTGTGCTAGCCTCGGCGCTAGCACATTGATCATTACAAGATGCATAATTACACTAGGCATATTTGAAATCCTTACCAATCTTGTGCCTCAACATACTACTTTAAAATGTTTATTATCGGTTGCAAAATCATACTGACCACATTATAAATCTTTGGTAGTTTTGTGTGTTAACATATGTTTTTTTAAATAGAATTTGTTATTGGTTGAATAAACACAATGAGAGCATTTTAAATTCTTGACAGCGTTGTGTATTAACTGATGATTTTTAAAACTGAATTTGTTACGTGTTGCATAATTACACTGTGCACATTTCAAATCCTTGACTGTAGTCATATGCCTTAACAGATGTGTTTGAAAATTGCCCTTGTTATTGGTTGCATAATCACAATGTGAGCATTTGAAATCCTTAGCAGCCTTGTGTGTTAATAAATGGTTTTTAAAATAGAATTTGTCATGGGTTGTATAATCACACTGTGCACATTTGATATCCTTGGCAGTTTTGTGTATTAAAATATGTCTTTGAAAATTGCATTTGATATTGGTTGCATAATTACAATAAGAGCATTTGAAGTCCTTGGTAGTCTTATGTGTTAATAGATGTCTTTTAAAATATAATTTGTAGTAGGTTGCATAATCACACTGTGCACACTTCAAATCCTTGACAGTCTTGTGTCTTAATAGATGTCTGTGAAAATCAGATTTGTTGTTGGTTGCATAATCGCAATTTGAACATTTGAAATCCTTGGCAGATTTGTGCGTCAACAGATGTTTTTTAAAAAGATGTCGGTTATTAGTCGCATAATCACACTGCGCACATTTTAAATCTTTGACAGCCTTGTGGCTCAAGAGGTGATTTTTAAAACTGAATTGATTATGGGTTGCATAATCACACTGTGCACATACGAAATCCTTGGAAGTTTTGTGTATTAAAAGATGTCTTTGAAAATTGCATTTGATATTGGTTGCATAATCACAACCAGAGCATTTCAAATCCTTGACAGTGTTATGTATCAATTGAACCTTGACGGTTTTGTGTCTTAACACATGTGCTTTTAAATAGGATTTGTTATTGGTCGCATAATTACAATGAAAGCATTTGAAATCCTTGTCAGTCTTATGCATTAACAAATGTTTTCTAAAATACAATTTGTCATGAGTTGCATAATCACACTGTGCACATTTGATATCCTTGGTAGTTTTGTGTATTAAAAGATGTCTTTGAAAATTGGATTTGTGGTTGGTTGTATAATCACAATAAGAGCATTTGAAATCCTTGACAATCTTGTGCGTTAACAAATGTATTTTAAAATGTGATTTATTATTGGTTGCATAATCACATTGTGCACATTTCAAATCCTTGACGGTCTTGTGTCTTAACATATGTTTTCTAAAATCCCATTTGTTATTTGTTGCATAATCACAATTAGAGCATTGGATATCCTTGGCAGATTTATGTGTGAACACATGTTTTTTAAAAAGGGGTCGGTTATTAGTCGCATAATTGCACTGTGCACATTTGAAATCCTTGACAGCCTTGTGGTTCAACAGGTGATTTTGAAAACATAATTTGTTATGGGTTGCATAATCACACTGTGCACATTTAAAATCCTTTACAGTTTTGTGTATTGAAAGATGTCTTTGAAAATTGCATTTGATATTGGTTGCATAATCACAATGAGAACATTTGAAATTCTTGGTAGTCTTGTGTGTTCGTAAATGTGCGCGCAAACTTGATTTATAATTACCTGCAAAATCACACTGAGCACAATATAACAATTCTTCGGAATGTCCAATCACTAATTTATTTTCCCGCTGGACCTTATTTTCATCCCAACTGCTTCTAACATTAGAATAATCCGCATTAATCGTACTTTCGTTTACTTCGCGCTTTATTGCTACAGAGACGTCATTGTTGAGTAAAACTTTATTATCCACAGAGGCAATTATTTCTTCTTCTTGTTTGATTTCAACTTTTATAATCGCAGACATCACACAAGTTAGTTATTACAAGGGCGAACCACAAGTCCTTTTGGACATAATACATAATCAAAAATTGACACGGTGGATTGGTAACTTGGCCTTGGACATACTCTAGAGTCTAGAGCATAGAACAACAAACTTAGAATGGAAACTCTAATGAATTTAAAATGACGCGCCATCTCGTGTATGTTCTCAGCAGCTTTTGCGTGAATGGCGCCAAATTTAAATATTAAAATGTAAGCTACGTCCGCATTATACTGCATTTCTCCGGATCTGTAAAGCCGGCGCTACACGATGCTATGAATGACGATACGAACGTTTGATCGAACGTTCTATCAAAGGAGTTCGGCAATTCATGTGGCACACATGTTCTGCTACACGGTCGTGGCGATTGTTTGATCCCAACGTTTAGAAAAACATTTGTCTGTTCGCGCCAACTCACTTCATTTACAGAAGGATTATTATTTGAATTGCTACGAATCGTGTAGCTGGGTATCAAACCAACGACTGATTTTGTTCAAACGTTCGACACATCCCTTTGACTTGAGGTAATTTTACCGACACCGGACGGAACGTCTTCAAACACGAACGTTTGCCGCTCGACATTGGAAGTAGTAGCGGACACATGATGCGTCAAACTGTCAAACGTTCAGCGTTGGAAGGTGTTCGTAGCATCGTGTAGCGCCGGCTTAACAATAACATTGGATTTGACTAGCTGAAACCTAAAAGGTAAATGAATCCAGCCGGTGAAGTCCAATTTTGTTTGTTAGGGATCCAGATAAATTCAGTTTAATGCCGATGCACCTCAGCAGTCAGGGGCTTCAAAGAGTACAAACCACTTGATTTATAAGTGACAACTCCAATTAATCCAATCAAGGAGTTATATTTAATTTAATATGGATATACAAGATACAAGATCAACTTCATGGAATTCTACTTTATGATGCTCTCAAGATCGTTCTAAAAACAAAATATGTAGCAATTTATTACAATTCAATTAGTGTTACCTACTAAAGATAATGTGCGAACTTCCACACGCTTTAAACCTCTTCGTGTTCCAGGTTCTAAAGCGCAACCAGAAAAATGACGTTCACAAACCAAAAACTTTTGTGTAGATTTCTTCCACATTATATTCTAAACCAATTCTATTCGAGAAGGGAAGTGATAACAGATGGCGCTACCACAAAACAAAATGGGCGGTGTAAACGGGGTTAAATTGTGTTTTGTATGTATCGTATCATATCCAGTGAAACACTGAGGCACACAACAATAATTCTTGCTCTTATTTTTTTTAAAGAGGACGAATTTAACGTACATTCAGCCATAATGCTTATTATTTATCCCGTTTAGGTTGGTTACATATTTCTCCGCCACGTGTCGCGTCGATCTCTCCCCTTCTCGAATAAAAACTTGGGGTCACTAGTCACTAGTCACGCTAACTATGCGCCATCTATTGAATGTTCTCCAAACTAATTATATTTGTACTCAGTTGTTCCCGTTTACGTTTCCCTTCTAAGTTTTTTGTTCTGGGGTCTAGAGTGGGGTACGCTGTGGTGCACAGGTTGTTGATTTACGGTGTCTAAACTCTATTGCCGCTAAAGTGTACTGTTACCAATGAATAAAGACTGTTACCGAAAGTAACAATATATATCTATATCTAGTGACTTTAGAGTTACCTAAAGTCCCTAGATTACTAAAGTAACACGAATACCAGCCATTTTGGCTTAGTTTGGGAACCGCGATATTGGAAAGTATGTATTTTGTAGTCGCTCTTGGATAGGGCGAGTTTTGTGAGCGTATGATTGAATAGCCTTTAACATCACAAGAAATATATAGTTGCATCGCTTCTTCACTTAACATAAAACCCTTGTGTGTACCCAATTCTAATACCCAGTGCATTGATAATGAATCGCGTTACTTTAGTAATCTAGGGACTTTAGAGTTACCTACAGTGTTACCGTAATTCTCAGCACGACTTGCAAATATAGATGGCTGTAGTCGTAGACCGCATAAAGCTCGGATTATTCTTTTTGGGAGTAAACAAATCGATAAAATAAAATAAATGACAAAAAATAAAAATGTAAAATAATATAAATAAAAAAAATAAAATAAAGTAAAATAAAAATAAATAAAAATTAGTTAAAAAAATAAAACAAAATAGAAATAGAATGTTTATACTACAAAGAAGAATAAAGCCTAAAACGTCACATAAAGGTACTTTCGTCAAAAACCGAATTCTAACATTTCTGGGTATGTACAGTACACAAATTTGTATGTTTGTAAATATAAATAAGAACGAGAACTATTTTCTTCCACTAGGCGACAATCACAATTATTCCACTCGTAACGCTCAAGTTTTGACGGTTCCATTCCATTTTACAGCCAAATATGAAAGAAGCCTATTATACAGGGTTATTCTTCAAAATGAATACTCCAAATTGGTATTTATTGAAATATACGTTCAAGATAAACAATTTAAATACCGCATTGAAAACGTATTTTTCGATTTTTCTAATTCTTAATTGCAAGAAGAAACAAACCCAGCAAAAGTCTAGGCGGTAGCTAAATTCGATCCACACACGAGAAAGGGTAACTTCTTTTTACATGAGTGAATGGCACCAAAAATGTACATACGGTTCCGCAGATCGACCAGTGTAGGTAGAGGTAGGACGTAAACAGCCTCCTTAACGTAACCCCATGAGCAGATATAATAATCGCATGGGGTGAGATCGGGAGATTTCGGTGGCCAGTAGCTTAGAGCCAGATCTTGATTTCCCATGCGACCTACTGGCGTAGAGGTTAAATTTATATATTAAACTTTGAAACTTCCTCTTTCCAATATGGTATTTAAATTGTTTATTTACTTTTATAAATACGGATTTATTAAATTGAGGTATTCATTTAGAATAACCCTGTACAATTGTGTAAAGGTATTTAATTGCACTGCCTTGAAACATTAGAAATAATACTTAAGCCCGTTTGTAACTATCCCTTATTTAGACAATTTTTAAATAATTTTTTTAGAAACAAAAAAATTGAACATTTCATACATCAACTTTGATCAATTTTTTGGTAGTTATTTTAGGAACTGAAAGTTGTCCTATTTTTGTAATGTTTAGAACCTGTCCTATTTTCCCTCAATTTTTTAGTAACTTTTGACAGATTATAGAGAATTTGTAAAATTAAAATTAAATTTATATTCATTTTTAAAGCTCACTATAATACGTTGACAGTAGATCTTAGTTTACAGAAGATAAATATTTAGTCTCCAGATTTAATATAACATAGGTTATGTACAAATGTTTACATTTTACAGGTACTAAAAAAATATTATGGAATGTTACATACAGTTTCATCATTTATGACATTTTTAGGATAGCTTTATCTTTATTGAAGAAAAAAAAGGACTAAAAATTTGACTAAATAAGTGATCGTTACAAACGGGCCTTTATAGAGTGAACTATTACGATTGTTTTATCCTAGATGGCCCTTACGGGCTTACCAGAGGAGTTACACTTAGATCATACTAATACGCGTTTTCTTTCAATGATCCAAACGCGTTTGGGTTGTCAAATCGTGAACAAACTGAACATAAAAGTTTTGTGATTTCTTTATTGATCACGAACTCCTAATCTATTAATGCAAGGATATTTCTGCTGAAATGTTAGGTTAGTTTTATATCTGTAACTGAAGCATAATCCTGCAAGTACTTCCACCTACCTATATTTAAATAATTTTCATAATTCAAACAAAAAATACGTAATTCGAATGCAAATGTGTACTACGCCGTAAACTTAACCATACTTTGATTTAAATTCGCGCGTTCTTTCGTAAAACGTGATCCTACGAATCACGATCTTGAAATCATGATCGGGAAGTAGCCGAATGAAAGTGCCTATTCGCGAAAATCATCAACCAATAGATGGCGTTGAGACATGCAAAAAATTTGAAATAGGAGTGAACAACAAAAACTTTTACTACGGTTCCTATACGTTCGCGTGATTGTTTACTTTTGCATTTTCGTTCCATTTGCTTATTTGATTGTGTTCAACCCTTAGAGGAAACAGTCTTTATCAAGACAATTGTTAAACGCACGTATTGGAGTATAAGTAAGTATCAAAATTGAAATATAATAATAACAGCACTCTGTTTGTATGCCTTTTGAAACGGTAAAAGAACAATGTGGTTGCGGGACATCAAATGGAATTTCCAATACTTTTTGAGCGCTATTTGCAGAAAGGACATTATCTTCCACTGCTTCGATGTTTGTTTGATCCATTGTTTCTAATTCTTCTAGATTTACATTGGTATTATCGGACTGTAATCTACAGGGTACGTTGTAGTACCTATACACATTAGGAATATTGTGTAATGTCTTACCATGGTCTATCACTTCGTTGTACAGGGTTTCGCACTGTATCATGTGGTCTAACTGGTATATTCTGTGATGGTAAAACATTCTTTTTAAACGTCGCCTTACAGATGTCGAAGATGCTGTAAAGTTCAAATGAAACACAAAATTGTTTACAATGAACCACTCACCTGTATAAAATCTTCTGGTCGAAAATGTTTACTACATACAAACATATATTTACTTATGGGCTTTCCTATCCGCAATTTAATCTTCCACTGCTTTCGAAAAGTTAAATCCTCGGGAAATTTGTGTAGAGATACCTCACTTTCACAATATGTTGAACACTTTGGAACTGAACAAATTTTGCGAGATTTTATACA
Source organism: Photinus pyralis (assembly GCF_008802855.1). Taxonomy (NCBI): domain Eukaryota; kingdom Metazoa; phylum Arthropoda; class Insecta; order Coleoptera; family Lampyridae; genus Photinus; species Photinus pyralis. Next base: position 25,020,681 of record NW_022170738.1, on the reverse strand, counting down.
CTTATTTTTATAAACGTTTTGCATTTTAAAAACTAATTTGAAGCCCAACTAAATGTGAATAATAATAAAAAGTCAAACAGGGTCAAGTTATAGCACAAACCCAAACAGATTCAAATTATTTAAATTTTGATAAATATATAAGGCACGGGAAATAACACATCTCCCAAAATGTATATATGCAACAAAACGACGGTGTTTATAAACAAATACATGAATAAATTATTTAGTAAACTGAGTACGTATTCCACAAATAAACACGGTATTAAATGGGAGTATTTTTGTTTTCACTTTAAAAGCGCTTACAAAAAATTATAATAGATGCCGCCCACTTCGTGATTTTCGCGAAGGAGTTACACCCAGAAACCACTGAACCATTATTAGAAATCCGCTCCTTACTGAGTGCCCGGTATGTGCGCGCGCTCTGTATCTCATATTTTGGAGCGTCCTTGAAAGTTTCTGTGCTGAACCAGAGACATCTCTCTCCATGTCTCTGTGCTGAACGCGCTCATTTATCCCGCGTTAACAGTACATAACCTCACCTTTCAAGTTTTCAAGAGTTTTTCGCAAAAGTTTCTATTTTAATATTTTACTTTTAAAATTAAACATGGATATTCCTGGTAATTCCAGCGAGCACCCTGATTCCGAAGATGACTGTGTGATAATTTCAAATTTGTTAACGAAATCCACAATTAGAGGCTGTATGCTTATTTACTGTAGACCATAATTCTTCATTATTTCTTTCAGATCACTACCCTAAATTAACAAAGGAGCAGTATGTAACCCCCGAACCGCCGACAAAATTAATGAAGCCTTCCCTAGCGATTCGAAATGATTTAACTACCACAGCATTTCTTGACTTTTTTCATCAAAATTATGTAAATAGCGAATATGCTGTAAATGATAACGTAGAGATAGTTAAAGAGCCCTTCAAAGTTTGTGTTGTTCATAATTTTTTAGATGATGAAGCGGTGCTACTCAAAATTCAAGATGAATTTAACGAAATAGAGTGGAACAAACGAAGTTTGGATTTATACGAGTTCTTCCAATCGAAAGATTTAAAAGACGTGCATTCATATTATGTTTCTTGCATGTATGAGTTTTTAAAGAATGATGTTAAGGACTGGATACAAAATCTGACCGGCATGGAATTTGTAAACATATCGGCGACGTGTAGCTTATACACCCATACCGATTATCTACTTGTACATGACGATTTACAGGGTAGCCGAGCGATCGCCTTTGTTTTGTATTTTTCTGGACCAGCAAGTTGGAAGACTGAAAGTGGGGGAGCTTTACAATTATTTGAAATGGACTTTGTGGGGGAACCTTCCGACGTCGTTCGAAGTATTTATCCTCGCAATAACCAATTTGTATTTTTTCCTGTGTCTACGAATTCGTATCATCAGGTTGGTAAGGGATTTAAATTTGTTGTGTAGGCTCAGACTTATAGATATCAAGGAGAACAAGTTAAAAGTATTAAATGCAATTACATTTATATTAAAAACGCCTTGTATTGTATTGCGTTAGGACTCAACTTTCTCCTTATTCCCTCTGATGTTTGGGTCTAGGTTTGGGTGCACCATTTCAATTGTTGCTAAGATAATGACCACCGACTAATTGTAGGTTGAAGAAATTGTCAATAGAGAAGACTGTAGGATGAGCATCAATGGTTGGTTTCATACAGTAAACCCATTATGCGAGAAGCCACCACAGCCAATCTCAAATACTACAGTCTTTACCGAAGAATTTATAAACCCAAAGTTAGTAGATTTAGATTTAGAATCATGGATACATCCAGACTATCTTGACTCTGAGACAGCCGAATCTATTCAAAAGCAGATGGAAGAGGAGTCGGAACTCTCTTTGCATGATTTTATAAAAACAGATCAGTGGCAGCAAGTGGTTGCAGATTTGTACTCGCCAGGTAAGTTTTAAAATAAACGTTGACTCACTGTACATTTGACTGATTTAGATCTTGAATGGGATCATGCCGGTCCTCCAAACCGACGATCATGTGATGTGCTTTGCAAACAGAATTTGCCCGACAATATTCGACAGTTTATTGACTTGTTTCTCTCACATGAAATGTTCGTTCTATTAAAAAATTATACAGATTTAGATTTTAAGCATGTGCGATACGAATTGCAACGATGGGGACCACAATGCTATTCTGTAAGTATTCTCCAAATGGACTGAACAAGAGGAAAAAAAATTAGTGTCATTCTTTATATAACATTTTTCTCCTGTACAAAACAAATTTATTTTTAGCTGCCAAGTATCTTACAGCCTCTGCCCACTGTTCAGTTCTACATACAACTCCTTTGTAATGTTGGGGCATCATACATTTTATAAAATTTTTTCTTTTTTGTTCAGTCCGGAGACACACTGTACATTATAGCCTGATTTTTATAACACTTGTCCTTAGCTTTTAAGTGACTACGACTGGTCGAACAAATCTGAATTGGATTTAGTTCTCTACCTTGGTTTGCCGGATACTGTTCCTATGGTTGGTGGAAAAACGATGTACATTGCTGTTGAGGATCGCATCGAAGAGGCTCTTGTAACACTTGATCCGCAAGAAAACTGCTTAAATCTTGTTTTTAGAGATACTGCTCGCATAACAAAATATGTCAGCAAGTGTAATCGGATCAAAACATTTTTTATGCTAATTTGTTCATATTCTGAATAAACGTTTTCCTGAGGTTTTCACACTGTTAAATGATTGAATGAATATTCCAACATTCACTGAGTAGAATTTGCCCGTCTCGATCTCTCATGTTCTCTTGCTAAGCATAGAAAATTACCAATTAACATTAAGGTTCTAATACTATTGTTTATTCGTTAATGAATATTATTAGAAAAGGAAAGAGACTTCATAGTCTAAGGAATAAACAATAACATATAAGTACACCAAAGATAATATCAGTGAATTTCTAGGATAATTATAAATTCAATGATAATATCACAGACCGTCAAAGTTGGTATTTTTTAAATGAAACACCCTGTATATTTTGACGTCAATTTTTTGCATACTTTTCAAAATTTTGAACTGACATGTTTCTACCGTCAGTCATTTTTATTGATTGGATCTGCTGCCATAAATACAATAAAAAAAATCATAATCTCCATGAATCCATAGTCATCTATTTTAAAACCGTAAAAAAATTTTTATTTTTGTTTCATAGCTAAAATTAAAAAAAAAACATAGGTTGCGGATACATCACTGTGATCAAGAAAAAGAATTCAAGAAATTGACGTTAAGCTATACAGGGCGTTGCATTTAAAAAATACCAACTTTGGGTTAAATCTCAGAAACGGTGGGCCAAACATTTTTTTTTACTATGCCACTGGGATTCTACGTAAAAATATCTAAAAGAAAATAAAACTATCTTTAAGATTAGAATCATATAAAGCTTTGCAGGTGTGATAATAGGGTTGCCACATTGATTGCGTTGAATTCCAGGACACAATCCCTCTGTGAACCAACATTATATCCAGGTAAAAATATACCACATTCAAAAATTTAATGGGTACTACCTTGATTGTCATTTTCATAATTTTGGCCAAAAATTGTTGTTTTTTGTTTCTAGTTTTTTTTATTGTTATTTGTTTTTTTAATGTCATACCTATTAATTCAACTAGGTACATGTTTTTAACGCATAAAATAAAAAGAACCAACAGAAAAAATATTTTTATAAAAAATAAAATAGAATGTTAAAGATGTGACAATCAAATTTAACAAAAGCATGTTTTTCTGGAACAAAAACCAAAATATTAAACAAAAAACTGGAGAACGCGGCGTGATTGGTTGAATTAGTTTACTATAACCTCATACAACACACACCGTATGTCATGATCTCGCGATCGAGGTTTGTGGCTATTTCTTTTGGTTCATGCAGTGTCGCCACTATAGGTATTCGGGTTTGGGCAAGTGTAAATTTTGAATCAAAACGTTCCGTTATTTTTTTCCAGGATTTATATTTTTATATATGAAAAACCGGGATCCGGGACAGTGCAGCTAATTCCGGGAGAATCCCGGCCATGTGGCAACCCTATTGTGATAATGTGTTCGACAATAGAACAATTGATAACATGGTGTTTACATGTGGTACAAGTGTTTAAGTTCCGGAATGTGCGCGTCATACAAAATAGAGAAGTGGAACGCGATAAGCGATTTTAAAAAAAGGTGTAGGTACTAAAAAGAGACCATTTAGATTATTTAGCTTTTGTCATCGAGAATTGGCGTCATTTTCTTACCTTTAATTCAGATTTTACCTTTGGATTTGAAATTTGAAAATCTTTGATATTGACAGCTAATGACAGCTAAACAGTTTAGTTGGCAAATGATACTACCAACTTAACAAAATATATGACTCGTTTTATTTTTCAACGGAATACTGGCTCGTATTTTAACCAATCACAGTTACAGTGTAGGACTGAACGTCAAATCTTCCCTATGGTTTCTACCGCTACCATCATATAATAATTGAGGTGTAAATCATGTAATGTAATAACTGTTGTCAGTTTATTGAAGAATACATTAAGCTGCATTAAAGAAGGTAGACTATTTGGAACTCATGACACTATAAATTGTAATGAACGATCAACAAAGGATGGACGTCTAGTCGCCTTTGGAAGTTCAAGTTAAATATGCTTTCCCATGAAAACAAAAATTCCAAAGGTGACTTGATAGCAACTCTTTTTTGATAGCATAGTTACATAGTATAAACAGATTTCTTGAATAAATGGAAAACAAGTATAAATATTTGTCTTGACTTTCCATAAATAGGTGTAGCTTCGCGTGCACGGGCTACTTTAAATTAATTATAAGAATTACAATTGCAACCCCACTAGGTAAAAGGTATAGGTACAAATTTAATGATAAGTGCGGTGGGTGCGACCAATGAATGGGCCCATTTAGTCAAAGAATAATTACTAGTTAGGTACTCTTTGATTTAGTCTGAATACTAAATACGACTGTGTTATTATTTAGCGTATGGTAAGCGAGATGCGCCGGGTTTCGTATTTACACAGATCTACACATACAATTTACGTTTCGCTCTAACTCGAACGGTTTGGCCTGTAGAAGGCCTCAAAGTTAGAAAATGCGAAAATCGCCTTGTTCACGACGGGCGCTCCGAGTCACGCAGTTCCCAAACGGGACCATACAATTGAATCGCACCCCGGCACAAATACGCTCCTCCACATCGGCCAAGATCTCAGAAAACCGCAATAGGATCTTTGGCTTAGTTTTCGAATTACGAATTTTTTTCTAAAATTTTCAATTTTTTCGCTTCTTATGGCAGCTACCCCGAAGGATGCAGGAGGTATTTTCTTACCTTACCTTACCAAAAGTCGCGCCAATTATCTAAACTCCTCGTCCTCGAACCGGAGCCCCGACGTCCTAACCCCACCCGTATGGAAACGGCAAATTTTTCTCCGCGGCCGCGCACCTCGGCGACGATGCTCCCCATTCGCCCGGCGAATTTTCCCAGTAGCGAAATTCTCAGAATCGATGCGAAATCGTTTCGAGAATCTCTCCTAAAAATTTCGTCCAAATCGCCGTACGAATTCCGAAATTAAAAATGAAAATCGAGAACTTGCCTGAGTTTACTATTATCATTGAATATCCAGAGGAGTTGGATATTCAATGCTATTATTAAGGATCCTCAGATCCTTTATAGTTTTGTGTTGTCGTCCGTCCGTCCGTCCGTGTGCGCTATTAAGGACGGACGCTATTGATTTTCAGGAAGCTGGTTCAACAGAAACAAAAGTTATAGGGTTTCGAGTGAATCGGGAACAGGAAAAACTGTGGGCTCAATATAATAGAAATCAACATATTTCATTCCCTAGGTCATGTATCGAGTTCGGACTTTCGCTAGATTATTCCCTATGACTCTTAGATGTGTAATAATTTAATATAACTCTTCTCTGTTGTATATGTCAAAAGTTTTAGAGCCAAATGTACCCAAAATTATTCTTTACACATAAATTTGGAGTTGTAAAAGCTTTCAAACGCATTATCTTGATGCTGAAAGAGTACATCACGTGCACATTTGATAACCGCATGTGTGTGATTCAAAGATGTTAAATTATTTTTTGAGGTCACATAGATTTTGACCAAAATATGTCAAAATCGTTATTTATGCACCAAGATCGTTGGGAAAAAGACTAGGGGCATTATCTCAATGCCCAAGACATGAATGTGATGGATTTTTGGCGACCACGTGGATTTTGATTAAAACATGTCAAAATCGTTATTTATGCACCAAGATCGTTAGGAAAAAGATCAAGAGCATTATCTCAATGACCAATACATGAATTTGATCTATTTTTGGCGACCACGTGGATTTTGATCAAAACATGTCAAAATCGTTATTTATGCACCAAGATCGTTGGGAAAAAGACCAAGAGCATTCTCTCAATGACCAAAACGCGAATTTGATCTATTTCTCGTGACCACATGGATCTTGATCAAAACATGTGAAAATCGTTATTCTTGCACTGATATCGTTGGGAGCAAGATTAAGAGCATTATCTCAATGACCAAGACATGAATTTGATGCATTTTTGTTAACTATAAAGTGTATGACTTATGTAAGATTAATATAAATTGTCGTTAAAAGTGATTGTAATACTGAGGATCCTTCGATATTTCGTTGTATCGGTTTATTTCAGTATGTATGTGTAGATCTGTGGTATTTAGAAATAGGAAATGTGTACGAACCAGATTAAAAAAAATGCTCATATTGTCAATTCTAGCAAACTTGCAGGGGCGGGCCTTGTTTGGTTTACACACTATGCAGTAAAAAGTTGCACCATGTGATGTCGCACTACACAACAAAACATGATTCAAAATTAATTTTTAAGAAAAAATTATAGTTATTTTTAAAACGGCGGTATTTTTACTAAATGGGCCCATTGTACAAAATGAACAAACCACAATGTGAGTTAAATTTTCAAGGTGCTATCACTTAGTGATAAAATATTTACGTATAAAGATCTATTACTATTTTCTCACAAATCGATAAAATTCTTCATAGTTTTGATTATAATCTCTAGGTAGTTGAATGTCCAACCGATCGGCCGCCATGTAGGCAGCCCCAACGGCCATAGTTGTGGTCAATTTGACCAAAGATAATTGCCTAACGTCGGTTTGCTCTTCTATAATTGGTATAAAACCCTCCTTCAGCAGATCCCAACTCAGCCAAACAGATCCGACGCAAAGCACCTGCAAACCGTGCTCTCGATTAATTAATTCGTCCGACGCTTTCGCTATTACGACCGCAATACAGCGCGCCAAGTCGCGTCCCGCCGTTTTAAATATATGTTTACAAAGTTCGTCACCTTCACCCGCGCACACGGATAACTTTTTGGAAAGACCGGCGATGTGGTCTTTTTTAAAATTCGTATAAAAATGAGGTAACAAATCTAAATGGGAGGTTACTCCGAAGTGCTCTTGTATTGTTCTCCAGATTACGTCGGTGGAATATGGCGCCTTTTTAAATTGGTCGTTGTCTTCGAAATAGCACTTGACTGCCTCCAAAGCCATTCCATACGCTGCAAATAAACATTTAAGTCATTCTGTTGCAAAACAAGCCAAAGAAAATGTGCAGCTAATATTGGCACAATGCCAAACATGCGTCTATCTATACATATAAAAATGCTTCTCATAAACGCAGTATCTTTATACCTATAACAACAAAACTATTGGATATTTAAAGATTAAAATAATGTAAGTTAAAAAATGTCCACCTATTTAGTTTTTGTAAATAGATTACCATAAAGGCGGAAACAAGAATATTTTATCTGACGGTCAGATAGGTTTTTGAAACAAGATTAAAAGCCTACGCACTTTTGCGGACCACGATAACGCATTTTTATATTCGACTATTTATCACAATAAAATGATGAAAATGAGTAGATTTATTTACTACCAGCATGGACTAATTTTTTGTAGTCTATGATGGCCAAGGCCGCCCAGACAATTTCAGGAGCCTGGGACAAAGTAAATTTTGGGGCCCTGTTTTGGAATAGAAAAAATTTCAAAGAAAATGTTAATGTTAATGTGCCAACGGCAACTCTATTGCTGTTTCATTCATCCTCACAGCAGAGTTGGACTGGGTCACTGGGTCAACTGGGTCATTAAATTAAACTGGGTCACGTCGTACTCTTTTCAGTTAGACCCAGTGACCCAGTTTGACCCAGTGACCCAACTTGACCCAGTGGCCCAGTTTGACCCAGCGACCCAATTTCACCCGGAGACCCAATTCGACCCAGTAACCTGGTTTGATCGAATAACGCAGTTAAGTCAGTGCCCTCGGTTCAAGTGTAGAGATTATGAAATAAATGAAATGCTGGTTTGTTGAAAATAATACTCGATTGCTTGACAACTGCCATTTCTGTGATGTTTGCTTTAATACTGCCGTAAAAAACTTTCCATGTCACGAATTGTATTAGAATAATGTTATTTCTAAACAGTTCCCTCCTTCGTTTCTTTGCTTCAGGGCTTACCAGTTTGCTTACAGGTGTTCATTCACATTTAATTTTTTTCTACTAGTTAGCTTAATCCAAATAAATCTTTTCTCTAAATACTTTCATTGACTACTTGACTACAAACTATAAACAAATGCATTTGATTTTTTTAGGTATTAGTTCTCTTGAATGAGATTGGGCTACGTGCTTGTTGGCGAATATTATTGAGGAAGTTTTTTTTAAAATTAAAAGTTACTTGAAATTGTTTTGGATGATACCTAACAATAATTTAATTACTGGGCCACCGGGTCAAGACGGATCACTGAGTAAAGCTGGGTCAAGATGGGTCACTGGGTCAAGCTGAGTCACCGGGTCAAGCTGGGATACAGGGTCAAACTGGGTCACCGGGTCAAACTGGGTCACCGGGTCAGTAAACTAACTGGGTCACCGGGTCACTCTATGCTTGACCCAGTCCAACTCTGCCTCACAGATCCACGGCCAACACGGGGGCCCTTTGAAATCGGGGGCCTGGGGCAAATCGCCCCAGTTGCCCCCCCCCCTCTGGGCGGCCCTGATGATTGCAGTAAAAGTCTAGGGTTTTTTTAGTCTATGCTACCAGTTTCATTAGAAAAAGAGGACCTGGTAGGCGTCTAGCGGTTTCGTCATATTTTCAAATACGGATATCTCAAAAACTTGGTGGAAAAATTAAATATCTCAATGAGACGCGTTTATCTGTGCCATCCTAGTAATGGATTTTAACCGCAAAAACAAAAAAATCACTCCATTTAAATCAATGGCGGTACTGGTAAGAGAAAGGTATTACTTTTTATGCAGTACCAACTAAAATTTGCACCCCCTAATGTGTCGGTTTCCGGAAAATTTATAAAAATGCTACAACACGACAAATTTGTATTGAAGAGCCACTAAATTTTAACTGGGCATTCGTTTGTTAAAAAACAAGACAAATATGCAATAGAAATCCCGCCTGGTTACTACACTCTTTGTTGTGGTCCCATATTTTTCCGGTACCGAAGTGCAGGCCGAGTAATTAATTAAAAACCGAAATAGTTCCAATCGCATTTGTATTGAATACAGCGAGGAGCTGGAAATTCTCTATTCCCCAAACTCCGAATTTCTTTATAAACGCTTGATTTTTTAAAGATCTTTTGCATTTGTAAGTACCGAAATTTTAACTTTACTTTTGCAACCGTAACGTATTTAGATATTGTGCCACATTTTTAAGCACCGTATTAATCTCTAGCATGGTCGTAAATTCAATTTGGATCTGTACTGTTTTATTCTGCTTTATACATTAAGTTACCCGTATTCATTGGATTTGTTTTGGCAACAGTTTCTAACGCTCCGTTATCTGCAAGGTGAACTTACATTACTTTCCGTTTCGCCAATTAAAAGGGGGGAATTATTGCTCGCTTTCCTGCAATTGCTTTTCCACCGCTTCTACCGATTTGAGCTGCGTCGCTTTCGCTCCCGCTAGAGGGAGTCTGCCGTGATTTTGTTTTAGTTTTGCCGAAGTAACCGCCGTCGTCTGCTGGACCCTGGAGCTACCGTTTCTCCAGTGGAGTTTACCCCAGAGGCTACCGGGACGCGTCGACCCACCCACCAGTCCGAGGCTACCGCCGACCTCGACCAGGCGCGAGATTTTCGCCTGATGGCGCCCGAGTCCGTCCGTATCAGCCCTTCCCTGCCACCACTCCACTGAAAGCCCAGGTTTCCGTTGGCTACCGCTGCTGTACTTAATTACAATAATTTGTTTATTTATTCATATTGATTTGGAAAAATAATTTTGTTACTATCGGATTAACACTCGGGTTCAATAATAATAATTATTATCATTACTATTTATATCTTTTATAGATTCCATTCATCCATTTATTTTTAAATGGAGGAGCATTTTTATAAACAAAGAAACTGATTCCATTGACCTACCGCTTCCAGCATCGCCCAGTATGTGCCCCCAACCCCCACACTGGACCTTTGATCCGTCTGGATTGATTAAAATTGTATTCGAGCCGGTACCCGCAATGCATGTAATTCCACCCTTGTTCGATATGCACGCAACAGATCCGTCCGTATCGCTTCCGATCGCATACCGTTCGCTTAGACAGGGAAATGTCTCCAAGAACCCCCTAACCAACTCTTGGTTTGTTTCCTCCTGCTCACAGCCGCTTAACGCGAGCCCCTGAAAGTACAGTCAATGATAACGAAAGTGTGTTAATGTTCTACTTAAATCGAACTTTGACGTAGTAGCGTAAGTGATAATAATAAGTACGGGTTTTACCAAGAACGAAAAATTTATTGCAACAATCTAGAGCAATAAACAAACTTACAAGAGCTGCCAAAGGGACGTCGTCCGGTAGTCCAGCTTCTCGTTTAGCCTCATTGACTAATTCTGCTATCCTTCTCCTGCACTCTTTCATTCCTAATAGAAAATGGTTTGTTCCGGGTCCTTTCGCTTTTGACAATATGCTCCCGCGGGAATCAAACAGGATTACCGTTGTATGAGTTGCGCCCCTAAAAAGAAAAAAAAAAACATCATTTTTAGGCACTGTGGCATTTTAGACTTGACGCATAGAAAATGTTTGTTGCAAACTTTATTTATGTACGAAACTAAATCATCTAAAAACCGATTTCTTAAAGAAAATTATCTTCTGTTCTCCGAGGACCGAGAGGGTAGGAAACCAAAATTCCGTTGCGGCATTTCTCTAATTTTTATTTGTAAGAATACTAAAAATTGCTTGATAGTAGAGAGAGCCGAACTCGGCTTCAATTTAACTGAAATTAAAGATGACTTGATAAGTAAGTATATAGGGGATGTGGAAAATCGGATAGGAAAATTTCAATTTCGCAATCACATTACATGGTGGTACGCGACGCGCTAGTTATCGATTCGCATTAATTGACAACATAGTAAAATTATGTTAAGGTTAACAGTGCACCATATGTTAAGGTTAACAGTGCACCATATCACGCGTATGTAACTACCGGTAGTTAAAAGTAGGTAAAAGAACTGACATGGCCAATTGCACCGTCAAAATTAAGTATCTCTTAAAGTTAAGCATAACTTAAATACCATGGCAACGATTGTCTTTAATAATCGTTGCCATAGATTTTAAGTTCTACTTAACTTTAAGCAAGGCTTAATTTTGTTGGTGCAACTGGGCATGAGATTCCTTCCTAAGCGCGCTGGAATTTCGCAATTTTTTTGTTACTATGAATTTTGATGGTCGGCCAATTTTAATCTTTGTTTGCGCTTTGGCGTCAAATCCAATACTGCATTTCCAAAAATGAAAAAAAGGTTTTCGCCTTAAGGCGAGTAATTTGAGCGCAATTTCCATGAATTGATTGATCAGTACTTCCCGAAAGGTCATCTAACGGACTATTTGTGTGTACAAAGGCATAAATATTTATAAGAAACTTAGTATTGCGGAGTCTGCGCATGCGCACCCTTGAGGTTTAAAATCTGCGATACCTTTACTAGAACAATCTTTGGTTAAAATTTCAAAAAAATCTCTATAAATAAGAAAATTTACATTGTGCAGTCTGCTAATGCGCACATCTGATTTTTTACATAATTCGATATGTTTGACTTTACTAGAAGAATCTTTGGTTAACCTTCCAAAAAAATATCTCCATAAACAAGAAAGTTGATTTTTACAATATGCGATATGCGTGTGTTTACTAGAAGCATCTGTGGTTAAAATTCGAATAAAATATCTCCATAAATAAGACAGATGACATTGCGCAGACTGCGCTAAAAACGAGGCTAAAAATGAATGTGGTGGGAAATTAGTTGTTTGTAGAGAGTCGTGGGAGAAAAATCCGTAAAAGTTCTCGCGTCGAAGTGTGCGACAGAGAAAACAGTTTCCGTTCATAAGCGCGAGGCAATGTGCGTTAAGTCACGAGACCAGCCACGTTAAGCGGTTCGACACAGTTAAGTTAAACACCCTATAGATTACTGCAGAGTGGTTTTTGAACCAAAGTTATCTTAGATTAATTAAACATTTTTTAAGTTCTTTTCACTTTCCTTTTACTGTATTTACTTCTCATGCATCGCTTCACCTTTTATTGAGCAAAGTGTCGTCCCGAGGCGACGCACAGTGACGAACTGCAACGGCTATTGGAAAAGCACGGTCACCAGTTTACTAATACAGAAACGCAACTCACTCTGATGGAAAGAAAACACGCGAGACCGTAAAGATATCTTTAGTGCCCATAGTGCTCGAAAGAAAGAAGTTACGGGTAACAGTGGTAGGTACTTTTTTCCAATGCACCATTTTTTACAAAGACACCCCTAGGGTTAGATGTCATTGAAGAGGCCGGAATCGTCATCAACGTGTTCGTATACGCTTGATCGTGCCGATTTCTATTATAGAAAAAGAAGTTTCTCTGCAAGAACTCACCGTAAACCCGTTGCAAGAGACAGCTACAACAAACGGGGCGGTGCACATGCTCGAAAAGTACCGGCTTTCCATGCTACTCACCCCACTTCGAGAGGACAAAAGTATGGTGCACACTCCACTATCAAAGACTCCAATCAGTGAGGAAGCCGAAGTAATCTGGGCAGGTTTGCCAGAAACGCCACCCACTGTCGTATGGCACTTACACACCATCAGCTTAGAAAACTAGAAAATTGAGTTCTACCGTCTCTAGGAAAATATTGGACGTTGACGACCAACCAGTAATGAATTTGGAGGTTTTGCTCTTGAACAACACACCTCTACCATTAAAACAGGAAGAAGGAAGACATCTTACCCAAGATGAAAGAAGGGCGCTCGAGCAGCTACTGTTCCAAAATGAAGAAGTGTTTGAGGCTCTCACAGAACCATAACGAAACGCCCAACACCGGATTGACATCGGTGCCGCATTTTTCGTATCACAATACCAGTTGTCACATTCTCGAAGACTACAACTAGAAAAGGAGCTTCAAATGGAAAATTCACGTCTGTACAAGTTCCGGCAGCTAAATCTGGCAACTCGCCCAGATCATTGTCCTTTACCCCCATCGATGACTTGCTGCACGTCGTCCAGCACACTGGTTATATTTCCACAATCGACCTGCAGTGCGGATACTAGTAGATCTAGATCTAGCAGCCTCGGCTGAAACCCCGCCCACTTAAAAATAAAGGCAAAATAAAAAAATAAAATAAAAAAAAAGATCAAAGTTCACGAAAAAGGTCATGACAAGACAGCAATCGTTACCCCCTCTGGAATGTACCGGTTCCGACGGGTGCCTTTCGGATTACGGAATGCGCCTTGTACTTCCAGAAACTTATGGACAGGTTTAAGAGAGAGACAAAGAGTGTAAATTTGGATGATCTAAATTCTGCTGTCGCCAGCGCTTGAAGAACACACGCAAACCGAGAGTTCTTTTCCTACTCGTGCAGACAATCAACAGTGTGTGCGCGTGTGGCCCTGTAACAAGAAGCCAAACAAAAGAAGGAAAGATGACAGCAATCACTACCACCGCCGACCAGCTCAATGAGTTTATTAAGGGATGATCCGCCACCAATACCGAGGAAAAGTGGAAACCCGTTGCACGGTTCGTTTTGCGGGGAAAACAGATCAAGACGTCAATGTGTTTATAGGAACCATCGAGATGTATAAGGAATGGGCCCAAGTTAACGACACTATATCACACATCCATTATTTTTTTCCCGCCTGTCAGTTAGTAGAGTAGTAAAAAACAACCCCCTACTTTTTTTACGGAAATACATCAAACAAAATCTCGATTATGTCCGTCGGTCTGTCTGTCTGTACTCTCATTACCAGCTAAACGGCCGAACCTCGGGCCGAACCGATTGGAAACAAAGCCATAGCAAATTTTTGGTAAATGGATGCACTGGATTGCAAAAAGACTATTAAATTAACGTTCATTTTAAGGTAATATGAAGTACTGTGAAGTCTCATGGTCGTCAAATATCTTTCGTAATTCGTAAATTGAATTATATACACGTGTAGGTAAATTAACTTGTACTTATGTTTAATGAAATAGCACGGGGCAGATAACGTTCGTTTAGATTGAACGCGGTGTTCGCCATAAAAATGTGTATTTGTACATGATTATGTGAACGATATGTTGCAGTTAATCTGTAAGTGGCACGCATTTTTATGAATAGGAATTGCAGCGCAAATCTTCCAGGTAACGTTGTCATACAACTCATTTGGCATTCTCACACGATTAGGATTTTGTGCGCCGGTGCACCATCCTGTTGAAACCAACAAAGTTGCCAACTTTTTTTGTAACGTATATTGTTGCATTCGTAATAAAAAATGCGCTAAAAAATGAAACGACCACGGACAGCATTCACGGCGCAACTCGCCTTTTGCTCTTGGGGACAAGGAGCAACACTACAGGTGGACCGGTCGGGAGAAAATTTAATATCACCTAAGAGGTACGAGGGACCCGCGTACGAAATTTGAACAAAACTGGTGAAGCTCTTACATTCGGACGGACTGGCGAATAGATATTACGATGTACGATCTCATAAAGTAGGTATCGTACTTTGGTGCCGCGAGCGTAAAAATCGTTGATTGGAACAATAAAGGCCGACGCTTACACCGCCCAAGTGGAAAGCAATGGGAGCATAGTTTACTTGAAAAAACTCCCTGAGTCCCTAAGAGAGCTCCCCAATCTCTAGCTATAGAATATTAAAAAATCTCACTTCACGTCTTATATTGAATATCGAATGCATCGCAGCATGTCTTTGAAGAAGTTGTTCTGCGATTATTTCCTCTTCTTCCTCGATGTCTTCCAGATGGAAACACAGCAACAGCTTTCGGTCACATTTTGCTATATTAAAATTTTCAAGTAAGAAGTTCAGTAGTCAGCGGCTGCCGCATTCATAGAAAAGCCGCACCGCTTCTGACGCGTCATAGGTAACGTACCTTTACCAAATCTGTTTCAAAAGAAATAGCAAATTTTAGCAGAAACCGTAGTTCGTTTTTGCGCTCGACCGCAAATATTGCTTTCAAACAATTGAACTTTTCTAATTACCCAATCGACTGTTTTAAAGGCCCCTCTTACTCTTACATAAACGCATCGAATATCCTTTTGAATTTCCGTTTGGTGATAATAACGAAAAGCCTTCACGATATTGTTGATATTTCGTTTATTTTAGTAATCTTAATATTAATTTATTACGACAATTAAGTTATGGTAATTTAAAGATATTATTGTACCTCAATTGTCACACTTCGATTAACAATATTTAATTATAGTGGAGTGGGAAATAT
This sequence comes from Photinus pyralis, assembly GCF_008802855.1. Lineage (NCBI taxonomy): Eukaryota > Metazoa > Arthropoda > Insecta > Coleoptera > Lampyridae > Photinus > Photinus pyralis. The sequence goes on along the minus strand of NW_022170738.1, from coordinate 25,004,952 downwards.
CGAAGAAATTACCTATAAATTTAAACTTCCTTTTAACCTTGAAGAAACAATTAATAGGAATTTGTCTTTGGGATACTTTCACGTAATTAAAAAGTGAATGTAGTTTAACGAAAGTAAAAAGGACAAGCAACAAGGGATCCGCGTCTGGTTAAATTTCTTGAGCCAGACAATTTTTTTAGCGCGCGTAGGTCACTGACGAGGGTCGTCGTAATCGTAATCGACGAGTTTGTTGTAATTGGAAAAACGAAATAAAATTACAAATGTACAAGTGAAGTACAGAAAAAAAAACTGAAATCATACCCTTCAACTCCTCCAATTACGATATTGACCATTTTACAAGAACTAGGTAAATCAAAGGTGCGAAATATCACATGCTATTTTTGCCACGGCGGATTTATAAAAGCATACACATCGTACGCATCCGCATCGAACGTAAGTTGAATGACTGTCGAATAGGAACTGCGAGCGGTATACAACAAACAATTCCGCGTTCAATTAGAATATCTTTTTGATAAGGCGAATTCACTCGAACTAAAATCCGAATATTCGCACCCATTTTAACGTCATCGACTTCGCTGCAATTTGGCATTGCAGCTATTACAATTTACAAACAAAACACGTGTAGGTATGAGGTTATATAAGATCACGTCCCACCTGCTCGTAAACGCCGATTACAGTTTCCATTTTGCAAAAAAGTAACGGTTTCGCACAAAGAGAACTGTAATGTTTTCTACCGCATTGATCTAGCAATGCCATGGGTTATAAGATGGCGCACGTAGCATGATAACATATTTCATTTCCAAAATTTTGAGTAGCAAGCCCATGGTCTGACCGAACTTACTGAGCTCTTCCAATTCCAACAAAGAAGTTGTTGTATAATCGGTCCGTGAAGTTCGCAAAACATTGGTGGGACAAATCTCGATTGGTCATTACGAAACCCCTCCTAAACTGTGGTGGGATTTTGATGAAATTTGTGTTATGTGTCTGTGCATCCCCAGGAAAATCTGTGTTCAGGAGCGTTTCCGGAACGGGATACTAATAATCTGTACACCCAACAGATGCAGTTAAGCCACTCCCAATAAGTTTTGGCCAATGTAATAGCAGACCCGTTTCACAGTCATAAAAATCGGGGAAATTTAAAATCGCATGTCACATTGTATGACTAAAAAGTGTTATGTTTTGAATATTGACCTTTCAACACAGCGGTGCATAGTTTCAAATTGTTTCTTAAGTTCAAAAAGATTATTTTCTTCGTATAAATAAAATTAACGGCAAATTGAGGTAAGGCAAATACAAAACGCAATGACAGGTTTGACGTTAAGGATGCCAATTAAGATACGGCAATTATAATTGGAAACAAATAGTTGCGTGTGTTACAGGTTTTGAAAATTCGGCCAATTAAAAATGTTCATTTAAATTTGCCGGGAATTTTTTGGGAGGAGCTTAACTGCATCTGTTTGGTGAACAGAGCTCACTATCACTGCCGGAAGTGAATTTCCGAACTCCATCCTTATTCAGCGCACCGCTTCGCCGAATAGAGCCGAACACCTACTAACTCACGACCTTTAAGCCGAGTTGACATGGAGCGTGTATTACGACCGTGATACACGTATTCGTGAAATTTTTAATTCGTGATGTCACGAAAACTGGTGTATTGGTTCGTGGAAAGGTTTACACAGAATAAACATTTTTGTGTTTAGTCGTGAATATGCAGTCGTTGGTAGTAGAGGGTTGTTTAGTTTTGTGTCAGTTATTAGCGACAGAATTAGCAAAACAACAGAATAATAACAACAAAGTACAAGCAAGAAGGAAAAGGAGGTGGTGGACCAGAAAGTGGATATTGGACAGGAACTCTGGTGGGTGCTCGCTAACCAAGGAACTAACTGCATATCCCGATGACTTTAAAAAGAATGTTAAGAACATATATGTAGTCTTTTATACATAGTTATATGGTTAAGAATGTCCGAAGAAAGTTTCAACTATTCACTCGAAAAAGCGATAATGACAACGTCACGACTAAATTCACGCTTAAAAAATCAAACGCCTTTGATTTCATTCGTGTCGTGTCACACTACAACTTTAGACGATCATATTTCGCGACTCGAGTGTTTACACTAGTAGTGATCTATGGTCATGACTTGCACGACCGTGGACTACGCCCCGTGTCAACTCGCCTTTACCCTTGGATGAAAAAATAACTGCTTGCAAGTCAAAATTTATGAAACCAACATCAGCAGCGCCATCACAAGGCAGTTGTGCGTTTTGTGAAACGAAATTGACACACATCAATTTTACGAGATTTAATTTTAAGTGTTTTATAGTGGTTTTATGTAATTTTGTGTTAATTAGTTTTGTTACTTTTATATAATTAATTAAAAATGGAACGCTGAAGTTGTTTTGTAAAAAATTGTGATGCAGTTTATAACCTCAAAAACAAGGACGTTAAAACAGAAACGTTTTCCGCATAAGTAAAAAAAAGGTTAAATCGGTTTCTTCAATTTTTCCAAATCTATCAAATGAAAATGTCGATAGTTTCTCTGACCAAGAACAAGTTGAAGAAATGACAGTAGATGAAAATGCACTTGTCCTTGCAAATTTCATATTTAGAGCCTCAGATTTAGTTTCTATTTTAGTCATACCCAGTGATGGCGATGCAGATGTTGGCTTCAAGTTTTATATTGAAATAATGAGTTCGGCTCTATTCGGTAAAGCGGTGTCCTGAATAAGGATGGGGTTCGGAAATTCGGTTCGCGGAAACCAATATGACGTATTCTTGAACACTTTCCTTAGATCATACATCACTTTCCCAGTATCGTGAGAAAATAATACTGCGCACAGAGTTGCCAAATACTCAAATTTCATCGAACTTTTCAAATTATATGTTCAAGTTGGAAAACGGAGTAATTTAACCCCATTTTTCGATTTTATACGTCAGCGGATGCATGTTGTATCTACACACTGTCTTAGTGGTTTCATGTATTACAATTTGAATAATCTCGCATGATGTTATTCAAGATTATATCATTGAATTTATCCACATCCATAGTGAACGAGGAATACAAAATTTCCACACTTTATAGCTTATGTGGTTATAATTAAATGACTAATAAAGTAGATGCTACGAGTAAACACGTAGAATAAATGTTATCAAGAAGCTCTTGCCGTAACTCTAAATTAATGAAACAAATTGAGGTTTGAAACCTTGGCGGGAATTCGTTTTCTCCACCGTAAAAGGCAAGGAACATAGAACTCACGGGGGAACATTCACTTCTCAATTCAGGTTTTCAAGAATACGATATTCGCTGTTTTAAGGTGAACTACCGCCACTTCTCCTTGAAGCTTTCCTCCCAGATATTCAAGAATACAGGCCCAGCTGGTTTAGATTCACAATGGAACCCGACCGGATTATAGGATTTTTTTAAAAACCTCTTTTTTCGTTGATGTCGCACTCTGCTGTTTTGCGCACCGATCGATACATGCGCCAGATTACTTACCCTGCCTCGTGCCGATGTGCAGTGGTACCAATAAAGTCAATATTGATTAAAGACAATTTAACAAAAATTAATTATTAACAAAAAAAAACTAAATGTTGACATTGAGGGATTTATGGCAAATTGGCCAAGAACTTCCACCTGAGCTACTTCATTAAGCAACCTTGATTGCTTTCTTTTTTATTGATAATAGATCCCGTTTCTTCGAATTTAGCGACCCAATCTTGAACATAGGCATGGCTTAATTTTTATTTTTTTTGTTAATTATAAAAATTTTGTTAAATTGTCTTAATGAATATTGACTTTATTGGTACCACTGGGAAGCATTTTTCAGTAGCCTTTCAACGATGTGTCACAAGTATGGCGTTGCCATTTAGGCTTTTTGAAGAGGGGGGGATTGGGGGGTTAATGGGGGGTAGGGGGTTGTCACTCATAACGTCATTCTGGTTTCCCCTCGATACACCCGAAACGGTTTTGGGCGATTTTCAATATCTCCTTTAGTTTGGAAAATATGGCCGACTGCGTTTTAAAATTGACACCCTGTATATCCGTCAATATCGAGCGTACGAAGTCGCGGGGAAAATCTAGTCTACTATAGATTTTTATATTATGTTCATGCTTACTTCGCACACTGACTTTTGTTCATCGCGACTAGTAGGTGGATTAGTTAAGCTTTTCAGGAGCGACACATTGTGAATATAAAACTTCGGTCGTAAAGACGCTCCATCCTCCAATTACGATTACGGAGAACAGATTGTACACAGTGCACATTTTTAGAAAGACAGAAAATAGAAAATGTAATGGAAATACTGTAAATTAAGTTTTTGATAACTTTTAAGAGGGTGCTATTTTGACTTTTCGCCAAGCCTTTTTGTCTTGTCGTAGGTTGCCCCCTGCTGAATCCGCCACTGGGTTTTTGTCAGTTTGTGTCATAAAGGTTTTCCTACAAAATCAATCGTCTCACTTCTACATGTTCTGACAACTGTGCACACCTTTGGTTTGGTTTGGTTTGCTTATGTGCGCTGCTTTGAAGAGTTTGTGCCAAACATAACATTCCTGAAAAAAATCGTTTGATAGATCACATTTTTCATTTACTAAGGTTACAGAATTGCGCAAGGATGTCTGTATTTAGCGGGTGAGGCTAAATAAAATGCTGTCGTGTATTTAGAGAATTTATACTCACTCAGTGACATGGAAATTGCAACACCAAGAAGGAGCGGGAATTTTTTTACCAAACTTGGCAGAACCGTTTAACTACTAAGAAAGAGGTAGAAATAGATTAAAACTTAGAAAACTCGCAATTCCTATAATTGAAAACCGTATTCTCAATAATGTTCATGATAAATTCACAAAGAAAACGAAGAAAAACTTGAACCAAGTTTCTTGAATAAACGCACGCACTCAGAACTATCTTATAATAATAATGATAATGGTGCGTAGATTATCTAATCTCCGCTACACTACAATCTTCAGCACTCATGAGGAAATAACCATAGCGCATCTACTTGCCGACCGTGTGCAATTGAATTGTGCACTTCCCGCCAAAACATTTTCCAGTGGCGTAACTTGGGATGGAATACCTGACAACCTTGGGACTTGGCGCGTAAAGTTCACACTCATTGTTGATTTCTCTTTGGCATTAGATATGTTACAATACAATAACAATTGTAGCAGGTATTCGGAAAAGATTTATACAAATATATTTCACAGTCTCTCGAAAATAAATCAACAATAACAAAATTCTAAACTACAAGTAAATCACAATTTACAGTTTCACAATGCAATAAAAACTGAGACAATAACAAACATTAAGAAGTCACTTCATTTTCAGCCGCGTTGTTCTCGCTGTCATTAGTTTTACTACTTTTGTCCCTTTTCCCACTCTTTCTACTGACCGCAACTTCTCGATCTTCACTCTTAGATGTGTCTTGGTGAACGTCTGGGATTTCAATTGGAGCGGGAGTTACCGTATCAATGCTACCATCTTCTTCGTTAACATTTAATCCGATCGTAGCACCTAATTTCGCCGACGCGTCCGAGAAGGTGTCACTCAGCTTGACTTGAACGACGTTAATGCACATACTCATGAGGGCCAAACCGAAAACTAAATAAATGACGGATGCCATCATGCAGAAGGGGTCGTTCGGCACATAGTCGCCGAAACCAATCGTCGACAGTGAGATGAATACGAAATAGAAGGAGCCGAAGAAATCCCACTTCTCCCAAATGCAATACATAACCGCGCCCAAGAAAATATAGAGCACCAATATAAAAATGGCCACCGATATAGGTAGATTGAATTCGTCGTCGATTTCAAAATGTGAAAGGGCTGGCGTGGTAGGGGTTGCCGAATGTTCTGTTCCAGGCGACTTCGGATTTTCGGCGTCTTGGGCCGACACAAACATTGAAGGTTTTCGCAATCTCGCGATGTCGTAAACCATTTGTGCTCCTTGAAGAAGGTCCTAGGAATGTATATCATAGTATTAGTGCGCAATGAAGATGAGCCTCACCTGCACATGAGCCGTCTTTCGTACTTTTCGGCAGCTTCCAGTGTAGTACAATCTACGCACGAAGGACCAAACGAATTTGATGCCACGGGTGAACAGCTTGCCGAAGTCGGTCAATGCAATCAGGAATAGTGGAATTCCTATGATTGCGTAGACAATTGTGAGAGCCATTCCCGTGTTTGTTGTAGGGAACATGTGACCGTAACCTGTAACAAAAATACTGGGTCAGTTGAGGTTTCGCGACTATTTGGAAGGGGATACCGATAGTGGTCACGATTGTTAAGCAGTAGATGACACCGTTAAGGAAGCTCCACGATCGCTGTCCGCTATAAGTTCGCATGCCGGCTTCGTGAGCTACATGCAGCTGTTCTTCGAAAACGCGCAGCTTACTACGCGCCAGAGACTTCCACTCGTCCTCGCGTAGGTTGTGGCTGCGGTACCACAACACGTCAATAAAATCCCTCTTCACTCTTTTAACCCCGCACTTGTAGAAATTCTCGAACGCCCCCTCCACGTATTTAAACATGATTCCACCGAGTCCACAAAAGATCATAATAGCTAGCAGATCTGATACGCATTTATTCCGTAGTCGCATAATCTTGTCCCACTCTCTCCACCTCTCCCTCTTAAACTCTTGATAAAGTTTATAAATTTCCCTTACGGACAAGTATTTAAAAATGCAAATTAACCCCCTCAGAGTAACACGAAGCTCTGGGACCCCTCTCGAGATCTTCTTTACCACTTTTGACGTTTTCGGATCGAGTATCTCGATTATTTTCGGAGACGGGCTGGGTTTCCTTTTCGGAATCGCGTCTGCGACTTTTCGTTTGGTTACCTTAGGTTCGTCGGGGATATGTGCAGGTTTGGGCTCGTCGGCGGTTTTCCGAAATGAAGATTTGCGAATGGGAGCTTTAGGTACATCGTTCGTGGTTCGTAAGGAAGATTTTCGTGTCACGATGTTCAGTTCATCAAACTCGAGTAATTGGGAAGGTACGGACTGGCTGCGCTTGGCGATTTCTTTTTTGGCGTTCAGTCCGCGTTTCGCTTTGTTCAGCAAGGCCAAGATCTCATTTTGGGTCGTACTTACTAGGCTGTTTTTCTTTTGATCGTTTGGCTTCGGGGTGCTTTCGCGAGGTTCGAGATTATCAGGGTCGTTTTTGACTTTGCTCAGTTTTTTACGTCGGCGTTCGGGAGTTTTCGGTTTTTCGATTCGTTCGTCTTCGCTGCTTGTGTTCTCAACGACATCTCTACCGGGCGTTTGTTCTCGCACTCTATTTGTGTGTTTTTTCGATAATGTTCTTCGTTTTCGCGCAACGGTATCACTCAGTATTTGTTCGGGGGTAACTAGGGCTTTAATTTTATTTAAATCGGTCTCGTCACATTTTTCCACGTCATTCACCGGTAAATTGTTAAGAAATTCCGTGGATGCTTGCAAAGTATCCATTATTTCTAGACTGAGTTTATAATTAGAACCGCGTGCGGTATATCTGAAATTAGCAAACTTCGTTGGCCGCGGCTGTAAACAGATGGAGCTCAGTTTTGATTTACTGAAATTTTCTATATCAACAATTCCCACGTGATTAATTACGAAAAAAACGCATTACGGTTGGATTGAAAGCAAATCTGGAGTTACTCGGGGGAAACTGATAAAATATGGAAACTTGTTTGCCATTTTTGTTCTCGTTTCGGAAATAAACGGAAGCATCAATCATTTCTGAAACGCGAAAGTATTTCGATTTTATTTTGTGATTTAGAACTACAATCCTAATGTCGAAATTCCATTTGATAAGCCAACGCAACTTTTCGTACGTTTCAGATAAAATTAGAACAACTACACACACGACTTTCCATTGCTAATTTTAAACGTGGAAGAATCTTGTCACCTTTGCCTAATTTAAACCGCACGAGATTTATTGTTTCTTCAAAGCGTTCACCGGCAAACGGATAAAAGTTTTCTTCTGAGTTATACAGAGAACAAGTAAGTTTCATGCTAGAGGCAACGGCTTAAATGACAGGTTTCACACAACATCGTTTCTGGAATCTGGATACCTATTACTCTACCCTTTAGGTGATACATGATGGATGATAGTATTCGTGTTAACTCGCTGGAAAACTACTCAGAACTTGTGAGAATATAAACTTTCAGACTACATCTTAATCAGTCTAAACTTCGATGAGAAAGACGTAGAACACTTTGTTCAGTTTCCAAAGGAAGGTTAAACCTTCACTCAACGGTTAAACCCTTGTCTTATTTTACAATTACTAAAGTGTATGACTCTGGAGGCATCAATTCGTGAATTTATGTTACAGAAATCCACGGTCGTTAAAAGAAGTCCTAATTTAGGTACCTATAATATTGATCATTTGTTTTCCATTCACTGCCCACTAAGATAGAGCTCTCTTTTAGAAATACTTTCACCCTCATACCACTGAAGGGAGTTCGTTTTCCATGTACTGGTATCCTATCATTTATCTAACTTTTATTTGCGATTGTTACAAACTCCCATATTAAGTGGGTCTATATGGCTCTATGCAATTAAGCATAGCTTTAGCCATATAAAACACAATTCCAACAGTTGAGCCTAATCACAGATTTAAATATTTAAATCTGTGGCCTAATCGATCAGCATTCACAGTGCCCTTTGCGCATCTCGATCACCGAATTGCAAACTTTCTTATTTATGAAGCTATTAAAATGAAATTTGGTACGTAGCCACTTGGAATAAAAGCAAATTTAACGCCAGTTTCAAAATTTGGTTTTGCGCATGCGCAGTGCCAACTTTCGTATTTATGGAGGGATTTAAATGAAATTTCATACAAGCCAATTGGAATTAAAAAAAATTTAACACCAGTTTCAAAATTTGGTTTTGCGCATGCGCAGTGCCTACTCTCTTATTTATGGAGGCATTCAAATGAAATTTGAACCATAGCCACTTGGAATAAAAGCAAATGTAGCGCCATTTGCAAATTTGGTTTTGTGTAGGATGTGCAGTGCTAACTTTGTTATTTATGGAAGCAATTAAATGAAATTTCATACATATACACTTTAAATAAAAGCAAAACTAACATCAGGTTTAAAATTTGGTTTTGCACATGCTATAGCCATACCCAGGAGCTCGTTTGCTATATTTGTTTATTTTATTGGATATCGTGTCGATAGAAAGTTTTATAATACTGTACTTTTGTAACGCCAAACCTATGTTTTTATTGCTTGTAATGGGCAGTTACAATTGTTATAATAAATAGAAAAAAATCTCAGAGCTCGTTAATTCCACCCTACCGTTGCGCGACAATTGTAACGGTAGTTACTGAAATGTCGGCGGGTAGAAAAATGTTAAGTATTGTAACAGTTTAGTTTATTCATATTCAAATTTCAAAATTACCGCTTGCTAGGTTAGGTAGGATATAGGTGAGATGGCGTCACTTGTACGCGTGTTTCTTTCCTCGCGCAGAATCGCGTTAATTTTTCACTTCATTTCCGTTTTAAAGCCAACGAGGTTGTACTTGTTGTAGAGCGTGGCATTGTGAATTCTTCTTAAACCAGTGGGTAATATTTGCCATCATTCATGTGAAATCTCTGGCAATTTTACCTTTTTATTGGCGTTGTCGAGTAGAGTAACTCAGAAGCCGTTTTCTCCATTGCGAGGCTATATATCTGGTGGAAGTTCATCGCCCTACCTACATGTAAGTGAAATGGCGTTGATTTTCTTTTACGTTATGTTATCTAAAATTCTTTCAGACTCACAATTTGAGGTTGGATAATTTCCCTATTTCATTGATTTAAGTATTTTTCATTACCCTCCTGACGATTTCAGGTATGTTATTAAAAATCTCGTTAGGGAGTGTTACATCTTCATTACTTTTAGGGGGTCCATGTAGTAGACGAATTCTTGTACCGGTCAATCCATGTAGTAGATGAATTCTTGTACCGGTCAATCCATGTAGTAGATGAATTCTTGTACCGGTCAATCCATGTAGTAGGTCAATCCTTGTACAGACGAATCCTTGTATGTAAATGAATTTGCATCTTGCGAATATTCCGGAGTACGAACACCTGTTGATTGCCGGCAGCTATCCGGCGTACCACGGAGTAGATAAGCGCTAACACCTAAACGATACCGGGAGCGACCAGCTGATTGTGGAATTTTCGGAAGATACGATCTTTTACACAACCTTTTTTTATTTGCTTCAATACCGTTAATCTAGTGTAACCTTCCGACGATTTATGATTGGAGCTTTGTATTTTGTTCGCATCTAGTGTTTGAGGTCGTGGCTCTCTTCAAGAGCAACGCACCTGTATTTAACGTATGGGTAAACGAGCCGGCTACGAGTAAGCTATTTTTTTTTGCCCTTCCGGCTCATATAATCGTTCCGAGCGTTGTAGCTTGGGGTTTGTTTTTGTGTTACAGAACTGGAACTTCGAAGGAGAGCTCTTTTTCGGAGAAGACAGCGTATGTGTTATTCAAGGTAAGATTTTTAATTTACTTGTACCCAGTGTTGCCTATATGAGTTGTTATTCGGGTTAACTTAATTCAATCTTTGAATCCATTGAAATTTTAACTACATTTTTGCTCGATCATTGTTGTAGGGGTCTGGTAACGTAATTATTAGGGAAGTGTTCATGAATTTATTTGGGGATTATTTTTGTCATTTAAAGTATTTGTTATTGTCGTATTGAAGATACATTTTATTTGCGATCCTGCACCGTTTTTGCCAGGATTAATAAATCAGAATTGCTCGTAGTGAATTTATTATTTGGCTCTCTTGTGTTTTCCCAATTTCTATACAGGAGAGGTCAGAATTTGTGCAAAATTGGATGGCGCTCAACTAATCATTTCTAGTGACTACCAAAGATCAAAAACTTATGTTATATGCCCAAACGAACAAACCGCTGTGGAAGATTCTCATCTCGAGCCCTTCTTTTAATTAAGAATCTGAGCTAGCTGGCCGTTTATGCGGCGGGGTTTGAGTTTTACAGCGCCGAACTAACCTCACGTTATAGTATATACTTTTAATTCATATGAACAAAGTAATGTTATTTTGTTGTAAAATTATGTCGTCGGATAGCTCGCTATAACAGTATTTTTTAAACAAAACTTTTCCAGGTAGAAGAAAAAATTACAATCGTCGTACCTCTGTTTTAGACGCCTCAATAGTACACAAAGACAAACATCTAAATTTCAAATTATTTACGTCTAGTCAAAAAAATTGTGCATTTATTTACAGACCTTTGTAGCAGTAGCAAAAATAATATTAATTTTGCGTCAAAATCAAGTAGAGGTTGTACGCAATTATTACCGCTTTTTGAATTAAGCTTAGCGCTTTCGCGAGTTATAGTGAAAATAGCTACTATATGACGCATTTGTTCGCGAACATTCTAGAATATTCGGGATCGTTCGAAAGCGTTCGAGAACTTTCTAGAAAGATGAGGACTGTACTAAATAGTACTAGATTACAATAAAAAATATCACTTCTCTTTACTTTACTCTAGTGGAGCCAGACATATATCCACATGCATGCATTTTAAATTCTTTTTTGATTTTTTAAACCTCAGGGCTCTTCTGTATTATTCAACTGAGAAAATCTAAATGTACAGCACCCTTAAAAGAACGGGTCTATTGCTCGAAGTACTATTGATCCACTTGGCCGATCCAAACGATTGAAAATGACACTCGATACAAAATCCTATAATATGTCACGTATAATGAATGTCACCTTTGATTTGAAGTTCAAATACAAACAGTAAACAATTAGTTAGGTAATAATAAATATAAATAATTAGTTGATCTGACGGTAAGGCTCTTTTCACAAACGACTGACGATCCATCCCGATGATTAGCTCTGACGCGACAGGGCCATTGTTTAATTTTACCTTTTCACATGTCGTGCGTACCATCAGTCGACCGATCAAATACCGATAGAATAATTAGTGCGGTAGAAGAGATAAACTAATTTCAGATACGAGATCAGAAGATTTATTAAACAAGTTGGAAAGTACTCGATCATGCATCAAGCTACTTAAGCGACTGATTGAAGTTTCTTCTCTTTCAAAATATTATCTGAATTGTGACACAAAGCAAATGCTTCAAACCCGAGCACCTTTGCAGCCGACCGACCGCCCGGCCGACCGAACAGCCAAAGTGAATATATAAGCACAACTTTTTTTCAAAAACGCGCTAAAAATCGGGAAATAAAAGGTACTGCTTGGAGCGACAAATCAGAAAGCGACAACAACGCGTTGCTCCACGATCTGCATGTACCTTTTTGCGACAGATCAACGCATCAAATGCATGTGAAAGCAAGATACTTCGACTGACCATCAGGACTGGTCATCAATCCTCAATGTCATATAAAGTTACTACTTGCGCACAATCGACTGCTTCAGACGCGCAGAGAGTTATATCATGAAAGTCCATTTACCTCGATATATTACGATGATAGAAGTACATATTTCCGCGTGTTTAAATTTATGCTACAGATCGTATTCGCAAATTCGCTATTTGGTCAACCCACTATTTAAGGACACGGTTTTAGTTATTTGTGGGTTGAAATCATCCACTATTGTTCGTATTCAACGTAATAGTTTTTAAGCCGTAAATGATCTTTTTGCGCGATCGGTCATTTCTGACTATTTACCATGGGTGTTTCCATGACAGTAGGTAGAATTTACCAGTTGCTATGATTACGACGACGTCAAAATTACTTACCGACCTAAAAACAGAACAGCAAAAATACTTACCGACGCCTTTTTAAAAATCAACAGTCTTACATTACATTTAATCTTTAATTATTGTTAGGTACATTAAACGTACAATTTGTGCTGTTATTTCCTATAGCAAGACGCTCATAAAGTCATAAAGGAAGTTCAAAGCTAGTAAACTACATCAGACACATGCACATTTTTATGAAATTATTAACTTCAATTTTGACAAATAAACTGGTTACCTAGTAATATACACCATACCACTTCGATCATTTCGATTTATTCTGCTCGTTAATTTCTTAGTGCATATTTATATTGGTTGCATAAATTTAATTTCGATCGCGCAAAAAATGTTATAAAATATAAGCACGTCGAACGTTAAGGGTTACCGTTCTCAGACAATAATTGGAGTCGTCGCTTCGCTCCTCCTCCAAACAATTGTCTTCGAACGGTAAAAATCCTTTACCGTTCTCCATACTTAATATACTATTATTTCACATTTAAAACTTTATGCGTTTGCTCGTATTTATCGTAATAGTTTCTAGTTCGTACGTTATTTACCTTGTACATGAGGCTCACTAAAAACGTTTCGCAATTTTACGCGCTTGTTTGTTCGTGTACATAAACTTCTGTAGCGTAAGCGCAAATAATACATACTCTCGATTATTAGTCATAAAACCAAATACCCTGCTATAATTTACAAGTTATTGAACCCCACTCACGGCTGAACTCGCATTTCTTGACGATTACCACGACTAGCGAACTTCTCTCTCCCACTACTTTCTAGCCCATTTCCACAAAAATAAAAAAAATGCGCTATTGTGGCCACTTTGTCCGTCCGTCCGTCCGCTCGTTCGTTGAGACGCTACTAGTTCTTTATATTAAGAGCTATTGTTCTAATTTGTTCGCTATTTGGTTCGTTATGGTGTCGAGGCTTGCACAAAGGAAGGAATTTTTTCTGCGTTTATTGCTACAAAATTTATTGTAAAAAAACCAACAAACCGTTTGTTACATGTTCCATATATAATTTTGTAATTGCTGTCTGTCGTCTGTCTGTTGGACTGTCCGTCTGTTCCTTTGTCTGTCTGTCCCTCTATCTGTCCGTGTGAACGATAGCTTTGTTTAGAAAAGTCCGATCGCTTTGACATCCAACTTTCTTATTTAGAAAAGCATTGAAATGAAAGTCTTCTTATAAACTGAAATTGAAGTAGCACGTCAAAAATGGATTGCCCATGTGCATCGTTATCTTTCATAGCTGTGGCAGGATTTTTACGATTTTAACAGAAGTTGCATATTACAAATGAGAAATGAATGCAAGTGGAAATGCGCTTTATGTAATTGGTTTACGATTACTTTTTAACTTGTTCATTTTGGGTGGACACTCATTTCGGAATTCAAATCGTTTCCACCACTAAAACCACTCAATTTCATTCACGTCTATATCTCAATTTGTAACGGTAGGTGGCTTTTAATTTGCATTTATTTTTCTGACGGCCAGATGCACAAAAAAAATAATCCAGGATTATTGTTTAATCCGGTATTAAGACATTTGATGGCAGTATGCAGCCAATCAAATGTCAAAATTCTCGTTTAAACTCAGATTTGACAAATAAGCTAGGATTTTGATTATAATTCGCTTTCCTGCAATCGGCCGTGAATGTTTTAGAAAGTAGTAGGGGATTATTTGGGGTGCACATTGTTGCAGCGTTGATGGCAGAGAGTAGTTTTCAATTAAAAGCCTCACTCGGCTAAGATTCTCGCCGTCTTACGTGCTGGTATCAATAAACTGATTAATATTAGTGTAAATTTAATCTATTTTCTTTCCAATTATTGGAATATTAAGGAAGGTTCATCTCTTCGTCATGTCCCATTTTTAAACGTTGGCTGTAACGGTTTATTTTCTTCATTACGAAGCAGCGTAAATTTTGAATAGATGACTCCATCTATTGTTGGAATTTTAACCACGACATTTTAGCGCGAACTTTGCGGTGCCGTGATTTGTGGTTATCGATTGTCCACATTCATTTTCCTCTTTTTTTGGTAAGCCGTGACAAAGTGCACCCTCATTAAAACCAACAGCTGAGGTGTTACTTGAGAACGCATGGAATATTAATTGCCATCATACCTATTTTATCATTATTAATCTCTGGCAATTGGATTATTTAAATTGGTGATTCTAGAATTATTATTAGTGAGCGGATTCGCCTTGAATCCCGTAGGGGAATATAATTGGGGTTTTTCTTCTTTATCGTAAGTACAGCCATTTGCATTTCATTTAAATTTCTTTAGATTCAGCTGTCATCTGTTATACAACAATTTTTCCATCAACAATTGTTGCTTCATTATTCAAGAGGTATGTACATTTTATGACATCAACGAAGAGGGTTTCTTTGTTTTCTTTTAGGATATTAATTTATGGTACCAGTTTAAGGACCAAGTTTTAGTTTTGTGTGAAATGGGTCAACGGGTCAGGAACGCGCCTTGACAAAGAGAGGCCACCATTAATTTGTTGACTTCTGTACCTATTTAATATCTTTGCTATCTAGGTTAAGTTGTGATCGAGTTTGATACGTGAATATTATTGTAGACAGCTACTCCCTTCTGACCTCGGCTGGTAAATTAAATACCGTACCTGCTATAGAAGCAGATTACGAGTAAGTACGAGTAAGCCCTTCCTTAGTCAAATAATTATATACAGAGCTCTGATTATGTGAAGGTTTTGGATGCGAGAATTGAGCTCACTTCTTGGTGTCAGTATCATTTATGCAAGGTAAGAGTTGCCTTATACTTGGGCCGATACTGCGAATTGTTGTCCGGAACTTGTTTTAAGATTCAGTAATCAATTTAATCGATCATTCTTGATTGGGGGTTTGTTAAACTGGGAAATTTCAATTGTAAAATCAAGTTCAGTTTGTGAGTAACGTAATTTGGTAGTATTTGGTATTTTGTGTGTTACGATATCCAATTGTGGAGAAAATTTTTATTTTTGCCATTTCTTGTGGGTCATAAATTGATTTTTACTGTTATTACTGCCCTCGTATCTTGTCAATGTCGTACGGTGGGAGTTGGGATAGATATTGAGTGGCGCTCAACCATTGGTAAGTGTATCGAAGGACGAAGATCAACTGCCCAGAACGAACTACCGTTGTGTCCGATCTCCAGCTTGTATATTTTCTTGTTTAACCAAATCCCCCAATCGTTAACCACAAATTATTTTGAAAAAGTACGTGGTTTGGTTATTGTTACTTCAGTTGCTTTGCATACCTCTAGCTATAAATTAATAAATCTACAGTAAGACACCTTGCCAACAATTATCAACACCTTTTACGTGAAGAGTGTTTCTTTATTACTCAACTTATACGAGCCATTTTATTATTACACGCTAGACCGAAATCATTTCATCTATGTTCATTTTGAAAATTTACTACTGTTAGTAAACTCTCCATTTAATTATATAACTGTGGCGTATTTATTTATATTACTCATCGCAAATGTCTCGTGCGGACGCAAGTGTTAGTGTGCCAGGAATTTTCAGTTAACCCACGCCGTTGTGGATAGTTTGCAATTTGACCTAATTTGATAAGTGGGGTATACTCACCAATGGTAGTGTAAATGGTTCCACAGTACACGACGGCGTTAAAAAATGACCACAATTTCGGACCGTCGTTCATGATTATCAAACTTTTGTTTTTGTACGCCTGGATAATGAAAGCTTCGTATTCTTCGATCCTTTTGGACGCCGCCCCCTCCCATTCGCCCTCCGACTTAAGTCGCGGAATGGTATTGGAATAATTTCGTAGTTCCCATATCAGATCAAAGCGCGCCTTCCGAACATCTTCCACTACGACATCTTCGTCTGTTCCTGTAAACAAACTCGCATCAGCCCTATTTGCGAATATTAGAGATAGAAAGGGTTGCTATTGTTCCAGTTTTTACATGACATCAGCGATCATTCAGCCAATTTTCATGACCATAAATTATAATCCCACGTTTTGGGGTGAAACATTTCTAAATTTAAGCATAATTCATCAACCTAAATGTGGTCAAGTGGGGTCTTATCCACTTAGACCCACTGCCATCATTACAGCATTTAAGCATTTCCTCGAATGAGAACACTCCCTGAAAGTCAGTGGGCGAAAAAATTTTTTGCTCATAGTGATTGAACAAGAACTCTGTAAGGGACTCACCCTTTTCTTCTGCAAATTCTTTTAGATCACCAATTGCTACACACTGTTCTAGTTTGCATTCATTTAATTTTTAAATAAAAATATGTTGCTTTAACCCTGATCTACTTGTATATCTATAAATCTTCGCAAAGGAATAAAAATAAAGCATTAAATAATTCTAATTCAACTAGAAAAATATTTACGGTTGCCAATTAGAGAAATTCACAATAACCCCATGACTATTATTAATGAAAATGTACAAATTCCCTTTTAAATGTGGTAGACAGTGTTTGATTGTTTAACCGTATATTTGTTGAACTGTTTTGGCAGATGCAAACTTATTATAAAAACTCACCTTCTATTGCTATAAATATAAGCGCGCCTCCAACTGTGTAAAGAGCCAGAACGATCGTTAAAAACCAATGGGTAAACCACCGTTTGCTTAACACACTTAGTTTGTTGTAAATCCAAAACGTGGCCTTTTCCCCGATGCTCAGTCCAGACTTGGCGATTCCTTTTAGTAGTCCCAATTGTTTGCTCTGAGCTCGTTGAGCGTATCTGCTGGATACTTTTGAGGTGATGCTCGCGGGGTATGGGCTGCTGGGGGTGATTACTCGCTGTTGCTGGTAATTGTTGTTGTTGGGCAAAATTAGACGGGGCGGACGTTTCCCGCGGTCGATTGGGGTTTTTGGTGCAACTTTAACAGGCGGCGTATCCATAACTGTCCTTGTTATCACACTCACGCATACACATACACTTCATTTATTAAGTGAGTTTGGGACGACTGTGGTTAAACGTTTGAGATCCGAAACGACGTTTGGCGTCGTCCTTTATGTATGCCGTCTCCTTCTCCATTTAGTGCTTTGTTTGAGCACGCAAATACTTCTGAGTACTTTGCTCTGTCATTATTAGATATGAAAGAAAAATTATGAAAATTATATTTTCGGAGTTCATAGAACATTCGAGAGGGATAGTTGGTGACATATTCGTGACGCAATCTGTGACATAGCTACCAACATCTATTAATATTTATTCACTATTTAAATAAGGCATTGCCTATAAATAAACAGAGTTCTTTTACGCTGCAGCGGTATTTATATATAAAGACACTTAGTTATATTTAAAATAATTTTTTTTTCTTTTTGTAAATGATGACATTTACCCAGAACTCTGCAAAGAAAGACGGTTTGGCTTTTCCTAATACTATAATGTAACATTTCGTAGAAAACTTGAAAGATGTTGTGGACCATTGGCTTGGATTTATAAGACAAGTCACTCACTTTCATGTTTCTTATGAAGGTGATCGTTTTAGGTTCATTGAATCCCATGACGCGGTTCGTTTGTCGGCAACAAAAATAACCACCGTCACCTATTGCAGTTCCGAATTAAAGCAACTTTATCAGTCAGAAAGCTTAGAAGGTGATTGAGAGGAACCGTTCTCCAGGAAGGTAGGTAAATGAACTAAAAGACAGCAATGTTAAGGTAATGCGTGCTTCCTGAAGGCAAATGTAACGACAATGACTCCATTTTAATATAGCAACGCGAGAAATTAAACAATAGTATTTTCGCTCAAAATAAGCAAACAGGACATGCTGTGACCAATTGAACTTGTTTGTAATATTACTTTTCCTCAAGCAACATGTTTTGTGCGCCACTCTTATTATAGTTATTATGACTTTCTAATTCATATTTGAGATGCAGAAATGTTTACCTCAAACTATCACTACTGCAAGTCTATACTATAAACTTTGGTCTTGTTTTTAAAATGAACGGGTTTGGTGTCTGACATACTTTTCCAGAACGATGGCCCGTGCTATGCTTGGCTTGGGATCATACGGCAACCTGTTAAATAAAGCAACACTTATTCCACCGATACACGTTGAGACCTTTTATTCTTTTTCTTTCTTCCGACGCCCCTTCTTCGAAATATTCGTATTTGAAATATTAAGCCCCACCCTGCCCCACCAACAGAACCACCTGGTCCAGACATTTGATATTCGCTTCGGATAGTCCGTTTTCAAGATCATTCTAACTCCACCAACAATTAAGAAAAATTATGCCGTTCTCACAAAATCTTTACAAACAGATGAGGAAGTACAGTTTGTATAATGGATCCGAGCGTATTTCAATTTTTTCCCGACTTTTGTAAAATGTTGGCCGAATCGTGTCTGCAACAGGGTTGCATAAAAAGGGGGTCGAACCTCCCTGCTTTGAATTAATTTTTAAGTGAACTTAAATATTTTTGCAAATTAATAGAATGACCCACGGCTAGCTCTGGTAAAATAATTTTTTTAAATTTCATCTTATGTACTACCTAGTCGCCGTTTTACCAGACTCATTTGAATCTGGGAAATCTTATATTACCAGACTGAAAATGTTTACGAACCGAAATTTTGCCTAGCAACATCAACGGACATCTAGTCGTATAGTGTGTAAACTACATAAAGGGGGTGCCATTTCTTTAGGTTACAACGTTGCCGAAGATGAGAGCGAGCCACCCTCCTGAAGAAAAATAAGTGTTGTTAACGTAATTTCGGCTTAAGTATTGGAAATAGCAGTCGGGACATCCTGTATGTAAAATCATTCAAGTTGTTCCATAGGATCTGGAGACTTTTACTTCAAATAAACACAGAAATAGAAAAAGTTGTAGAATTGTCATTTTAATGTTGGTTACTTATTATAAACTTAGTCACCAGTTGTTTATTTAATTTAATTCTACTTTTTGTTTAATCGTAATGTTGAAAGTTTAATTGATGTTTAGTAAAAAGGTCTTATAAAAAAATGCTTCTATGATAGACAATACCACGTGCGAGATAAGCAACACACGTGTGGTTATCAATTCAAGCGACGGAGCGGAGTTTCGAGTATCACCGGGGAACAACGATATGGAATTTATAAATGTGGTTTCTTCTTTGAGTAGCCTCATATTTTTCATACAGATTTTTGTATTTGATTTTGTTCTCATGATGTGATGTGAATAAATTCTTGTAAATCTTTTTATTCAATTATGTGTCAATTTGAATCCCAATTTGTGATCCAAGAGCCAGGAGTTTTACTCTTCTGTGTCAGATTTTTCTAATTCCTTTTTATCGAAATGTTAATTTCAATTCAAAATTTGAGTAGCGATTTCATTGGAATTTATGATTTCGTGTTATTCAGATTTATATAAGAATTTTAAGTCAATGTTAGGATTTTTATTGTGTCGGGACCCAGTCGTGTCCTGAGAAAAGTTCAAAATGCAAAAAGAAACTAAATGGTGTAACTTGCGCTAGCTTAGTGGGTATCTGTTGGGTGGTATTTTTTGACCGCATACCATTGCACACAGCATTATTAGTTTGGCGCCCAACGTGGGGTCATAGCAATATATTAATGTGTCAAACTACACTCAGATCAAACAAATCAAGTGATCGACTTTTGGCGTTGCCGTCGCGGTCGTTTCCATAGAAAAGCATTGGAATATGTTTGAAAGTCATTTTATATCGTGCTCCACGACCCATTTGAAATAAGAATAACAGATGTTATTAGAATACACAATCATCTAAAGTCACTAGATATAGAATGTACCTACCGCAATCCATTGGGCCTGCGTGTTACAAAGAGAACGCATGAATTTTGCTTCAAGAATGGCGTACGTTACCAGATTCTAGTAACTTTAATGTTAGGGATTGTTTCGCCTGTTTTGTCAAGGATTTTAAATTTGACTTTTTTTCCTAATAAATCAAATACTTATATTAAAATTTCCTTAAGATTTTTTCAAACGATAGGAAAGAAAAATTCCGGGTTTTTGTGTTTCAGGTTATAAAAACAATTGTGTTAAAGGGCTGTGTTGAGGTTGTTAGCTTTGCCAAGTGGAGAAAGAAATGCGCAAAGGAAACAGTTATGGTTGGATTTCATTAATCGCCCGATTTTTTCACCTTATTTTCATTTTTGGTTGCACAGCCTCGAGACAAAATATTATTATTAACCGATTGATATAAATGCTCTTCCGCATAAATTATTTTTTTAATATATAACAATGTTATGCAAAGTTAAGTTATAAAAAATAACAGTTATTCAGATTTTAGTTGTTAATATTTTGAAGTTGGCAGGAAATTTTGCCCAAAAATGGTGGATGATTGCGGTACTTTCTATATCTAACGACTTTACAATTATCTGTTTCACTTTATCTACTCTTTTTGTTAAAGTGATAAGTGATCACTTTATTTATCCTTACGGTATCAAGAAAGAACCTGAGGTTACTCGTGGGCATACTTTCTAGGTACTGCAAACACAGTAAACTAAACAAACACATGCACCGCATGGTATTTTTAACAAGGGAAGAATAAATGCTGGAACGCGTCACTTCCCTTGAAGTCCCCCTCCAAACTCTAGCACTAGGGTTTCGGCTGACTTGCCGTTTTTTAGTTAGTTCCTACGACAGTGACTATATAAGACAGCGTAGTCATATAGTCGTGTTACTTTCCTAGTTGGGATGTTTCAGCCAGCTACACAGGATTCGTAGAAATTAACTTGGAAACCAAGCCGGCGAAGTCTTCGCTCTGGAAACGGAAAAGTTTCCAGGTTTTTGTTGTAAATGAATTATGAAAAAAATTAAGTAAACCGAAACAAAAATGCGAAAGATTCATTAAAATACCTCCACAAATTAAAAAGTTACAAGACATTAAAGTTGCGATGGAAAAAATAATTTCTTTTCAGCGTGTGACGTCACTTGACCTATTCGTATACGATACTACAGGCGCTTTCTTTCGGTGATCCAAACGCGTTTGGATTGTCAAATCACGTTCTTTCGAAGTGTGATCTTATAATCATGATTGCTAAAATTGTAAACAAACTGAACATAAAAGTTTTATGATCCCGAATTCCTAACCTATAAATGCAAGGATATTTTTGCTCAATTGTTAGGTTAGTCAATATTTATAACTGAAGAGGAGCATAATCGTGCAAGTACTTCCACTTGTATTTAAGTTATTTTCATAATTCAATCAAAAAATACGTAATTCGAGTGCAAATATGTACTTAACCATACTTACTTTGATTTAAATTCGCGCGTTCTTTCGTAAAACGTGATCCTACGAATCACGATCTTGAAATCATAATCGCGAAGTAGCCGAAAGAAAGCGCCTAATAGATTCGTTGCTTAGCACGTGTACGGTTTGTTATTGGTGTGCCGCACCGTAACCACTGTAACGGCCGCACTCGGTTAGGTCAAATGACGTCACTGGCAGTACAACCCCTATTGCTCTGGCACATTAACGGGGTTAAAAATGTTGTACTAGTTTATTAGTTTTGATCTATATTTCAATGTCATTAGGTTAAATACTGTAGGGGAGACCGGGGTTGGTTGTTACAATTTTCACTTTTGATTTTTTTTTATATGTGTGTTGATAGTTGGAGAGAAACAGCATGCACTCACACATTGATTGAATCTTCCTCTATATAAAAAACATAGCAGTTACGTTTTAAAGTTACCAAAAAAAATGCTATTAATTATTTCAGGTACTTGTGCAGATTGTAACAATTGGCCCCAGGTCGGGGTCGGTTGTTACAAGTTCGGGGCAAGTTGTTTATGGTACAGATTCCACACAATATTCAGATTTTTATTAGTAAAAACATTACAAATTAGGTATACAACACAAAGAAAATAAAGTCCTTGGGTAATAATCAAAATAATAGGAAGGTACTGCGTAAAATTCAAAATATATTGCAAATAAAAAAATTTAAAATTAGTCAGATAGGTCGTCATCCGAATCACAGTTTGGACACTGGAAGAATAACGGGTTCATGCCATCCGTGCATTCCTCATGGGCCCATTGGCGGCACGTAGTGCATCTAATCCACTTCTCACCAGGTCTTGAATTACAGTAAGGTTCAGAGCATATTAAACAAAAAGTGTCTTCATCACTTGAATCATCCGTTTCTTCGTATTTCGCTCTCTTATTCTTCTTTCTATTTGGTTTTTTGTCCGTTGCAATGGCAGTAGATAGATCTCGCTTTGTCCCTTTAGATTTCAGTATCTGTTTGATTTTCTTCGCATTTCTCTTTTCTTGTTCTTCCTGGAGCTCATTTTTATTGGGAGTATCTGTCAGTATAGCCGTCTTACGTTTCTTGAGGCCCTTTCTAGTATTCAAACGTTTCGTAGCCTTGGGAAATGGTCTTAAATCTGAAGGACTGTAATGAGTTTTCGAATGACCCGATAGTCCTGATCCTGAAGGCTTTGACACATCAGAATCTTCAATCAACACGGGTGAGCCCGGCGGCTTTGGAGGTGGCGTTTGATGCCTCTCAAGAATAGAAGGTTTAGACTGTTCCTCTTCTGCGGATATTCCTGTTGCTGATTCAGAGGGATGATCATTCATTATTTCTTGTCTTGTTGCATCAGCAAAATTTTCTTCTCTGCCAGTTGGTCTTCCCACGTCGCCGTTCTTTCCCTTGTCACCGTCTCTTTCTTCATTACCAACATTTGGATTTGGACGGTCTGTCACGGCACTCGTTAGAAATTCGTCATCTGTGAAGATGAGTCGATTTAAAGGCCAAATGCCAGAAACTCTAAACCCTGACTGGATATTATTAGGAGTAGTGGCTAATGGTAGAGCATCTCTTACCAGTCCTGGAATATCATAGATACTCATAGTCTTTCCGGGATTGCTGCGCATCCAAGCATCAGACATGCTGTTGACGTATTTCTTGAAAGGGCCATATACCGAAGCCGAACGATCGAGTGGTTGGAGTTTGTGGGAACAATGTGGAGGCAGTGATAGAATTATTACTCCATTTTCCCCGCAGAGTTCGATACCTTCTAGTGAAAGGTGTGAATCGTGATTGTCGAGAATCAACAATACTGGTCTCTCTTTAGTGCACCTTGAATGTTTGATGAAATGTTTTAAAAAAATTATAAAATGTTCTTGTATCATCCAACCAGATTTGTTCGCCGTTCCAATGCAGCCTGGTGGACCATTGGCAACGAAATGGTTTCTGTAGTTCTGACGTGGGAACACGAACATGGGTGGAATTGCGTTTCCACTGGCGCTTACTGCTAGAGCCAATGTCACCAAAGTACCTCTTTCTGCAAAGGTGACTGATCCAACTTGTTTGACTCCTTTTCTAGCGACGATTTTTTCCGGTCTCTGCACGGTTGTTACTCGAGTCTCATCCATATTGTATATGTCTTGACATTCAAAATTGTATCGGGCCATTACTTCGAAAATCAAATCAAAAAAGTTGTTAACGTTTTCTTTGTTAAAACTGGTTGCCCTGCTGAGGCTAGTTGCCTCTGGAGTTCGTAAAGACAAATGTGGATGACGCTTAAGAAACGCAGATAACCAGTCAGCGGATGCCATCTTATTCTCACGCCAACCATCATGCACTCGTATGTTGTTTTTGATAGCAAATTCGTAGCCTAGCCTCCTTACTTCTTTTGTTGAAAGACAAAAATACATCTTGGAGCATTCGATCAGGTAATTTAAAGGTCTTCTTCCATTGCATCCGGTAAAACCTGTCGATTTTTACATAGCCGACCGTTGGATTTGGTACTGCAGTAGGGAGTAATACACACAGTTACAAAAAATTAACAAAAGCTATTATCATCCCTGCTTACCATCATCTTTCACTTTCTTACAATATCTTTGTAGCGTCATAAAGTTTATATTAAATTCGTCCGCCACTATGCGCAGCGATCTATTGTTTTCCAAAACCTCGACGCACGCAGCACGGAACGTTTCTTCCGAGACTCTTTGGGTTTTCCGTTTGTAGGTCCTCATTCTGTGAAATGATCAACCCTTCTCACTCACATTTCGATTTCACAACAAAATAGATCACGGGGTTAGTTGTTACAATGTCACAACTGACCCCGACAACACTGTAACAACCAGCCCCAACTGTACTATTCAAGATTAAATGGCCATTGCTACATAACCTTTGAAGTGATCACAACGGGCAAGCATGAAAAATATTCTCTATTTATCAATGTTACTTCAAGAAATTTCCAGATATGTCGGAGTTTATCCGTACTTGTTATAAAACAAAGAGTTTACCATTTAATATTTACTCAGAGGGCTTAAAAACACATAAATTAAACTCACCTAGCACCGACTTCACCAAACGCGACACAATTACGCGGAAACATGAGTAGGTGAATGTTGCACATCTAGTATGCAGAATAGCCACACTCTCCCAAAGGCGCGCTATTTAAATGCAATGTAACAACCGGCCCCTGTAACAACCAACCCCGGTCTCCTTATCAACATCATGAAACTTGTCCGACAATATTATAACCATACTAGCAAAATCTATCAATTTGGAAATTTAGAAAGAACATGGAGCATATTTTCACACTGTCTTTACACAGTCACTGCACCGCCTACAATACATAGTGTCCTCTGCGATAGTGTTATTCTTTTCCGTAGACTGGAAAATATATGTATACAAAATCGAAATTATTTAGGACTTTACTGGAATGTATCTTTACAAACGAGATGATGCTCCATTGCACGTATTGTAACTAAATGCAACAATTTTACAACGGCGTTTTATTTAATACCGCCCGTTGAAGCATGGTACCTATGGTGCTTAGATAAATCGCTCTTGGTCCGAAGCATGCTCCCTGAAGATGGAATCAGCCACTCTTTGCTCTCATGGATGAGTTTCATTTCAAACGCAGTGCCAGAGTGATATTAGCCTCGAGCAAATAGTACGAAAAGTGAAGCAAAAGCAAGCCTTGTAAGGAGAGTACGTGGATGATCTACTGACGTTAAGAGCGTTCAAGTTTTTCCTAGGAATGAAAATCGTGATCCTAAAACTCCCTGTACATACTTTACATATCAGTGTCTAGCATCGTTTTCATGTTTGAATAGGTAGGTACAAAATATTGTTACTTGACCACTGTCCGCTATAGAAACAATTTCAGATTAGAGTGTAGGTATCGAAACGCTTGATCGAAACATATGTAAGTATGATATACAGATAAGTATTACAATGTGATAAGCACTACAGTACAATGTTTGTGAAATAAATAATTATTCCTTATTTAAAATTACTTCACTAATTAGGTACCTAGTTGGAAGAGTTACATTTGCTATCTAATGACCGAGTAGTTTCATTTTATTAACAGATCGATAGTGGGTACAAAATGAATTTCCATAAGTGCAACAGATAGGTACCTTAAAAATGCAATTACGAGAACTGAACCTTATGTTAACTACGTTCTATCATTACGTTTGTTTCAGTCAAATCGTTTTCCTCGTTATTATCCTCATTATCCTCGGTTATAATTAAACTCCTTCGAATATCTTCAGCGCATGGTATCTCCGCTTCAGTCTCAAGCTCAGTCTGATTCCCGCCTTTTCCTATAGTAGCCCGCAACTTCGTGGAGGCGATAGAAAACGTCTCGGCCAGCTTCAACTGCACAACGTTGATGCACATGGACATTAAGGCCAAACCAAAGACTAGGTACGCAACGGATGTTATCATGCATAAGTTATGTATCGGTACGTAATCTCCGAAGCCTATCGTCGATAGTGAAATGAAGACAAAGTAGAAAGCGGTAAAAAAATCCCAACTTTCCCATATCCAATACATAATAGCTCCTAGAAAAATATACACAAGTAATACTGCAATGGCCACCGAAATTGGTAGATTAAATTCGTCGTCCACTTCGAAATCGGCCGGCGACATTTTGGACTCCTTTTCCTCCTTACTTTGCGGATTTTCATTTTCGGCATCTCCACCATCTGAGAAGACGGCGCGTTTGCTCGCTAGGGCTATGCCGTAAACCAGCTGGGCGCCCTGAATGATTTCCTAAAACTGATCGTTTACTATGGCTATTAACGACCGGCATCTTACCGAAACGCGTGCCTTCTTCCGTACTTTACGACAGCTGCCCGTGTAGTAAAGGCGACGAACGTAGGTCCACAGTGCTTTGATTGCGCGGGTGAATAACTTGCCAAAGTCGGTTAGTGTGATTAGGAATAATGGAATACCGATGAGGGCGTAGATGATTGTGAAGATCATTCCAAGCTCGGTTGTAGGGAACATGTGCCCATAACCTGCAAGTAATAACCAAATATACCTTAGTGATTACTGATTAAATATCCAGTATTTTTTGAAATTGTCTTTTTAAGTATAAACTCTTAATGCATGAAAAAAGACAGATCCGTGGGTCTCACTTTCTTTGTACACGGATTTTCCATAGCCCTTACCTCAATCGAGAGACATTATTAAAGTATCGACAAACTAATCAAAAAAGTTTAGTTTGGCCATTTTCAAAAATTTCGTTCTGAATTTGTATTTTCGTCAATATAGGGACACTTTCACATGTACCGCTTCATAGCGAATGAGAATGAAAGTATGGCGGTAATAAGCGATAACCAGAAACGTATTGCGGAAATTGAGCGCGGTTTGCCACCATCTGTCCGGTCTGTTTAAAGCCGAGCCCCTAACAAAAATGCCGGTGTTCTATTGGTTGTTAGGGCAGGCCAATAGAGGTACTTTGCAATCATAAATAAGTCCCTTTTCGGTTTTTCTCGTGGGCGAAATTCAAATATTGAAAGAAGTGGAAGAACTTGTGTTCGCGTATCGAATTGTACTATTTGGGTTCGTTAAAAAAATGAGATTCGCAGACTAATTCGCGAGCGATCCCGTGCACTGTTTTTGTGCGTCTATTTTTCTAGCGTTGAAAATTCATTCTATGGTGATTTTCGTGAACCATCACGTACCGTTTTAAGTGCGCTGAAATTCTTAGCGAAGTTATAAAAGCAGGCGCGTGCCATTTTTTGTACGAGTAATTTTATTTCGTAAATTTGCCACCACCTGCACCATTTTTTCGTGCGAGTTTATAAAGTGTAAAGTGCAACTAGTTTCCTTTTGAGTGAACATACAGAAACCAGCTGGTTATTGCTAAATTTCAATCGCGTTGTTAAGAAGCGTGTAAGTAAGATTGGTGAAAAAATGCGAGTTACCTGTAAGTACACGAGTGATAAAATTTACAGGAAGGAACATTTTTGAGTAGGGGAGCTTTTAAAATCAAACCGCGAGTAAATAAATTGATATCTAACTCATCGTGATAAATAGAAGACTTTTCGGACAGCACCTTGTGCGATAAATAACATTTTCTATACAACGGCATTTAATGACAATTAATCAGTGCATTTACCTGCAACAATCTCTAAACGAGCAAAATTAATAGCCACACAACGGAATATTGGCATTTTATTCCTATGCATAGTCAGGATATCGAGTATTACCTTCGCGAAAATGAAGCCGGTTTGCTCGGATTCGCAATACGACATTTATGTTTTGCATTCATCATGGAGTCAACTGTACCATTGAAGTGGTCTGTTTCCATATTTTTAAAGGGGGCAGCATTTTCCAAGGAGAGTTGAGACCAATAATTGTAACCTGAAAGAAATCTCAACCACGTTAGCTAGTGCAAGTTATTTTAAATTTTTTGATTTGTATAAAGTAGTGGTTGATTATTTTTAGGAATTTGCATATTAATTTTGTATTGCACTTATTGACAAGAAACCTCTTTTGGCCGAAGGAGAATGTTAATATATTTAAATAGGAGAATGTATCAATAACTCATTATGTGGTAAAAATAACATTATTTTATTTATTTATTTATTTTTGGACTTTATGTTTAAGTGGCTGCTGCCGCTTTACCAACGCAACCCACTATACATTTACAAATATCCATTCCCGAACCCGAATTCGAACCAGGGATCCTAAGTACCGAAGTGGGGCTTCCACATCACTGCGCCACACGCCCACACTTGCGACTGGCAGTTAAAGATCACGAAATATGCATTGATTTTTTTGTATTTGTTTTTATGAATCAAACCCTAGATCAAATCAGTATTTTACATCCAGGAACGTGAAAATAAAATTGGAATTTGATCGCCTTTGTTTAAATAAATATATATTACATTAAATCAACTAAGTTCACTAGTGTATTTATTCAATCAAATCAGAACATTAGAGTTTGAATTTCAGATTTTAAGAGGAGATAAGAGGTCAAACTTCCGCAAGCAAAATGGCTATAAGAATTTTTTCAAATTACTGAGCTATCCGTCGGTAAATGAAAAATTAGGTAATTGGGGTGCCGTAGGGGTTTATTTTTATAGTATGCAAGTGAGGTCTTCTAAGCCGTTACAACTGCGCAACGTGTTCTTTAGCGCAAGTTTTTTGTAAAAGGTAGCTTTTAATCTTCGCGCGGCTAGCTGGCTGGCAGGAAATGCGGGAACGTAAAAGAACGAGGAGTGTGCATGATCCTACCTGAGCTATGTAATTAACAACTATAGGGACGGGAATACATAATGTGGGGTCGGCTAAATCTGGCCGCCATCCCCGAGCGTGTTATACTAACGTGGTGATATTTCGGATTTTTCCTATCTTTTTGTAGTTTTGTTTCGATTGTTTTCAAATTGGTGTCGTCAGAAATATGTTCTACAGGCGCACAACTTCTGTCACGGAATTTGGTTTGGTTTCCTACGGGCGAAATAAACTACCTTTTGCAATGCAAGGCCTGTGTCTTCGAGATATAGTCGATTTTGGGAACCCAAAAGTGTGTTGCCTCTTAGTTTAGAATTAACAGCACTTAACTATGTCAAACTGTGCTGAATACGCCATATTATGAGAAATCACTACGCAAAAATCTAATATTTAGCCAAAGCTCAAGCCGATTTTGTCCATTTTAGGTTAAAATTCGACTGAGCAATTTTTATTTTTACATTTCGTTTCGCACTCCTGTTACACAAAAAAATGGCTAATGACAAAGTGTCAGAATGATATATTTCCTACATAGTGTGAAAACTGCACTATTTTCATTTTTAGTGCATCACAGCGGTATTTTTAATCGAATTTTAATATAGAATTTTACTTCGGCTCTTTTACGACTTGTGTGTTCACTTAGAGAATCTATGGAATGCTATTATAGCTTCACATGCAATTTAATTTTATTAGTTCAGCCGCTTCATTTATGCTTTGGGGAGCGCACTAGCAACACGTC
This sequence comes from Photinus pyralis, assembly GCF_008802855.1. NCBI lineage: Eukaryota > Metazoa > Arthropoda > Insecta > Coleoptera > Lampyridae > Photinus > Photinus pyralis. The sequence goes on along the minus strand of NW_022170738.1, from coordinate 24,975,085 downwards.
GATTTTTCGAAAAATATTAATCAGTTATAAACGAAATTACTCGTTGAGAGGTCTCAGACCTTATGCACAGTTAATAGGTAGATTGTAGGTACATTTTTATTGTTAGAAAGGGTCGAAAGACAGGTAGTACAATATGAACTTCTGAAATATTTGCAATTAACGGATTTCGACAGAGCTATAAATAGGTCGAGATTTGCAGGTACTTGGCTATATTTTCTATACAGGGTAGTCGGTAGGTACCTACATAAGTATAATCAGACTAGAGAGATACATCAGTACCTACCTAATAAGTTTGAGGTACTCCTCTATTTTTTGAAGAATAGAATATGATGAACGACAGCACTACTTATACTTTTAGTGTTATTCATTACGTTTCAAAAATGAATAATAACGAATAAGACAAAATCCGGATTGCATTCTTTTTCCATAAGACAATAATCCTTGACCGGCGGTAAACGGTCATAAAATGTCTATCAATGATTAAACCATTCAATATGTAGGAATGTCCGAGACAAAAATACCCAAGTCTTATGGCAATAATTCCATAAGCGCGTTGATGGTAGGTATATAATGCATGAAGATTCAGTTCCTTAGAGCATTCTTTGAAATATTGCATTTTCGCTTTGTAAGTATCATATACTCTCCTTCAATATTTTCGTAAATAAAAGTGTTTACATCGCTAGTAGATCTGCCTAGTCTAGACTATCTTTCCGCTCTTTGAGAGTATCCTCCTCTTACACTCCGTTCTGACGATATCTGCACTGAGAGTTTTGACATCTCCAATAGATATGTCTCATACTGACGTTCCACTTGCTCTTTACGAGTACTCTCTTTCGACACTTCGTTTTGAAGATATTCGCTTCGACTCTACCAATAGATATGTATCGTCCGGACGATTAATTTTGCCCTTCCTTCGACAAACCGTTTTCGAGATATTCGCTCTTAAATTTTTGAGTTTGACAGTAATGAATATTGCTGTGACCCTCGAATTTCGGGCCAATTATAACACTTTTCAAACCTAGCTAGCTCTTTAATACAAATTCTTCTCGGTACACATCTGCACCCCAGCACAGCCAAATTATTCAATTCTGACTTTAGATTCCTGATTCTAAGCAAATAATGGCCACGATTCCAAGCAGTCTGGTTAGCAAATTTTGACACGCACTTAAAATGAACGTTGGGCGCGAATCAATAAAATTAATCGTAATAGAGCACAAGACTTCTCTCTTCGTCGTTAAAGGAATTGAATGAACACACGAGTTGCAAGATTTGACAGGTTAAATTTATCCTACCTTCACACATGAAATTAAGCAATAAAATCTTATCTAATAGTAACTGACACACAAAAATTAAACAACAAATTACTTACGTTGTTCGGGTTAACAATATTCAAACACAATCCGAACACACCAAACACTAATTAATTACCGGAAATAATTGCACCTGATGATGGCACGTTTTGTGTCAATTCGTAAATAATTCCAACGAAATTGATTAGCAAAAATTACAATTCACAATTTAATTACCAATTAATAACCCCCACATACATTCCAAATGTCTTGTTACAAACGTCAACGTCCCAAACTGACCGTGTTTACACAGCAATATATTTCTTCCAGACGCTCCAATCGTCCTTTGTGAGTACCCTTCTTTGACAATCTGCTTTTGAAATATAAAGAATTCTATTCGATCACGATAAGGGGTCGAGAAGAAGACTATGGTTGGTAGAAATTAATCCCATTCATTGAGACCTATCGTTAGAGAACCATGAAAGATAAACTTAAATTCCGATCAATTCCAAAAATATTCGAAAAAAGTCGTTTTTTTAAGTTTTTTGTAACCCTGTTTAAAAAGATATCAAAAACAAATAACACTTCCTCATAGGCATTTTTTAAGCTCTACAAGACGATGCTCACGGATTTTCACCGCGAGGTTACGTCTTTGAAAAACCATCATCAACCTCATGTAATCACCTAGTAATTATTGGTAGAGAATCGTGGGCACGAACTTATAAATTAAGATGAATTGCTAATGCTGAATTGACAAATGACACCTACATGGAGGCAGCCATGATGTGCACTCACTTGGCGCGAAATTCAAATCAACTAGTAAACAAGCATTAAATTCACGTTTTCTAAATAAATTACTGTGACACATGTCATTTTCCAAGGCTGCAATAGCCCTAAAACTTGAGCACTAGGAAAATTCCCCTAGAAATTAACTAAAACGTGCACATCATGGCGGCGCCCGTGCTAGGGCCATTTCTACCTCTATGCAACTGTTTGATCAGCAGTCCATCTTAATTTATAAGTTCGTGATCGTGGGGCAATTGAGATTCAGCCGAAGGAAAATGTGCATTAAGCCTGAAGATTTAAAAGGTTTTGTTTCTGTTAAATTCTTTTTCTAAAGGGGTTGTTGGTGAAAAGAAATGAATCCTACTGGTAGAACAGATGGGCAGCCATTTTAGGTCGTATTATCTTGAAGTTGAAGACAGTGGAGGCGCGTCCAGAGGGCATTACACGGGTAGCCGCGAAACATTATGGTTGATTACGCGTTGCGCAGTCATAAATTAATTAAGTCGGTCACATGCAGAATTACCGCAGAGTGGTAAAGTTTTTGTGGCATAAAGGAGCTGTTAACCAAAGAATTGCATTTGAAACCGCCATAGACAACGCAGTAAGTTACGACCGCGTGTGCGCGGAGACAATCAAAGAAAAAGGAGAAATACCTACCTATGAGTTTGGCTGGAAACGGTTAAATCGCGGAATAAGTTCAATTTACACAATCAAAAATTAAGTCGAGCGAACTCAAACTGCACGAGCGTATGTGAAGTAAGTAAAACAAGATACGAACAATCGAATACGATTTTTAGTAGGGGGATTTTTGCCACTTGAACAGACGGACGGACTAAAAATTTCTGGACGATGTAATGTAAATGTAAAATAAACTAAACAAATATAGAAAACGAGTTCCTGGGTATGGTTATGCATGTGCAAAACTAAATTTTAAACCTGATGTTAGTTTTGCTTTTATTTAAAGTGTACATGTATGAAAGTTGGCACTGCAAATCCTGCACAAAACCAAATTTGGAAAATAGCGCTACATTTGCTTTTATTCCAAGTAGCTATGTATCAAATTTCATTTGAACTCCCCCATAAATAAGAAAGTTGGTACTGCGCATGCACAAAACCAAATTTTGAAACTGGTGTTAAATTTGCTTTTATTCCAAGTAGCTATGCATCAAATTTCATTTGAACGCCTCCATAAATAAGAAAGTTTGCAATCCGGTTTGTAAATGTTCGAGATGCGAAAAGGGCACTGTGACTGTTGATCGATTAGGCTTAATTTTTGGAATTGCGTTTTATATGGCTAAAGCTATATGCATATTGAATTTCATGCAATTCGGTTCATAACTCACGGAGATGTCAAAAGGGCCTTCTTATTTTTTGGGCTATATTACCAATTCACGAACTGCGATCTACAAATTTGATATAGAATCCACCTACAAAATTTCATCCTAATCGGTCCATTCGTTTATGAGTTATCGTGCTAACGAACGGACAGACGGACTGACACCACAAAATTATAAACTCGCTAGGAGCTCGTTAATAAAAGGAAGCTCGATGTTGTTTACACTGTGAAATAAAGTAGTCGCATTTTGCTTGTATTTGTATGTTCAACCCATTACCGTGCCTTTAAGAGCAAAAAACTTTTATATTGTTTGTAGCTTTCCATTTTGGTCTGGAAGCATGAGAATATTGGAAAAAGGGAGAAAATTATACATTACGGATAGATATTTTTTTGGAAGATATAATAACAAACTTTCTTTAACCATGAAACGCATTATGGCAGTCATTTAAAAATAAACTTGATATTCAAATGCCAGTGCCCGCCATCTTGAATTTCATGTTGACTTCATTTTTGAGTTTGTCTATCGAAGTGAGAAACTTATATTAAGCTTTTTTCATTAAAATATAGATCAACTGGTGAAACAATTTTTAAAATCAAATGACGTGAATTGAAAATTGAAAATCCGTCTTTCGCTTCAAATTGAGTACAAACTCATAATATTATGGTAATATACACTAACATCATATACATATAATAGAATACTTCCAATGATCTTTAAACGAAACGTGATAAATGAACACGTCGTAGTTCCTAAGTAGAAAACGTTGTTCTATAAGTGCGCTTCTTTAAAAGAAAAAAATCAAGTGCTATTCTTGTGTAGGTAACGTAACGTAATAACAAAATCTTGTTTAGCACCACAGCGTCGGTACGTTCAAAATACTTTAAGTGCATCTTTTCATGCCAATTTACGATCCTCAAGACTATTATCGTTATTCATTAGAGGGTAAAGTTATGTGTGCAACGTTCCAATTAATTTATGGATATCTATCCAACTTTTAGTGATCATTGATGGATCGTAAATTTTTCGTTAATTAGAGCCTAGAGTTTATATTTATTTTGTTGACAACATTTTACAAAGAAAGTGGTGTGAGAATTAGCTTTATTGGACCGTGATCAAAGGCTATTTCGAAATACCGCGACAGTTCGTCTACAGTTCATACCTACCTACATTCGCACTAACAAGGTATACCTACTTCTTCCTTTAGGAACTGGAAAGGATATAATCGAATTGTCAAAAGCATTCTAGTGCCGATTGCCCATTCTAATTGGAATTCCTCAATGAGATCCAATTGATTCTTATCATTACGAGTAGTCAGAGGCTTGGAGAATGGGTTGGGTTGGGTAAAATTGAATTTCCCTGTTTGTTCTTGGAGAATATTGTAATGCCAAGTGAATTTAAAATTTAAAAAAAAATTTCAACCGCAACGTTGGAATTCCGTGCTTAGGTTAGCCTGATCAGTCATAACAATTCGTTATATTTCAGGGCAAGGCAATTCCTGAATGTTTGATTAAATTTTGTCTGTTTACGGTAATGTTAGATTTTTTTGCCAAAAATGTAGGTATCCACGACTAGCTCAACTTTACCAAAGTGACCTCGAAGCCCCTCGTCGATGACCCTTAGTAAAAAATAAATGGACCTGCATTTTACTTGAAAATTCAAAAACTAATCACTTCTGCCTTACTTTGATAGCAAGTAAATACAGAGAATGAAACATATATTGAAATTTAAATAAAACAGTCAATTTCAGCCTTCCTCTATAGCCCTTCAAAAATTCAATTCTATGTTTTTTGTAAACGTCCAGTACTCAAAATGTTTACTAGGTACATCCTTTGTTCGTGGGTACGTTCTATCTTACTAATTTAAACAAACCCCTTAAATGAACAATGGATAAATATGAAACATCTCCTTGTTTACACACAAATAAAATTTTACACAAAATTGTCGGCACTTAATACTGAGTTTAAATGGAAAACTTTCTACCTTCTTCTAACCGAGTTCATAAGCAAATATTAATTCCAATAGAAAAATACTTTTAAACAATACACAGTACCAAAATGATTGGATCCTGCTTTTAAGAATTTCTAGTTCTCAATTTTTGTTTACAGTTTAAACTTCAAAATTCTACTTGGCAAATTCTAGAAAAACGTGGCCCGTATTGAATACAAATACACACATTTACCTTATTTATATGGCGTCTAAATGTGCCCTGTGAGCAGTACAACCTTAAAACACTGGATGACCCTCAATTTAGATTTTGTGGAACGGCACCAAACATTTCCGACGTTAACTCCTCGCTCGTAGCGGAGGGTTCTCTTTGCAAAGTTCCCAGGAATGCACAATGTTGCGTAATTCAAATCATCGAATTAACTTGAAACATATTAATCCCATACAAAGTTGCTTATTGCGGAAGTGTAAATAAGTTCTTTTTTTCACTATAGAAATTGGAATTGGTATTTTATTGCGCAATATTGCTTTTCTAAAAACATGAACGGGCTAACGTTCCGTTTTCAAAATTACACCTAATTAATTTCTCTCTTGAAACTTCCAGTGGCGTGGCGTAACTTCATTTTAGAGGCCCGTCTTCAAAAATATTTGGGGGCCCTTTGCTTATATCAGCAATTTAAACGATGTTAACTTGTATATGTAGGAAATAGTGTTTTGATTTAGCTTTGCTGATTTTGCATTTTGGAATTCATTGTCCACAGGTCCATTGTAAAATTTAACGTCACTGCGTGCAATCAGAATCCAGTTGATTTTGTTCCAACTTTAATTGTCAAGCTTTGTGTAATATTTGTGCCATAACAAAGGTAATAATGTACTTAATTTTATTTGAATTCAGCTAGGGGTAGGTAACCCCTCAATTTGTTTGTTATTTAATTGTTTCACTTTAAATGTTATCCATAGTTTGATTTGTTTAATATTGGCCAGTTCCTTCGATGCTTAAACATTTGATTAGCGACTTCAATTCTTTGTGTATGAATCTGCCTTTTTTACTCGATCTGTTACCTCCATGTAGACGTAAATGCTGGAGTGTTCAAATTACTTAGCGGCATTCATCTTGAAATACAACTTCAGTCTTAGGTTCCTATATCCAGGACCTCCAGATACCTTCGGGGTTGGAGAAGGTCCCGCTAATTAACAAAGTATTTGATGTACTTTATGTAATAGACTTCGGAATGTTATTTGGAAAGGAGATTGTTCACCTATATTTACCCTCCGTGAACAATGATTCAGAATTTTCTTCAGGACTGTAACCAAAGCTATGGGTACTCTTTGCTGTAACTATAAACTGTAAACGGAAGCATGTGCATGGCCTTTCGTTTTTTTCAATTTTTTCAGAATTGTTTATACACGAATTAATTTTTTTGTACATTTCTTGCCGGGGCCCCTTTTAAGTCGGGGCCCGCTCACTGCGTACCTTTGAGGCATTGTAGTTACGCCACTGGAACTTTCCGCTAATTTTATCTTATGTAGCGCAAAGCGGGCGACTTAATTTTGTTACGTTCTATTCGCTCGTAATTCAAATTTAGTATTGTTCTTTGTTTCGCCAACGGAGGTCGTGCAGTTCTTTTTAATTCCTTTCGCCGCACCCACTTCTTTGTACAAAAACGAGACGATCATTACTTGTAGAAGAACATACACGCTAATATGGTTACTGGACAATTTTTGTCAGCTTTTTGGGATTTTTAGGTGCTGTATACGTTTACTTTATCTTTCTCTTGTTATTTTGCTTTCGACACTTTCCACGCATTTGCAGATATACTTCACAAGTTCTAAGGCCATTTTAGGTATTAAAATTACGTATTTACCTTTCAGCTTTGAATGATCATTTTAGGCTTCTTTCTTCTTACTTCAGGAGATATTACCTACCGGATGGCGGATTGTGCTTTCTACATCGAGATTCCTGAGTGGAAACTGCCGAATTCTCGATTTTCTCAATATTGCGCAAGGAATATTCATTTGGGTAGGTTCACCGCCATCTTATCAATTGAAGCACGCCATAGATGGGTTTCTACATTACCGGCCGGGAAAACTCTACCAACTATTACTTGTGACCTACTTACACACGAAGTTTGTTGATCTACACTTCGATAATTGTTCTTGAATTGTAATTGCAAGTATTAACGAACCGTATGGAGAACATTACTCGTGTAAATTTCTCCGATACATCTGATTTTACTTACACTACCTGTGTCGTTGAATAAACCTGTATCATTTACAGAAATAAAAAAGCACTTTATTCCTTTTAAAAATCATATCCGGATCAAATAAACGACTGGCTTCACAAATAAACGACTGGCTTCAATGCAATAAATTAAAACATAACGTCAGCAAAACTCAAAAAATTAATTTTACCGCCACCAGATCTATTTGTACCAGAAACTCGGTCAAATTGCTAGGTATTACATTAGACAATGAACTCAATTGGGAGACTCACGTGGACAGATTATGCACGACATTATCTTCCAACATTTATTTGTTATTAAAATTACGACAATCTGTAAATGTTCATGTACCTACTCATATCAAGCTACTACGCTTTCATTCACTCCAGAATTAGCTACGGGATAACTGTATGGGGCAGATCTCCTCATTCTGAAAGAGTCTTTAGAATTCAAAAAAAAGCTGTGCGGATTATTGCCAGTATTGGAAATAGAGATCATTGCAGAGATGTGTTTAAACATTTTTTTATTATACCTGACTCACAATCTCCGTTTTAAACACTCAAATGCGTGCGAAAAAGGGCCTTTAAAACACACGTGCTTTAAAGTTGCTAAGTAACGATACTTCAAGTATGACTTTTAAAACTGTCATCTGGATGAAATAAAAAAATCCTCTTAGGTCGCTTTCTGTAAATGCAGAACATTTCTTTGGCGTTTGTACCTATCCTTTGGTTGAAGCTTTCACAAACGCGCGTAATTTAGGGTATGCTTCCAAATCTGTTCCACTTTTTAATCGCAGCATTGCTTTAAAGTTTTGAATGAATGCACCAAAATACAGAAGATTTAAATACCTTTGACATTTCCTTCATATATGCCAGCATTATGGATGCATTTAAGACTGTATTCGTAACTTCCTATTCATGGAAACAACTTTTCATATTCTTTATAATAGGCTTTACTGCAGTTGGATTTTACACCTACCAACGTTTGTTTAGATTTTACAACAATCGATTTAATGGACGGTGTATTATCTTTTTCAACGGAAATCGTTAAATTCACAAAGACGATGATTTTTTAAGCAAACGTCAAGTGACATTTCCATGGCAATCGTGAAATTACGAACACCCAGCCCACTTAATTAGACATGTATATTTGAGTATAACGTCAATATGACTTCATTGTATTTCCTATTTTTAAATTATACTGCAGGTATAATAAAAAATACTATAAGATACACGTGTACAATTGGTCTTTAAAGCACTTGCAACGTTAAAGGCACTCCGCTTTGCGTCGTGTCCTTAAACTCGTTGCGCGTGCTTTAAAGACTTGATTATACACTGTATCTTAATATACTATAAAATAATGCCATTACCATGCATATATATTTATAACACATTAGTTGATATCCATAAATTAACAATCTCTAAAGGAGAAGTATCAGATAGGAGCATCCACAATTACAACACTCGCTATTGTCAATTGTTATTGCCCCCAAAATTTAAGCTATGTGTGTCCGACAGAAACTCACTGAATGTAAAACTCTACAACAAATTGGATAGTCAATTAAAACTAATGTCATTGCCTAAATTTAAAATTAATGTTAAAAAACTCTTGTTGCAAAATTGTTTTTACAGTATCGCAGAATATTTGAATACCTACTCCTTAATGCACGCGAATCTAGTCTTGTAGTTCCTAACATACTGTGATATTTTTAATGTGTGAAATATTTATATATACCTATACTCGTTTATATCTCATATACCATTTTGACGTGACAAACAATGTAAATTGAATAGGTCCAATAAACATTATTATTATTATTATTATTATTATTATTATTATCCGGATAAAATTCTGGGTTCTGGGCTAAATGTTATTGTATTTTGATTCGTATTTCGCACTTAAAATTTCCATGACTTGGTTCTATGATAGCCGAAAAATATAAACTTTCGCGCTGGCGATTTCAGAACGAATTTTATCGCGACAACAGACGTGGTTTCTTCTTGCGTGATTGAAAATCGAATCTCCCGAAACAGCTATACACATTTTAATCTGTACACTCCCGTAGCCCAAAGCCAAACGAATTCAAAAGTCTCTCCAGATTAATCTCTACCTATTTTCTTAATTTAATTATCTCCATTTTCAAAATGATTAGTAATTAAGTGAACAATTTTTTCCTAGATTTTTTCTTTAAGAGCCAATCGTGTAACGATGCACCCATTTTTCGGCGTAAGATCTGTCAGTTTTGACGATCGCACGGTACATGAACGCACGCATGTTATAAAATTGAGGCACTGTACCTTCTGGACCTATGTAGTTCTTTACCAAGGGAAGGTAACAGTAATTGCTTTGATTTCTAACGTCGTCTTTTAGCCGCCGAAATCGAGATACTGTAACTAATTTGCCGTTTGTAACCGTTCCCGTCGCGATATTTAAATTATAGCTCTCTCCGATTAGAAGAGGATTAATATTATACGATTTCAGCTTCGTTAATTAACCGATTTTAGTTTTCTTATGTTAAGTTTAAATCTAGAGGTAAAACTGCAAGGTCGTGCAGTTTATTTCGTTATCGCAGTCTTTTTGCGATTGATCCGAAGTTCCATTTAACATTGGGCATTACTGCGTTGCCGAATTTGCAAATTTTAATCCGGCCAATAAAATGAGGGTTGCAGCAAACTTCGTCTGATTAGATTGGCTCTAGTCGAATTAAAAGCGAAGAAACGATATCATGAGAGTTTGGTGCAATAGCTGGAAAGTCCACTCTTCCCTTCCCGAAATGGCCTAATTAGTTGAAATAGGTAAGCGCTGTACGACAAAAATCATCTCACTTGCAGAGCTTAACATTTGCATATAGTTGATTTGTGCTTCCGTTCCTATTGTGGGAAGTTGCTACCGTTTGCGTGTGCCGTAATTCTGTTTTGGTTTTATGCCATTTGGCCGCATCAGCGCTGGAGTTTTGCGTTTTTCTATTTGAGTACCTGTGGTTCCGAAGTTCCGTTCTGAAACCGCCGCCCGCAATAGTTGAAACCTCCTGGTGGCGCTCGAGATATCCGTACTGTTCCGCCCACTACAACATCCAGGTTTCCGCCGACCGCTGCTGGTTCGAATTTAAGTGAAATAAATTGTAATTTTTTTCTTTCTGATAAATTAAATTTTATCTTAATATGACTGCGCGGATTACCAAAGTTTGTCACAATCGGAATCGCTTTACCCCTGCTCCCTAAAATGCGCAACTTAGGCTGTTCCTTGAAAACCCGCACATTGAATATTTTATGAGGAGGGGGGGGGCGGTGGTGAATACACGTTTTATCCTTCATGGTATTCTAATGGAAGGTCTCGTAACCGAGGGCGGGGGGGGGGGGGGTAGTAATTTTATCTTTCATGGCATTCTAAATTAAATGTCTCAACAAAAGGAATTGTTTTATACCAACTACTGTCCTTTTTGACTGCTTATCAAAAGAGGAGGTGGGAGAGAGGGGCGTGGAACTCATGGTTCTCTAATGAAAGGTCTCAACGAAAAGAATTAATTTCTACCAACCATAGTCCTCCTCCTCGACCTCTTATCGTAATCGGATGTAATTCTTTATATCTCAAGGACAGATTATCGGAACAGGGTACTTCCTCACAAAGAGTGATTGGGACGTCTGGAAGAAATATATCCATTAGTGATGGCAAAACTAGCGTATCCTCGAACACTAATTTTGTTGAAAATGTGAAAAATGCACTCATGGGTTGTATACAGTCTACCAAAGATCAGTGTATAGTTTGATCTTTCAGTAGACCCACACTTGCTAATTAATGACAGCACTTTTCTTTCGTTCAGAAGTTAACGCGTTCAGAGGGTTTAAAATTCATTTTAAACGGTTACAATTGGGGCCTTCATTACTACCAGCAATTCGGCAAAGACTATTAGTTGTCCGTTTTATGGTCGATGACAAGTATGGGCAGTGAAAAATGGTCAAGATCGTTAAGTATAAAATCTGGCACAAACCTATAAGAAGACTTGGCATGGCACTTGTATTAATTAGCATCATTGGCAACCAACATCCAGATTTGTTTCTACCAACATTCATTTTAAACTCGATCTCTGATCGTAAAAGAATGGGATTTACAGATTTTTTGAAATTACGCATTTAGTCACGGAAATTGTATCCTATTCGTAAACATTGGCAGACAGGAACTTATTTAATAGCTCACCCCACGCATACGTTGTTTTAAATTCTGTGGCCCGTGTGTCGAAATTAACACCGCGATTTTAAAATAAACCATCTACATTTTACTCACCAATCGTAGTGTAAAGTGTTCCGCAATAAACGATGGCGTTGAAGAACGTCCACGACTTTGGGTTGTTTCGAGTGCGGAAAACAGTAAAGTTTTGATACACTTCGACCATGAACTCTTCGTAATCTTCCAACTTCTTCCTAAGCCTTAGATTCCACTCCTCGTCTGTTTCGTTATTTAGATTCTTCGAGTAATTCTTTAGCTCTTGTACAAAGTCGCCACGCGTATCCCGTAAATTTCGCAATATCATGCCTTTAGTGTAGTACTCTTGTTTAACTTTTTCCTTAGAACCTGCAAAATTATTTACGCATTAGCCCTTTTAGTTCTAAACTTCTAAGCAACAAGTGTAGAAAACCCAAAACTTTTTCAAAAGCTTTTAGACTGTTAGCCCATTGATTGCGTCAAAACTTCCTATTTGCTTAAATTACGTACGTACAGCTGAAATAATTCGAAACTTTCGAAAGTGTGCCCGAAGGTATGGACCTATAAAATAATAAAGGACGATAAATTTTATTCTTCGTGCACTCGAATGTGCAAAAGAACGTTACGTGTGTTTATAATGGGAATTGAATTTACTGCTCGGGATAACTTGGATTGAAAACAATGAAAATGAATTTCTCGCGAGTTTGGAAAGTTCAAGTACTAACGCTCGTAATTAAATTTAAAGCACATTTTACTCTTTTTCTAGTTTTATTTCTTCGAAAGTAGACGATATCCCTATTGATTTGTACAATATTTAACTAGGTAAAAGAGAGGTTAATCTTGCACGCTTACATATTCAGTTTCTACCAATTTTCATTAAACCACAAACAGCTATAGTAGCTCAATCTCAATTAAACTCAGGTAATTTAAATAACTCCCACGCATAAACTCAAACTCTGTCAAAATTGTTATACGAGTCAATTATAATTTTTCCAGGGCACGTCCAGCGAAAATCTCGATAAGACTTTCATTTTTGGACACGCAGCATCCTTGGCCTCTTTCCCACAATTCCAAATAATGAATTTAATTATTATCTAGAAACGCTGGGTACTAATTTATAATGAAAACTCTTATCTGGGTCATAATCTGGGTTCGATTAAACGCAAAACTGCTCATTTACAACACAAATTTATTGGACAAAATGCTGAAAGAAAGAAAGGTACTCAGGGCCTGCAAACAAAGTACCACCCACGTGCGATCGTTTGAAACAAATTATTTACATAAAGTTTTCATTATGTACCTCAACGCAATTATTTCCTATTGTACAAACATTTTTTATTGTAACCTAAATAACCATAAAATATTCATAATAGAAAGAGAATAGAAATTATTTACAAAAAAACATTAATCAACATTGAATTCGGACTTAATTACTGTGAGCGCATTTATGTTTCATGCAAATTAACGACTATATTTACACTTAGAAAAATGAGATTCAATATAGATGATCTATAACTATACTAGTTATTACTGGAAGCACTAACGACGCGAGCGACGCCAATCGTTAGTGCTCGTTGGTGCTTCATGCCTTGCATCAGCCCGACCAGCCGTTTTCGAGAAAACGACATCCTCTAGGACAGTGCTGGTTTCCTACCCTCGTTGGAAGTACTAACGACGAGACCGGCGCCGGATGTTAGTGCCTTTTAGTGCTTCATCGATCGAGTTTTTTCCTATATAATATAAGCTTTAATGGATTCCAGATGTGCAACGATCAAAAACTTAAAATTGGTGGAGTAAATTTTGTGCTAATCAATTTCCAAAATTTAAAATGACCATCATTTTGTTGTAAATTTTTTGTAAAACAAATTTGTAGATATTAAACTGTTGACTTCAAAAGCCTTGAATTTTTCTGACTACAAATAATGGCGATAAAGACATTTCTAAAATAACCAAAAAAAGGCCCATAATTCGGAAACAAAAGCCAAAGTGAAAAAAAATTACTTAAAAAAGTGTTAATTTTGACAAGTATTATAACCCTTATTGGCTATTGCGTTGTCCACTCTAAGTAGAAACACTCTGTATACCGTAAGGCGGATTGGGCGAAATTTAAAGAGACTCTGTGACGAAATGCTTCAAAACTGCACAACCCCAGACGGTACAAAGGAATTCATTAATAATTGATTTACCAGACTTACTAGGTCAAAGAATCAAAGATTGATTCATAACAATTCAATATTTATCACTTAATTGCAGACACATTTATAACAAGAGCAGTCCTGATTACTACGATATCAATGTTAAGACGGACACTGAACACAATTCAATATGCTTACAATTATAGCAAACGAAAATTATAAACGGGATTTTATATTTCACGAACAGAATGAATACGCATCTGCATTTATTCAGTATCGCCGGCGACTAATCCTCTATCGACTTGATGGCGCCTTGATGTCTTTCTAGAAGCCTTGAGCAACGAGAAAGCGCGTTTTGACATTTTTTAAAATAAAATTGGTATACCAACTAAATAACAATTTTGAAATTTTTACCGTCCTACGAAGGCATAGAAGAAATATGATTTCCTAAAGATGCGTTGGATCTTAAAAGGATTCCTTTTCTTTAATAAGAGTTTTAATCGAAAGACCAAACAAACTGGTTCAGCTTTATTTAAGAGTGCAGTGGTAAACATTGAGAAACTTCTTGATAGAACGATAACTTCAGTTCCTGGCATTAGCTTTTAAGTAAAAGCAGATGCAGTTTCGACATGTCAAAAATAATTTCTCACCTACGCTTACTCGAATTGTTCCAAGTTTGCAAGCTCCCAAATGACCGATTTGGAAAAGGATTAGATCAACCAACTGATAATTCAATTACATTGAAATCTATTGCGTATTCTTTCATAATCCCAGGTTACAAATGTAGACAATAAATTTGTCGTCTGCCAGTTTTATTAATCCCCAAAATATATGGGAATTGGCACGTAACAAAAATATAGCAGACGTGTAAATGAGGCGACGAAAAACTTATACGGCTTACCGGCTTTTGTCTCGTTCGATTAGCTAAAGTTATAAACTTTTGGCTTACCTTCAATTGACACAAACACTAGAGCTCCTCCAACTGTGTAAATAATTAATATAAATGTTAGAAAGCAATGAGTGAACCACATATGACTCCAGGAACCGAATTTTTCGTACAGTCCGTAGGTGAATTTCTCCCCAAAGCTCAGGCCTGTTTGTGCGATTCCCTTTATACCACCCTTTACAACGGCGAATTGTTTACGAGTGTAACGATATGCTCGTTTCTTCGACAATTTTGGAATGTTTCTGGACTTCTTGGAGGTAACTTCGCAGTCCTGTTCGACTTTCTGATCAGCCAGGATTAAACTGGATGGTCTGCTTATTGGTATTCTTGGTGGTAGCGGTGGCGGTATATCAAGGGGTTCCATATCTAACAGTTTTTATCACACAACGCACTCAAATATTTAGTTTGTGACGGCTGCAATTACACTAGCTATGTGCTTGGCATCTTTTTGAAGCTCTGTTTATTTTACACAATTCAAAATACTTACGAGTACTTTGCACTGTGAATGAAGAAACAAGTGACATTTAAATGAACCCGCGTATTTTAGAAAAACCACCGATTGTTTTAAAGGGCGTACGCGCACTTAAAAATATTCACATTTTACAAGAAGTGGGAGTAGGTAGGTAGGTATTTATTTAAGCCGCAGAAGTCAATCTGTTCAGATATATTTAAATGGCGCATGTATGTGTTTTGAAGGTAGGTATCAAGCATTTCTGGGTATACGGTACAAAAGTAATGACGCTGACGACCTAAGTTATGTTTTTCAATTAATCACGTCTGACATAAGACATTGCATAGCAAAGACCGAGGCAAAGACATTTAAAATAACAAACTTTTCTTTGGAGGATTAAAGAAACTTTTTTAATTTTATACCAATGGTTGTCGGGGGTCGGTATGCGTCATATTTAATGAATTAGGTAATATGAGGACGATACAGTTTTGCATTTAATGCGAGAACAAAATCCACAAATCTTGGCACAAGTCAGTCACTAACTACCAATAGCAACATACAGTGTGTCCACTTAAGTTCGCAGCGTTTTTTAATTGTTAAGATCTTTCATAAAACAATTTGCATGGTCTGAAACTTCAACTGCAACTGTCGTATACGGGGTATGTCAATACGAATTTTGTTCAAGAGTATAATACCTTTAGGTACATACCTACCTATTTGTTATTAATATTTAATAAAAATTGTTATCAAGCAAATTTATCTAAAATTGTAAACTAATATCTAATAAACATAACTGTTTTGATAACCTTTAAGTTTTCCAAATTATAGGTTGCAGCATTTTGATGATGATTTTACACACCAATGCTGCGAACTTAAATGGACACAGTGTATATTCTACTGTGTAACTCACCTAGTTGCCCAATGTCACGTCACATTGCTGAACGTCACCCTTGACCCATCTCTATTTTGGCTCTCCGGCACTTTGTTGGTTTATTTACTTTGTGTTTTTATATTTATTTATTTTCCCTCTCTTATTCTGGGCCCTCAACAGGCCTGCGCCCAATTACAGAGTGACCCATATAATGCTTTTTAGAGGTGCCTCTACAGACTACAGGTATTTACCTTAAGAATTAGGAAAACTGCAGGAAAACGTAATTCGTAGTAACCGGCAGAATGCTCGAAACTGGTCTAAGGTAATTCCTTATTAAATTGTACCTGCCTACCCTCATCTTACTCCTGTTCTATCCCTAAAAACCCTAAAAACCCGAGCCTTTTTTACTTGTGAATCTTATCACGTTGTCAATAATCTCCCTATCTTCACTTTGTTCTTGCCTTTTGGTAGTATTGATTTTTATTAGCTGCTCAGTGCACTGTAATAAAATTACCTATTTCTGTTGTATCTCCTGTTATCCTAATAAATTCTCCAATATCTTTTATAATTATTTTCATTACCGTATTTTTCAAATTTCCAATTAGGTACCCCGATATTGGTTTGCTTCTTCCATCCTTGCGCATCTCGTGCTCGGTGCGTACTTAGTTCTTGATGCGTCCCACGTGCTTGCTACGCACTTCGTCCATTGCGCGCACCTCGTGCTTGGTTCGCACTTCGTACTGGGTGCGCACCAAGCCCGTGGCGACGAACTCTCCTGATGAACTCTTCCTGAAGAACTCTTCCTGAACTCTTCCTGATCTTCCTGATGAATTCGATGAACTCCTGATGCACTCTTCTTGATAAACTCTTCTCTTTCTGATAAACCTTCCTTGATGAACTCTCCTCCTAAAGAACTCTTCTTGAATAACTTTCCCTGATAAACCCTTCCTGAAGATCTCGTCTTGAAGAACTCTTCCTGATGAATTTCTTATGAATTTTCCTGACGAACTCTTCCTGATACCCTCTTCCGGATAAACTCTTCCTGATGAACTGTTCTTGATAAACTCCTCTTCCTGATAAACCCTCCTTTATGAACTCTTCCTGATGAACTATTCCTGATGAATTCTTCCCCATGGACTTGATGAATTTCTGATGAACTGTTTCTGAGGAATTCTTCCTGATGAACTCTACCTGATGCACTCTTCCTGATGAACTCTTCTTGATGAACTCTTCCAGATGAACTTTTTTTGATGAATTTTTGCTGATGAACTGATCCGTATGAACTCTTCCTCATAAACCCTTCCTCATGAACTATTCTTTGATGAACTCTTCCTGCTGAACTCTACCTTAAGAACCCTTCCTGATTATCTGTTCCTGATGAACTTTTCCAGATGAGTTTTTCCTACTGAACTCTTCCTGATTTACTCTTTCTGATGAACTTTACCTGATGTACTCTTTCTGATGAATTCTTCCTGATGAACTTCCTGACTTACTCTTCCTGATGAACTATTCCTGATGAACTCTTCCTTATGAACTCTTCCTGATGAACTTTTTTTGATGAATTTTTGCTGATGAACTGATCCGTATGAACTCTTCCTCATAAACCCTTCCTCATGAACTATTCTTTGATGAACTCTTCCTGCTCAGCTCTACCTTAAGAACCCTTCCTAATTATCTGTTCCTGATGAACTTTTCTTAATTAACTCTTCCTGAGGAACTTTTCCAGATGTTTTTCCTACTGAACTCTTCCTGATTTACTCTTTCTGATGAACTTTACCTGATGTACTCTTTCTGATGAATTCTTCCTGATGAACTTCCTGACTTACTCTTCCTGATGAACTATTCCTGATGAACTCTTCCTTATGAACTCTTCCTGATGAACTCTTCCTGATGAACTCTTCCTGATATTCTCTTCCTGATGAATTCTTCGTGATGAACTCTTCCAAGTGACTCTTCCTGATGAACTCTTCCTGATGAATTTTTCTGATGAACTCTTTCTGATAAACTTCCTGATGAACTCTTCCTGATGAATTCTTCCTCATGAACTCTTTTTGATGAACTCTTCCCGATGAGCTTCTCCTGATGCACTCTTCCTCATGAACTCTTCATGATGAAATCTTCTTAGTAAACTTTTCCTGATGAACGCTTTCTGACTAACTCTTCAATTTACTCTCTTCCATGTGGACGCTTCCATGCACACACTTCCTGATGAACTCTTCCCGATGAACACTTTCTGATGACTGCTCCTTCGGGAACTCTTCCTAATGCACTCTTTCATGTGGACTCTTCTATATGCACTCTTGCTGGTGACTCTGCCTAATGAACTTTTCTTGATGAACTGGCGACCTAAAAGTTCCCACGGTCCCACATATGATCTCCCGCCGGTTGACTGCCAACGCTGGGCCAAATGCCAAGATTAGGTAAAGCAATTTTCACACGGGCGGACGGTAGGTGGCATATGTCAAAGGAAAAAGGTTCCCTCGGTTCCCAAAATTTTTAGCGCATTTTTTAAGAATTAAAAAATGTGCTATTGTACCACTTGTACCGTTTTGAACTACTTCTAGGGGAATGGTCCTAGAGTTCTGGAATTTTTGCAGTAGGTAGTCTATACCTTGAAGGTGTGCCAGACGGCCATTAAATTTCGCTGTCTAAAAGGGGGACCCTCCCACGAATTATTTCCCGAGATGCTGTTTTTGAAAGTAAAACGTGCAAAACCTTTACATACGACAACCAGTTGATCTCCGATTTTGCAAGCGCGTGCCTTTAATGGTGCCAAGTTAAACTTGAACTTAGAAAATGGAGGGGGGGGGGGGTAAACACATGTTCTACCCTTCATGGTATTCTAATGAAAAGCCTCATCGAAATAAATTGGTTTGTACAAACTATAACTTTCCCGTGCGAACTTTTTTCCGAGAGCAGTGAGCGACGGGGCCTGAGGGGGGGGGGGGGTTAAAAATTAATTTTATCTCTCATTGTATTCTAGTTAAAGGTCTCAACGAACGAAAGGAACAGTTTTTCTACCAACTACTGCCCTTCTTTCTTGTCCTCTTATCCAAAGTACGGGGTGGAGGTAGAGGGGGGGGGGTGTGGAACTAGTTTTATCCTTCATGGTACTCTAATGAAAAGTCTCAACGAAAGAAACCGTTTTCTACCAACTACTGCCCTTCTTTCTGCCCTCTAATCAAAGTACGGGCTGGAGGGTGAGGGGGGTGGAACTAGTTTCATCTTTCATGGTACTCTAATGAAAGGTCTCAACGAAAGGAATTAATTTCTACCAACCATAGCGCTCCACCTCGACCTCGTATCGTGATCGGGTATATTCCCTTATACCTCAAGAGCGGATTGTCGGAAGAGGGTACTCACAAAGGGCGATTGAAACGTCTGCAAGAAATATATCCATTGGTGATGTCAAAACAAAAGCTATTTCGGTTTAAAAAATGCGCTTTATTTGCACAAGAGTTGTGCACAATTTATACTTGTTCCACTTGCAAGCTTCCACTCTTGGCTATTTTTTCAAATTAAGAGCAAATGAGATCAATAAACTTTGCCCTTGAATTTTAAGTTCTCACTTGCGCACACTCCGTCTAGGAAAGTCTTTGATGGTTGCAAACTTACCAAAAATACAGAATCACGTGCAAAGATCGGATCATAAACAGTTTTCAGATTATGTCCCTATTTGCGATATCTGCAATATAGGTCTAGGTACTCAAACTGACGTGGGAATGCGGAAACGCAAGCGGGACGCATACAGCGAGATATGCGTGCAAATCGCCGCACTTGCATATCCCGCTGTCGAAATATATCCTGCGCCCGTCCCGCTTCCTTTCTCGCATTACCACGCAGGTTTGACTGGATAAGGAGGATATTGCAAAATAGGGCCATAAACTGAAAACTGTTTATGATCGGAGTCAAGTGGTCTGCTATTTGTCATATCATCACCCTTGTCAAATTTAAAACTGTGGAATGTTGTCCCAAAACGAAAGCGAAGGTGAACGTGCCGAATACAACCC
Organism: Photinus pyralis; assembly: GCF_008802855.1. NCBI lineage: Eukaryota > Metazoa > Arthropoda > Insecta > Coleoptera > Lampyridae > Photinus > Photinus pyralis. The sequence continues at coordinate 24,954,894 of NW_022170738.1, read as the reverse complement.
CAATGGTTCGTTGGACTATCATTTTTTAAGTGAAGTTGCTTTATCCCTTCAAAATGCCCCTCCAAAATCAATAAAATCCCGAAGTGTTGTACCTCCCCATACACCCAATTCCGAATACGAGTTTGACACAACCATCACCACCCTACCGTCTTTTCCCAAGCTCGACAAACTGGATATACCTTACGTTCGCGAAAAGGGTATTAAATACTGCATCGAGTATTTTGGGAACTTTTTCAAGTGCAAGGACTACGAGACCAATTTGGTTCAGTTTTGGTTCTTGGACGTCATCACCGACTGTGTCTGGTTCTTGCAAGATGATTGTCGGTTACCGCACCAAACGCAGAAAATTGTCCTTGAGTGGTTCTTGTATTTTATGGACCTGTTGAGAAGTAAGTGTGTATAATTCGCACGGTCTAAAAGTGCGCAGATTCTAGGAAGAATTTAACGCATAGGAAGTTTTTTGGAATTTTCAAAGAAGCGATCTTAGTAGCAGCAGAAATTGTGGAAGAGGGATGCGAGTCAATACCGCCACCTGGCGAAGTATTTGAGCTACTTCCAGATAGCGATCAATTACATTCCAGTGCATCAGATATGTGCTCCACAAGCTCGTTTGACAAGGATATGAGCACGAGAAATGTAAGCTACATTGAAATTGCCAAACCTAATGGAACTTGCAGATATGAATTGCCTAAAGAAATGTGCACGTGCGCGGATTGTAATGAACCGTACGCCGTTCCACATCATTTACTGCTAATCCACGATTTTAGATGACTTGTCGTCCATCAAGTCACTTACTGAAACAGACTCACAGTCTCAAATAAGCGAGGCTGAGGAAGACGACGAGCAGATCAGCACACCACTTTATACCGTTGATTCCGATCTGCCTGCTAGATTTTTACCTCTTTTCACTGAAGTAGATGGTGAGGTGTCTGAGCAATCAAACAAAAGCACGGAACCGTCGAGCCAGTTAACCAACGCCGCTGAAGATAAGTTTGAAATTTACCAAGTTGCAGGTAAACGATTTTGTTGTTGAACTCTCATTGATCTACTCATAGATAAGTACGAAATTGTTTCGGGTACTGATACACCTAGCGGGGTTTCATCTCAGACAGTTCCAACAAGGATCGACTCCATCAGTCGCGAGAAAAGTGAAGAAAAGGTGAAGCAGTTAACTGATGAAGAAATTCTGAAAGGATTAATGGTACAGAAAATGTGGGAGCAGAGATTGTTGGACATGGACGACCCTAAAAAAGGATGGGTGCAGTATGATGTCAACGAAAGTAACGTCACGGAAATAGCGGCGAATGAAAGCAGTTCGTCTAATACTGGAAGCGATGATGAGTGGATTGACATAACTTTGAAGAACAGGAAAGCTGAAATAGAACAGTTTGAGAATCGCGCCACTTTAAATTTTGGCATACTGTGGGCGATTATCGAACTTGTGTTTAAATAGTAAGCGGTTTTTACGTATCCCATTACACCCCGTTTAAAAGTTTCTACGAAGGTTTTCAGTTTTCGTTGGTGAAACTAGCACTTCAGGCCACACCGGAGGTAATAACTCAAGCGGCGAACACCGAATGGCAAATTCCCAAAAGGAATAGAGTACCGTTTGTAAAGCCCAAAATCGAAAAGCCCAAGCCCGTAAAGGTAAAACAAGAGAAAGTCAAACGGGAGAAGCCACAGAAGCCAAAGAAGGCGGCCAAGGAAAAAAAGCCGCCACAAAAGAAGGCGCCGGCGATGTCGACCGAAGAGAAGAAGAGGCTCGAAAAGGAAAGATTGGAATTGTTAAAGTTAGAAGAGGCGAAGAGAATAGCCGAAGAGAACAAGAGGTACATGTATCCATTAGCAGATGGCGTAACTGATGAATTTTTTATGGGAATTTTCGAGAATTGGGAAAGACCGAAACGCAAGAAATAGGAAGTTTATGTAAAAGCATTTGAATATTTTAGTTAATTGTTCACCTTTGAAGTTGATAAAGATTGGTGTCGTTTTATCTGCTATGTCGTCTCGCTAATGACCGAACAGGGGTACCTTTTCAACGACATAGAGGAGAAAATCGGTAGGTCATTTAAACGATCTAAGACGAACCCACGACAATTAAACGATGCTAATAAGATATGGCGGCTGTCTCACCATGGTCTTTACGTGCTTGGTTACTAGGGTTGTCAGACTGAAATAAAGCTTAACTCGAGGTAGAGCTGCTGCTCCACGCGGGTAAATACAAAGGGGAGCATACCACCCGCTTAAATTTGAAATCTAAAAGTGGTACGTGATCAAACATCTAAGGCAGGGCCCTCTTAAGCAGGACGCGCATTGAATCGACTTTGTGGACATCCCACAAACTATTTACTAGTAAAGTTCCTTAAAAAAAGTCCCAGTTCAGCTTCAAGTTGCATTTTCCAACCTACTTAAGAAAAAGTCACCCTTACATTAAGTTTTCACAAAAAAATATTTGATTCCTTGACCTAAAAACAGTGACGGATTTAGTATAAGCGGCAAAGGGGGCAATTAGCCCCTCCGACAAGCCCAAAAAGGCTTGGGTAAAAGGCAAATAGCACCCTTTTAAATGTTAAAGACAACTTAATTTACAGTATTTCCATTAGTACCTATACATTCCCCACTTTCTAAAAATGTGCGCTACCACTATTGTACAATCTATTCTCCGTAACCGTTATAGAGTGATGGAGCCTCCTTGCACGCGAAGTTAAAAGTTTTATATTTACAAAGGCGCTCACCTCAAAAAGTTTTTCTGGATCCGCCACTGCCTAAAAAACATATAAATGATATGTCACATGATAATACCGTGTCGAAATAAAATTTTCAATATTTTGAGCCCCACCTTTGTACGCCATCTTGAATTACTCGAATTGCTTAAGCCTGGGCAGAGTGGCATCAATCGGATAAAAAATCTACGTGACATAAGCATTCAAAAACAGTAAAAACATTTCATTCATACATCAAAACGAGGTTACCCTATTATTAGGCATTCGACACCTAGACTACCTATATAAGAAAACAACCAAGAATACATGACATTACAGTGACTGTCACTGTACATGACATGACATAAGTAAATAGGTACCTATAATAGTAGTTTGAATGTTTGCCACAAAATGGCTGCCGCATACCACGTGATTCAGCAACCAATAAAAAATGAGACACCTATTGTCGCTACTATCTTGTATAGAGTACAGTGACTGATGTATAAAGACAATGTGGCCATAATGCTTCATGTCGGCATAGAGTAATTACTCTATGATGTCGGTCATGTTTATTCCAATTTATCATTGAGCTGATTGGTTCAACCAAATTACCTACTAGATTTTGCTATGGTTACAATAATGCTGCCAGAATTGTGTTGAGCAAGGTAAGTTCATCGCCTCAGTTTCCAGGTTTATTTCTACCAATCCCGTGTATTTGGTCAAAACATGGCGGATCTTCCAAGTACCGGTAGAAAATAATACCACCGTAAGATCACATTGTCGCTCTATACAGGGTGGTGACTTGCGTAACGCATCATAGGGATTTCAATGTAAAAAATTCATAACATGCGATTATTGGCTCCCCAAATTATTTTAGAGCAAAAATGTATTTATGGTTTTTTGTAGAAAAAAATTTGTTACGTCAATTAAACGTATTGGTTTTCAATGTTTTTCATAATAAAGACGGAAAATTGGAAAAATAAACCCCCATCTTTTTCAATAATCTGTGATGCCATGGACACTACAAAAGTTTGGTAATATTCTCAGGTACTTCTTGGTACATCAATTTGCTTCGTCTTCTTTTTTCGTTGTAGTATGTTTTGACATACCTTTCGTATTCTTACTTTCCATGCTAGCTCAGATTTAAAAAAAAGGGTTAAGAATAGGTAAGAATTCAAAAGATTTTTTCACTGATAATCTCATTACTAATAACATTGAATAATAAATCTTCTTTATTTAATGATAATAATCAAAACTTCGTAATCAGAATTTGGAAAAAATACAAACTCCAACTGATATTATTGTTGGAACCCATATATGGAATATAGGTTCCGGTTCCGCACTACTTAGGTATAATTATTTTTTAAGGGTTCCGGTACCGATTCAGGTTCTGTGACTAGAAATGTTCAGTTCCGGTCCCAGTTTGTTTTTCGGCTTAGAAAGGGTACCTAACATACATAAATAAAATTATTATTCAAAAATAAATTTATTATACGTAAAAAATAATGCACAAAATTGAAGTATTCTTTTGCATAAACATATTTTTAGGTTCAATTGAAACTTCTTTTTAGGTTACGCGTTCGTTTAACTTTAACCTCTGTTAACTGCCTGTCTTTTTCTTCAGCAGTAGATTCAGCTATGGCTTTCCTCACACATTTTTCAACCCTCTTGCAAATTTTACAACGCTGAACGTAATTCCCAAGACAAGATTTTATTTTCGGCCAGCAAGTCGATAAAGGATTAGGCACAGGTGATATGGACTGAAAGCGGATATGACGTGTACTTTCCAGGAAATATGATATGCTGACTCTAGAATTCTATAGAAGCGTTTCGTTTACTATATAACCAAATGGAAGTTTGTTTAATAAAAGTTCCAAGATCGAAGCCGAAGTGATAAATAGTGAAATTTGCGCTCGCGTTATAAATTTCAGTACAAGTACAAGTAAGTGATACATATAATAACCGGTATAAATCAATCTCTTTAATGGCAAAGTTTACACGCTGACTTTTTTTGCCATACATGAAATGGTCATGAGCAGGGGGGGGATTACGACTTTGAGATTTTGGAAAACGCATTCAACACCTCCACCTTTGCCTAAATAATCCAAGGGCCTTCTAAAAATTGTGTGGTTGCCAGCTCTCAAAAATGTGTGCATCGTAGGTGGTATATACAGGGTGGAACCTCTTAGTTGCCTAAGTGGCCTCCTATTATCATTACTTCTGTCGATGATGTTAAATGAGCTCCTAGCGAGTCTATGATTTTGCTGTGTCCGTCAGCACGATATCTCAAGGACGAGTGGACCAATTACGATACAACTTTGTAGGTGGATTTTATCAAACTTGCAGATCACAGTGCCTCAAATGGCAATGTAGGCCAAAAAACAAGGAGAGCCCTTTTGACATCTCCGCTGGTTATGCACCGAACTACAAGAAATTCAATATCAGGATAGCGTTAGCCATATAATACGCAAGGTCAAAAGTTGAGAATAAAAGCAAACCGCCAGTTTCAAAATTAGGTTTTGCGCATGTGGAGCTCGTTTGTTATATTTGTTTACACACATTTATTGTCTTCATTATACCATTGAATTTATAAACTTTTTATAAATTAAATTGTTATACTATACGGTATATTAGTCAACAAAGGATGAACACAAAAAGGCAGAAACTGGTAAACAATTTTATGAAAGAAATGAATATATACAGGGTGGCGCATCTAAAACGTCATAAGGTTTTCACAAAACATACGGGTAGCTAGGGGGCGACACCGATTTTCATTTATTCCCACTCATGGCTTCATCCCCAACTCAACCTACATCAGGAAAATATAAACAAAATCGGCAAATTACAGTTTTTCTGGCATAGTAATTGAAATTTTTTGGTTTTCTTTACAGCATAACTCTTTAATTGCGCAACTTTTCCCTAATTTGCCCATCTTAGCATCTTCTATAAGGTTTCCAAGATCCCCATAATAGACAGCCTTATCTTCGACACAGTGTATAGCGTAGATTCTGAACGTGTGCCAGGCGGCCTTTCAATGTTAATGTGTAAAGGGCCCTATCCCCATTACTCATCTACCAAGAAGCTAAACAACAATAAAGTTTGCATACTACTACTTATAATTATAAATTATGTATCTCAATTAGTTACAAAACTAGTTTCAGTTTAAAAACACGCCCCTTATCTGCACAAGATATACTTATTCGCATACCGGATGACCTAGTTAGAAAGGATGGGACTATCAGTTGTTTTCTTACAGGATGGCTCAAACGATACTGACTAAAGGGTGAGACTACCAGCACAGCAACAGCCATGTATAGGTACGTACAGTTCTAAGATTTTTAATTAAATGATAAATACAATAATTACAATAAAATACTAACAAAATAGCCAGCAATTGTCAAGACAATCGGTAAAACTGTATATTAGATTCCGTACAAGAACGTCAACATTATGGGGTAAATGTCTAGCTTGTGACTTTCTATTCTGTAAAAACAATTACATTGAACAATAAACATTTATATGTAATTATGATGACAAATTCTCTTTGTTGCTATGGTTCCTATTGAACTTTGGACTGACAGGTATGGTTAACTTTTTATGCTCAACTTCGGCGACCTCTTTGTACTTTCTAATAGGTTGGGCTCGATATTCGGTTTGCTTTCTCAATCTTCGAACCTCTTCTGCCTCTTTTTGGTGATTTTCCTCTTCTTTCTACAAAAAGTTCAATTACAGTAAATTTTTTAAGTGGAGTTCAACAACAATAAATATAGTAATCATAAATAATAATTTTTATATATTATATTAGTGCACTTTTGCGCTCTTAACTCTGACTCGAAGGACCAATTTTCAAACGAGTTATCTTTTGTTTGAAAAGTGATTTTCAAAAACTGTTCAACAATTTTTTTTCAAATTTTCAAACACAAGTTTCAGATTCGTTATTTCAGAAACCTTTAGATACAAAATTTCGTCCAAATCAGAATTATTTTCGCACCTCCATTTCGGGGTAGTGTTGTCTTCTTAACTCTTATGTTTCTGAGAAAAAATAAAAAAGAAAAACAAATTTCACCACTTTTTTAAGGGTCCCAAACAAAACACGATAGACTCTCAGTTTATTTGGGAAAGTGCTTGTTTTGATCCCCTCTATTATGTATGTAACACCCTGTATATTACTTTATATATTGTATCTGTGGTAAAGGACAACTACCATTAAAACAAATTGAAGAAATTACCCTTTTGATGTACTCATGAAGTAGATGCTCCTTTTCTTTAAGTTTAGACTGAAATGCTTCTCGTTCTTTGGCTCGTAAGTCGGTATTTAGACGAAACTCGGCCACTTCCAATACAAGTCGTTCCTCTTTTTTGGGCTCAAAGGGCTTCATATTTAACACCTTAGCGGGTTTCGCCTTAAAAATGGGCTGCACCAAACTTTCAGTGCTTGAATGCTAGAAAAATGTATTTCAATAAATGTTAACAATAATACTGATATACCTTTGAGACGTTAACGCTCATGTTTCGTTTAAACATTGTTGAATTCGCACCATCAGCTGAAGATAAATACTTGGGAAGAGGGTTAGCGTGAAATTCCCGATTGCGCTTTTCACTCTCGAACAACTTTTTCAAAGCATCATCTTTTTTCCGTAGCAGATCTTTATCACGTTCTAAAAAGCTAAATGGCAAAGGTACAGTATTTTTAAGCTTAATTTCTTCTGATTTTTTGAGTTTCACTTCACATTTCTTCTCTACATCCCGCTTCACAATGATGGGTGTTTGTGGTTTAACCAACGGACCTCTAGGTAAGAACTTTGGCATCGGCTGTGCGTGAAACGTGGGAACAATTGGAACTGGTGTTACGGGTTTCCTTTTAGGAGCCTGCGTAATGTTAAACGGTTGAGGGACCGTAGACTTTCTCACTGGACCGACTTTGGGGGTTGAGGGACGGGCCAAAATCTTCGGATTAAGCGGATTCGCCTTGATTTTAAATTTGTGCATTTCTTCCGCCTCTTTAATTTCTTTTTCATCGTGCGATAGTACAGTGGTTGGTCGTGCTCGTTGTTTTGTTGCCAAAAATGGAGACGCCGGAACAGTACATTGCTTTACGGCAGCTCCGGATGCAAAACTGGGTTTTAACATACGAGACCTCGAGTGGAAACGGTCGGGAGTCTTATTGTGAAAAGTGCTTATTGCTTCTGCAACGCTGACAAATTTCTTGGACTGCAATAGGGATATTGTAGAATTCGACTGGCAGAAAGAGGTGCCAACTGCATCTTTCAACAGATGACTTTGGTGTTCGTTAATCCTTCAAATGTCAAGGTAAATTAGGAACCGTAAATTTATATGACTTACTGTGTGCGATTCCTCACGAATGTTTGCAAATCACCAACGCTCGATGATCTCCTCAATGAAGTATGTAATGGATCTCTAACATCGGAACCTAAAATAATTTAAACAGTAAACAACAATTTCACTTTTATATCAACCTTCACTATCATCAGATAAGCTATTGTGTGCGTCAACTGTAAAAACTTGGGTAAGAACTGCTCCATTGCAATCCTCATGACTTATATCTGAAAGAGTTTGCTTTCATATAACCAAATATAAATTTACATACACCTTCATACCAAAGTAAGACTCGATTTCCGCGTAGTTTTCGCTAGAGATGTTATCTGTAAAATCAGACAATTCGGGCACATCGTACGTGTAACTGCTCATAACGAAAATTATTTGTTAAATGTACCAGAACCAGAGCACCAAGAAAACCGTTAAACGGATCGGTAATCAAACAAAATTTAAACTTTGAACTTACGTCACTCTTGGAACGAGACTTGCGCCATCTATTGTTTGAATGAACTGTATCATACAGGGTGTTACAATTACAATGTGACGAAATACAACACTTTGTTTTTGAGAAATATCCACCGTAATAGTCGAAAACAAAATATCCATGCGATATGTTATTTTGCACATTTTATTTTGCGATGTAATGTAGATCAGTGCAACCCTGAAAGTAGGCAATTTGTAGTACAAGCATGCATGAATGCCTGGTTTACACACTACGACATATTGTACATAAAAATGTATTGTTACGATCGAATTGTCACAATTTATCGTCGCGTGTGTACAGATGAATGTAGCAATTTATTGGAATTTGATTGGGTGGTTGATGCCGCCCGGCATTAATTTCTGCGAATCGCAGCGATAAGCTGGAATGTGTACTCAGTTTCAGATTTTCTTTACAATAAACGGAAACTAATCTTAACAACTTAACATATGTCTCTTCATCCATTATTAAATAATTCCGTCAGTTCATTTCGCAATCCTATATGGGAAAATGCCCTTTTCTTCAGCAACCACTGGCGGCTCCATTTTCTTTCTCGTGTTCGCGACTTTTTAGCGTATTTCCACAAAAAAAAATGCGCTATTGTATCCACTTTGTCCGTCCGTTCGTCCGTCCGGCTGTCCGTCCGTCCGATCGTTCGTTGAGACGCTACTAGTTCTTTATCTTAAGAGTACTTTTTCGCTATTTGGTTCGTTATGGTATCGAGGCTTGCACCAAGAAAGGAATTTTTTCTGCGTTTATTGATAAAAAAGTTATTGTAAAAAAACCAAAAAACCGTTTTTTACATGTTCCATAATTTTACACTTTTGCCGTATTAACGATCCGAGAGATCGTTTATAATTTTGTATTGCTGTCTGTCGTCTGTCTGTTGGTCTGTCCGTCTGTTCCTTTGTCTGCCTGTCCCTCTATCTGTCCGTGTGAACGATAATTTTGTTTAGAAATGTCTGATCGCTTTTAGATCTCCGTTAGTTATGAACTGAATTGCATGAAATTCAGCATGGGCATAGCTTTAGCCATATAATACGCAATGTCAAAAGTTGAGTCGAATCGATTCAAAATTCACAGTGCCTTTTTCGCATCTCGACCATTTATAAACCGAATTGCAAACTTTTTTATTTATAGAAATAATTGAATGAAATTTGATACATAGGCACTTGGAATAAATGAAAATCTAACGCCAGTTTCAAAATTTGGTTTTGCGCATGCGCAGTGCCAACTTTCTTATTTATGGAAGCATTTAAATGAAATTGAATACATAGGTGCTTGGAATAAGGGAAAATCTAACACCAGTTTCAAAATTTAGATTTGCACATGCGCAGTTTCAACTTTCTTATTTAGAAAAGCATTGAAATGAAATTCTTCTTATAAACAGAAATTGAAGTAGCACGTAAAAAATGGATTGCACATGTGCAACGCTATCTTTCTGATTTGTGGGCGGATTTTTACGATTTTAACAGAAGTTGCATCTTACAAATGGGAAATGAATACAAGTGGAAATGCGCTTTTTGTAAATCGTTTACGATTTCTTTTTAACTTATTCAATTTAATCGCTAACCTAGCGATATAAATAGACCATAACAGTACATCCTTCATAGCGAAAACCGTTTTATCGGACACTGTGCTAAACCGTGATGGGCAATGAAAATCGTTACTACGTTATTGATACTTTCAAAGCAAGCAAACTATATCATGAAGAATAATTTTTTTCCATAAATCAATATTTAAAAAAATTTCCTCTTGTATACCCCATCGTTTTACACACTGTATATATGATTGTATCGATTTATTTTGGAATTGGATTGGATGGTTGATGCCGTCCGGCTCAATTCAAATAAAACTTACTTTTATCGATGCGTAGAAATGTTCTCCAATGGGGGTTTACAGTATAGTTGAATTCCGCAGTTCTAATTTAATAAGCGTGTACCTGAAACCATAAAACATTTTTTTGGACAGTAAAAGTTTATTTAAAAATAGAGGCTGATTAGCAAGAAAATAATGAACATGTGCGATTTTAAAGGTTTATTCAAAACGATATGATTGTGGCGGGCTCTGTGACGTAATAAGCCCGACCAATCAGCTCCTTGAACCATTCAGATGACATAACGACTTGGCAATATTGCAGGAGAATGGCATTTATAACTTGCATCATCTGTCACAGGCACTTGTCACTTTCGTGCTAGATGCAGTTAAACATCCCTCTCAAAACGTCAAAATTTGACAAACGTCAGACCCTCGCGTAAGGTTGCCAGCTCACTTCTACGTGATTGGTTGTAGGTTTGTGACGTATTTAGTCTGAAGCGTTTCAAATTCGGAACTAAAAACACAGCTTTTCAATAATTTATTTTGGGTTTATTTTACTCGCAAATAAAAATTGAGGACACACGGGTCTTTTTATTTTTAATGTACTTTGTGGATCAGAAATAAAAAATGAAGGCGGGATGACCCCATTGTCAGTTCGATTTCTCATTTAGTAAGGCAGCAGCAATTTGGAAAATTAGATCGCGGAACACTTTATTCAATACGATCGGACCTCTTATCAGGTCCGTAGCCAGAATGAAGTAACAGGGGTGGCCGGTATTTTTTTAGGGGTGGCTTAAGAAGTTTTTGATAAATAGCTCCCCTGTAATTTTTGTAAAGGCACCATTAACCGTAATTTCCAGTGGGGACAAGACCACGTTCTAGGTGGGGCGCAGCTCCACCTGGCCACCCTCTGGCTACGGGCCCGCCTCTTATATTACCATTACCAGTTGAATTGGGTTGTTTGTTGATTTCGAAAGATGGTTGACGCATTTTGATTCAGGAATAAACTCTACTTACTTTCATTTAATGAGTTGAACTTTGAGTTATTCACAGTAGTAAATTACCAATGTTCTGCAGTTTGTAAATGGCAAAAAAACCTGTACCTTTCTAACTTTTTTTAACAACAAACAGAAGCTGGAATTAATTGTCTTTAACCTTTTTACCGGTAGCCGTTTTGCTCATAATTTTTTTTGCACTTCATATACATAAATTGGATGTACAACTTCGATTAATAAATTGGTTTTTTAGGTATCTTGCCACTACAAACTTGGCGCAACGGAAAGTTTTGCACCTTGGACTCTAGCGCGTTCGTGGTAACAACTTATGTAAACTTAATCCATCAATGCACCAAAACTAAACATGTTCGCTTACATATTAATACGGTAAGGCTTCGTTATACTGGTATATTTGCGGTTGAGTCAGATCGTCTCTTTCACGCAATGCAGTTTTTTCGCACACATGTGCCTACTTTATACTGGTTTTAACATGTACCGGTAACTGACCTCTGTAACGTTTAACCTTTTTCAGTAACGTTTCACTACAATACCGCGATTAATATTTCTTTCGTATCCTTGTATGACACGAACTCGTTTAACTTTAAATTTAATATAAACTTTTCGCCATCTAAAATTGCCGCATGTAACTTGCATCGTTTCGCTTTCACGGTTCACCCACAAATTAAGTCTACCCAATGCAAAATTGGCGCCAACAACTAACGTGGCGTTGCTCTGAATGTTCGGTTAAGAATCCCGCTTTCCCACCAAATACTTGCTAGTCTATTCGTCGATTGAAATTTCTGAAACGAACCCCCCGCGAAACCAGCGTTCACTCGGTTTGTATACATAGGTAAGTATACAAGATTGCAACTTTTTCTAGCACCATTATTCCGTTTTTTAAAATGAGGTTTGGCGTTTTGTGTCCTGCTGATCTAGAGCCAAAATTATAAATCTTGCTCCCCTGCCACTCTTTACACTCAGAAAAATTAAATTATCGACAACACTTTAACAGCACTTGGCCAAAAAAAGTTATGAAAATTGCTCCCAAACTACTTGAGGGTGGAGCTAGTTCTAAAATTCGTGGCGCATGCGCAATCAAATTTTTTATTTGTCAAGATATTTAAATGAAATTTTCTGATCGTTCCGTATCAGTTCTACTGGATTTTTAGTTCTTAATGTGTAATTCGGCTTCCTTTAAGTTAATAGCGTTTTCTGCTGACATTTTCGCATTAACCTCTTTCAAAAAGGAAAGATTAGAACGCGAGCGAGTACTTTTTATTGAATCTTAAATTGCTACAATGTTAATGCGAAATGGAACAGCAAGTATCTGTACACGAGCCAAGAGTGGGTTATTAAATTACTAAACCTTGTTGATACGAAAATAATGACCGCTTATCTTTACGAACAGAAGGGAACGCTTTTACTGGAGCTTTTTGTATAAAGTTAATGGTTCGGATAAAACAATCAGTCGTTGAATTGCAGAAGTTAAATATGCCGATTACCGCCGCCAAATGCCAATTTAAGTTGCGCTTGGTGATTGTTACATGTACCACAAAAAGAGTAACTTAAATGGCGGAATTTAATTTTCTACAAACGATCGTGTTCCTATGTATTTTAAACGTAACTTTCTTATTAAATTTATTATCACTTTACAGCGTTCAGGTTAGTATGACTACCCCGAAAAATGAATCATGCATCATCATTTCCAAGCCTGTGATTATTTCCGTAATTTTCGAGTAGGTCAAATTAAAAATAATTTTGCGCATTTTCCATTTTGGATGCTTTAAATTGGATGTATTTGCCATTTGCTAATTCAATTATCTCGTGCATTCTTTTTAAGAATTCGTTTCGATTTATATGAAGTTTGAACCGAGCCGATCGAAAGGACGGTGTTTCGACGCGATTCAAGTGGTTCAAGAGACTGCGACGAGATTCCCGAACAGTATTCTGATTCAAGAGTTTCAGGGGCATTGAAAATTGGAAAAACCTTTAGCAGCATTGTATTGATGCTCAAGGGGCCTATTTTGGAGGATGTTGGGTCACTGTACGAAAATGTGAAAATTTTTTTTACTTTGAGACTAATCCCGATATTTTCCACACACACCTTGTAAAAGTGACATATCTACTGTGTCAAGTCGACCTGGGAATATGGACACAGCCGCCTTAGATGGTTGTGATATGGATGAGCAAAAACCTTAGACTATTCCTTCCTTGTCTAAGCCTTATACCATACCAGTATACCATATAGGCAAAAAATGTCAGTTTTCGTAACTGTCAAGTGATCTGACGCTTGCCGTGAAAGTCAACAGGTCGCAAGTGTATCTGTCCTAGTATGTCTACGCACCTCCCGCACTACACCCTTCGACCGAAGTGTGTAAGAATTCCTGAGTCGACCTGTCAGTTGTCTACAGTATATTGCTCCGTTTTCAAACATTTTTAACCAACTGAGATGGACAGTGGACCTGTACGTGCGGATCGAGAGGTATTTTGGCAGGTAGACTGGACAGGTCGCCTGCGACAGGTACAGCTGTAAGTGGCTAGCTACCATAACCGATAGTTACAAAACCAGGACAGAAAATGCTAACAATTTTGAATTAAAATAAGCCGCGTTTAAAGTGGATTTAAAAAAGATACAAAGGGATGTGACCCTGCGTCAATATCATTAAAAAATTGTATCTGCACGCAAATCGACTCTTACAGATGGCCACGAATTACTTCATGCAATTTTATTTTTGGTTCATTTACCTTTAGAATATTACGACGACTTATTTCCAAAAAAATATGCTATTGTTTGTATTTATCGTAATAGTTTTTCTGTCTCGTAAATAGACTTTTGTTTAAGGTGTTACACTTAAGGACTTAACTTTTTTAACTGTTCGACACGAACCCTATCCTGGCTTAACGTGCATTACCGCACGGTTCCATGCCAACAACCTAATTCCCACTTCTTTCCTTTTTAATTCACACCCATTCCGTGGCACAAACGTTGTCCACCAATCAAAACTAATTTTTTCGTCCAATCAATAACTCATGTGGAATACCGCTGAATCAGTAATTCACCTTAGACCATTAATTCGCACGCTGCGTACCAAGACTGCAAAATAAACAACATTTTTCTGTAATTTGAATTAACCACGCCATATCTCCCGACTCACTGGGCCCGTCAGCTTTTGCACGCGTTTTTAAAAAGTCAGGACCGTATCGGAGAACCACTCGTCCATATATAACATCAACATTTTTAATGTTTAGGGCAATGAGATCGAATGTTTAATTACATTTAGTAACACGAAGCATTAAGTTAGACTTCAAAATAGACATGATTTGACTGTCACACGACAAAACGTTTAGGTTTTTATTCTTTTAAGTAGGTAATCATAAATTAATAAATCGCTTATTTAATAATTATGAAGAAATTGCTATAATTGGACTAATTTAGAAAATTTTAACTATCAGTGTTATCTAGCTATTAAAGCGTCCATTGTTAGCGCCGGATTTTAGATATTATTAACATGTTAGTAGGTAAGTACTAGCTTGGTGGAACAACATGAAATTATAGTCTCAGTTCCATATGATTACTAAAATCAATAATCAATTGCATAGAGCGTAGCTCTAGATTTATTTGACCTTGCGTCATTTGTGAACGTTCCTGACGTAACTTCGAGTCTTTGTAATGAAATGCGGTATTCTATTTTGTGTTCGGACGCGTTCAGCCTTTTCGGTAACAGAAAACGACACAGCAAACAAATAAAAGGGGTAGTGAACAGCGCGGCACATGAAAATTGCGTAAGCAACGTCTGACACTCAGATATAAAAACTGGTATTAATACCTACTCAAAACTCCGAGCAAAAGATAATATGAACCAATACTTCATAGTAAAAATACTAAACTGGTCAATATATCGGCTTCGGTCAGAGTCTCTGTAACTTCATCAAAAACTATTCGCAAAGCAATGGTAGCTAAACCGGTAAACAGATCCGTAAAAACGATTCAATGGAGCCACCACAGACATCAAAAGTAATAAAGAGAAACCACTCCAAAGATAAATGTAGTAAAGCCAAAAACAATAATCCCTTACGGTAGACACAAAGACAAAAAAGTAATGGCGTACCAATAAAAATCATTTGCATGTGAGCGATGCGAAAGCAAAAACTAAGACACAAATCACATACGGATAGATTAGAATCTCCCATGTTACCGACTGGAATTGTAAAAAGCGCCATCCAACGGTTGCAAGGGCAACTATACAGAAAAAGCGGGATACTCAAATATCTATTTATGTGTTGGAAATTCAGATTACAAGTAAATACATGAACTGTGAAACCTTAAATGAACTTTATGTGCCATTTAAAGTATCACAGTACATGTATTTATCTTGCAATCGTATTTACATCTGAATAGTTTACAATTACCATTTCTCTTTAACATGTATGCCCAAAAAAGTATTCAGAAAACGAATTTATTTCGCATCATAGTAAAATCATTTGCTGTAGAAATATATAATGCATTACAGTTGAAATATAATGATAATTGCGTTACAACTTGAGGCAAAGAGGAAAAATCATATCAGAGCTCAACGTTCCCAATGCAGAATCGAATGCAAACAAAACAATCTCTGTTTGTGCAAAGTTGGAGTGCTTTAAATATCGATGATGGCAAATGTAAACTATTAGCATAATTTTTCTACAGGAAATCCTATCACACTTTACACATTTACACTAAGGGTACGTTCACGGTTGATATCAAGAAATGCCTTGCAACAGTAACTGCAACGTCAACATGGTGTGTTAATGTAATTATTTCTTGAAGATGTATCAGCCAGTTAAAAGGTTATATAAAGTGGTTGTACGACGTTTTGTCTATTTACGACTTTTTGAAGTACATTGTTTAAAATTTTACCAACAGTTGATGCTGTATATTGGCCAGACTAAACAATACTTAAACAAAATTACAGCATCAACTCTTTGTAACATTGTAAACAATGTACTTGAAAAAGTCGTAATAGACGAAATGTCGTACAACCACGTTATATAACCTTTTAACTGGTTGCTACATCTTCAAGAAATAATTACGTCAAGTTTATAAATCGTCCTTTAGCATATACTCAAAATAAGTAATAAAAAAGGCATTGAAATAAAGGTCAAATTAAATAAATTTGACTTCCTTTTGCACCTTTCATTTGTTGAAAATTTGAAATACACGTATCTCAAATGGAAATTAAAAATTATTTGTTTTAACCTTTATCTCAATTATTTTTCCACTAAGTGGATTAATATCATTTATTTTTTAACAGCTGTTAAAATTACACTTTAATGTGATGAAAGTAGTTGGATAGATAAAGAATCACTAACAGCAAGGGTAGATAAAGTGAATTAAATGAATGTGAATTCTAATGACATCTGTCATTTAATGGAAATGATTAAAAGAACACCAGCTTGCTATTTTTGACGTTTCACATAAATACCGAATTTTTAGAAGTTCTATGATTACTTATGGATATGACTTCCGCTATGAAATAAAGTTTTGAATTACACACGACGATAAATGGACATTAACCATCTCGTGAAAACGTAATTCACTTGGCGCTCGTGAATTAAACGCTTTCACTCGATGTTAAAGCATCCCTTTATCGTCTTGTATAATAAATAACTATTATTCTATGCACTTAACATTGATTAACAATAGGTATCGTTTATTGTATATAATCAAAATAAATCTGAACACTTTAACGGTAACTAGTATCACTTTGCAAATTTTTTTTTTAACTTAGATTTATATTTCTTCAAAGCTTCCAGTTTTACAGGATCAACTGAAGTTACATCTGATCTTTTCGACACTAAATTAACAAATCGTTGATCTGTCCCACTTAAAATTCTACCCACTTGCTTACACCAAAAATGTAAGATTGTCGTAACTAGTAAGTTAACAACTAGTGTTCCTAATTGTGTATGTGTTGTGCAATTAAGAATATTAAAATTTAATGACTGTGTCAGATATTTCACTAACCTCTTACGCAACATATATTGATGGCAGTGCCTAGGTATTAAATAAAATAATAAAGTACATGTTTGGCTTACAAGAAAATACAAGCAACTCCCTGGCCGAAATAATTGAGAATTTTTATATTCTCTAGCTTCTATTACTTGTAAAGGCACATTACCGTCTGAAGCTGTTAACAATTCTTTACATTTAACACATTTTGTTTTTTTTAAAACCCTTCTGCCAATGAAACCAGCTACATAAGCTATAGTAGCTTTCGCCACAGGAGTTTTTTTGCAATGTGTAATCACAGGTATGTCATCCTTTATATCAGCTTCGAAAGGAGAAATGCCAGCAATATCTTCTCCAGTTACAAATACGCGTAAATTATCGAGCGCACCTACATTAAAATCATATTCACAATTTGCTCCAATAGAATGAGTGGATAAGAAATTATTGATTAATAAAGCCTTAAATGAGGGAATAAAATGGTTAACATTTGGGCACACATTTCTTCTGCCATACCCTCTGAGGCATGCAAAAAAATTTTCTAGGCAGTCTTGGTTAAATGCCCTTGGTAAAATATACTTTACTTTATGTAAGAGTGATGTTTTAAAATATATGAACCCCTTTACTGTCTTCTGCAAATTTGTAACAGACGGAACTCTTGCTAATTTTCCTGTTTTCGGATCACAGTATTTCATTGACCGTATAATATGAATTGCTTCACTCCAAAATTCCTCATGTCCTGATGTTAATGTGAAGGCACCTTTAAGGGGTTTACTTGCAGGTGGTAGTTTACGGTTCCCATTGAGGCTATCAAACAGCTTGTCTATAAACAATACAAGTTCACCTGTTTGGTTAGCCTCAGAAGGCAAACTGTAATCCGTATGTGTATCTACAAAAGAAGTTTATTTATAAACATATATTGCTTCAGCATTATTATTAACAGGTTAACTGTTATACACATTCACTTATGAGTGTTGCAAAATATATTGAATTCATGCAACATGGTACCAATGATATTGATATAAATCACAGTGTAAGTTATTTAAATGCTGCAGTTAACGTGCCAATATGATGCAAGTATATGAACACAGATCACATACAGTGAGTACCTACCCCAACCAGCAAAGCGTTGCAGATGTGACCCAACACCATAGCTAAATACTTGCGTCATGCTGGACACCTTCATTTTATTTATTTTATTGGCCATTACATGAGCATCTGTTAATTTTGTCAATAATCGTGTATCATCATACGTATCCAAAAAGTACAGTAATTCGATATGTTTCCATGTAGCTACTTGCTCCACACCATTCTTGGTAAAATGAAGGTTTTTGGTTAATAAGTTATTTCTAAGGCCTTTAAACAGATGTGGCACATCGTACAGAGGCACAATTTCTTGATTATTAATGAAGAAACCAAGATGAGGATTTTCCATTCCCTTTTGTAAAAAATACTCATTTGCATCTTTTAATAGTGCATTAATTGCCGCTTGATTAGCTGATCCTTGATCACAAATTGTAGCCACTACTTTAAGTCCAACTTGTTGACATACAGTAATAACTTCTTCAATCAGCTGCTTCAATTGTGTTGAGGAAAGAGGGCCATTCGAAAAAGTAAATGAAAAGGGTTGTTTCCACTGTCGATAAACACCCTTAATCATGAACACATTAGCATAATCAGCGAGATGGGGATACCGTTTCCCTCCATAATCAGCGACCCCCTCAATACAATCTAATTTGCTGTTATAGTGCAATGAAGGAGAGATGGCCATTTCATCGAATACCACAGCGCATAATTTTTCGTTCGTTGATAAATTTGCAACAACACTCTCGAGGCTATTTACAATGTGTTTGTTAATACCTGGACGATACGGTACTTTATTTAATAAGTTTGTTAAGGTTCGGCGTGATGGAAGGCAAAATATTTTTGAGAGAAGCCGATAACCTTTTCCACTCGCCTTTAACAACGATAGTGCCAATATTTTGTCGTCCAGGGAAAAGCGACGGGCCTTTGGTGGAAGTTGTTGTGTGCGGATTTGTTGCAGAATAAATTTATATGTGGTTTCATTCACTGCATCCATTAGGTCAGTGAATGTTGACTTTTTTGCCACCTTCTCAGCCAAAGCCAAACGTTTTTGCAAATTTCCAAATGTATGCTGTAATTTAGCTGTTTTCTTTCCCCATTCAGTCACGATCTGATACATCTTTTTGCAGCGTGGTGTTAATTGATTTTGTCGTGTCACTTCCACAGCATTTAAAATACGTCTTCTTTTGGAAACTTTAATAGACGGTTCTGGTTCTTTCATGGCGATCGTTGTTGAAGTTGTTGGTGTATCAATGTCGGGTATAAAAATAGACTCCATTATACCTATTAATAAACAACTGTGTTAATCCATCAAATTGTATACACTCCATACATACTTGGATCTTGTCTTACTGATGACACTTTCTGAGCATTATCTAATGACTGGCTGGTGGAATATTGGTCCGTGTCAGCAATGGAACCTACACAGACGCTCGTATCCATTGAAAATATTGCTGCAGATGTAGAGGTTGCCCCAGACGTTGAACAAATGCTTATGGCAGATGTAGACATTACATCAGGAAATGCTACAAATGCATACAGTGGTACTTCATTGTTGTAAAAACAAATGAATGTAAAATACCTGTTAAATACAGTGTAGGTACAGCAATTCGTGATAGCCCTCTTCTGGTACCAGGTACTAGATATTCTTGGGAAAAATGTCGATCACAAACATAAGAAGATTTATAAATTGTATATGGCTCCTGGCTCATAAGTGCGGAATTCTGTATAACTTCAACCCATTTCCGCAACATTTGTACATCTTTAGGGAATCGATGGCGTTTACTAGTTTTGTCAGTACAGCCAGGTACACAGCACTTGAGTTTGTACTTTATATATGGAAGGTCCATTACGCTGCGACGCACTAAACAACTAAAACAGTAAGATGTTTAAGGAATATACTATTTCGAAAAGTGGACTTACCTATTTACATTAATATCAAAACACCAAACACTTATAATTAATTCAACCTTTAATATACACGACACAACTATATTTTTCACAACTACACAAATACTTCGAACAGTAAACAGTTCAAGTTATTTATTTACAATTTACGAAACAGTAATGTTTTCCTATGTATTTACACCTGCAAGTTCTAGTGCACTATGTTTATTTACAAATGTTATTCAAGAACGGGTTATTTCACAAAAATCTGAGAACGAATCAAAAATGCACAACAACGCCGAAAATAAAATTCGCATTCGCACAATGATTACACGTAATTTGCGGTTAGAATCATAATCACGTGGTGAAACTGGAGACCCTAACCTGTTGCATTTCTTTCAGAGTACCCTGTCGGTTGCAAGGGCTATCTTTAGTTAAGTCTCGAACCAAAAAAATTGTATTCCATTCTCTTCCATATAAGATACCAATCTATCCGTATGTGATTTGTGGATACAGAACAATCTCGGCCGAAATAAGTGCAGGTTTCAGACCATTTTATAAAACTATGTGATACCTTAGAAACTAGAAAAATTGTATTAATTTTGTAACCTTTGGCATTAATTAACTAATTATTCCCATAATCGCACCAATAATTGCCGTTAGCAATTGATAAATGACCTCTCATTATCATACAAGGTTATACTTATGAAGTGCCAAACAACAGTTATAACAACACAATGAACGTGCACCTAACAACACTTCTTTTCTTGTACGTCGACTTTCATATAGAAGCTGCTCAAATTTTGGGCGTCTTCCCATTTCCGGCCCACAGCCATTTTCAACTGGGCGATAGAATTGTTAAAGAATTAGTGAGCAGAGGGCATAATGTCACCGTCATATCTCCATACAAAGAGAAGTTACCAATCCAAAATTTCAATCAAGTGATTGTTGATAATGTGTTTGAAAAGGCCGCAGGTGAGTAAGCGAGCTTTGGTCATTTAATAAATCTACTCGATATTTTTATAGAAATGAAAAAAGGCCTCTTAGGTCATACTGGTTATAACTTTCTCCGACGAATCACTTTCTTAGACAATTTGGGCTTAACTTATACGGAACTAGCGTTAAATAGTACAAACGTGAAAAACTTTTTGAAGGAGCGGAATCACTTCGACTTGGTGATTATTCAACATTTCAAAAGCGACGCCTATAACGGATTTTGTCATCGCTATAAGGCGCCTTGCATTGCAGTTAGTCCGCTGCCAGTACCAAGCTGGTTTAGCAATAAAGTGGGACTTTCGGCTCCTTCATCGTATGTCCCACAGCTTACGGTGAGTTACGGGAGCAAAATGGATTTCGTGCAACGATCATTCAACTCATTTGTCTCTCTGCTCGAAGAAATCTCGCATCGCTTCTACTTGTATCCAGCACATAATCGTTTACTACAAACGTATTTCCCTGGCGCTCCACACTTGGACGACCTGTACCAGAACACATCCCTAATTCTTTATAATGGGCACGTAAGCGTAAGCGAGGTGTGCCCGAATATGCCCAACACAATTGACATCGCAGGTTATCACGTCGCTACCCCAAAAGGACTTCCTGACGACTTGAAAAAGTGTTTGGACAATGCAACTGATGGAGCCATTTACTTTAGCATGGGATCCAACTTGAAGAGCAGCAATTTCCCTAGCGACCTGAGAAACACAATGCTGGACGCATTTGCTCAACTGAAGCAAAAAGTCTTATGGAAGTTCGAGGATGATTTGGTAGATCAGCCTGACAATGTCCTAATCCGCCCGTGGTTCCCACAACAAGAAATTTTGGGTATGATGCAGATCCTGCGATTGTGAATACCTTTGTACTTGTAGCTCATCCAAACGTTATCCTCTTCATAACACACGGTGGTCTCCTCAGCACAATTGAATCGGTTTATTTTGGCAAACCGATCTTGGGACTGCCCGTATTCTCAGATCAAGGCCTAAACTCGGCACGGGCGGAAGATGCCGGTTATGGCAGGTTTATTCCTTTCGGAAAAGTGAGTGGCGAAAATTTTCGCGAAATTTTAAACGAAATGATTCAAAATCCCCGGTAAGTGGGTGTCCTGTCTGCATTAGCTTAGTTTAATCTTGCAGGTATATGAGTAACGCGAAGGCTAGGTCGAGGATTATGCACGATCAACCACTTCCCCCAATGGAAAGGGCTATATTTTGGATTGAATACGTTTTACGTCATCGCGGAGCGCCCCATCTGAAATCACCCGCTTTGTCTTTAAATTGGTTTCAATACTTTCTGCTCGATGCCATCTTGGCGTTTGCAGTTTGTTGTTGGCTCACTGTGTTTGCACTTAGAAGATTGTTGCAACATTTTAATTTCACTACAAAGAAGCTAGAGGAAAGTTAAGTGCAAGTGCCTACATAAATAAATGTATTCAACCAACAGGTGCTTTAAGTTGAGACATTGGTATTGGAAATGATCGTGTTAATAATTTACTTACTTAAACAACTCATAAAATAATTATTACAAAGGTTTAGCGTGTTAAAAAGTTATTTTTCGATAGGATAGGCTGTCGAGATGTCGACGCATTTTTGCAAATTTATTTAGAAAAAGGTAACTTTTAATGTCACTTTGTCCGGCTGGCTGGCTGCAGTAAATGCGGGTCCGTAGAAAAACGCTTGTAGCAAGACGAGGAATGTACATGTACCTACCGGGGCCGTGTAATTAACATTAACTTTAAGAATGGGGCTACGTCGCCGACATCTGAGCGCCATCCTCGAGCGTGATATACTAATGTGGTGATTTCTCAGGTTTTTTTTATCTTCTTTTACAGTTTAGACCCGATTGTTTTCAAATTGATGTCGTCGGAAAGATCTTGTAAACGCGCAAAGCTGCTAAGTGACAGATTGTTGTTTTTTCCGCGGGGCGAAATTAGCCACCTTTTGCAAGGCGCGCGTCTTCGAGGGATAGGCGACTATGGGCGTTCAAAGGTTTCTTCGAGTTCGAATCTCGTATCGCCAACAGAAGCTGACAAAGGGAATGTGGTAACCTTCGGCAAGATCTTACTGATCGTGGAGACAAAACTTCAAACGCGAGTTGCGGATAAATGGGACGTCGGAAGTGGATACCGACAAAGGGAATGTGGTGCCCTTCGACAAGATCTTATTGATTGTGGAGCATTGGATGCTCGAAACAATACCAGAGTGCTAGAAGTTAAAACTCCAACGGAGAGCATACAATTGCAGTGTGAGGGACGTAAAGAAACGCTTCCCATTTTCTCTGGTGGGTATTGAAATCATATCTTTGAGATATTGTGGCCGAAATCCATCAATTCCCGCAGTAAATCCATTAGAAAAGTTAGCGATAGATTTTTCAGTAACCCGAAACGGTTCAGTAGATTCGTCAGGTGGGTTTGGAATTTGGAAAAATTACAGATCACGAAGGAGCAGAATGTTTCTTTTGTAACTGGAGTAGAATGTTATTATCTTGAAGTGCTAGATCATCCGAAGGTGATAAAATTGTATATATAGGCAAAATCACAGATCTACCGCTTCATACGAAAGGTGTTCGTGAGTATGTTTGGCGATAAAATTGCGCGTTTCAAGGAAAGCGCGGGCCGTTACAGCGATAACCGGGAACTCGACTGTTGGGTCTTGAGGCCATCATGACACAATTAAGGCAAGTGTAAGGGAGTAAATTTGCGCCATCGGATTGGGTAAGTGCCGGTTTGTGTTCGTTTCGTATTTTATACTGGGCACAATTATACAGTGCGTTCAAGATAAGAAGGTCACCTCAATATCTTTCATTTGGCGAGATACAAAAAATTAGTCAAGTATATTTTTATATCTGCCATTACGATCTATCTGATCGCGACCAATCGTAGATGAAGCAGCAATTGTCGATGGAAATTACAGTGCAGTACAACGAAACGATAACGATAAAAACGATAAAAAGAAAAGAACGGAAATGTATAACTTCCCTAGAAGCACAGGTGAATCCCGGCCAAAGTAATTATACAGAATTCCCAAAGTATGAATCCAATCGGCAGAGATTAATATATTCGGAAGATGGCAATTAGAATTCCATGCGTTGTACCTTACGCTTTCAGCTGTTTTTTTAAAGGACGTGTACTTCGATACGGCTTACGAAGAAAAAGAAATGACCCAAAAATCAAGGCGCTGGCAATCTGCGCGGAAAATTGCGCCATCAATAGATGGAACCATCCAACAAATCGCTTCAAAAGTGACGGAGGTTTTTCAACATGTAATAAACAATAATAATGCTTCGTAATGGAGAAAATAAATCGTTACAGTATAAAGAAAGACGTTAAATTTATCTCGACCGTTCTAAGGAATAACTGAGGTCAATGCGGTAATTGCATTCTACATTTCGCAGTGGAAAGAACGGTACTTTCCACTGCACTGGGATCTGCCCAACGGTATTTGATCATTTTATTGTTAATTCGGTTCCAAGACAGTACAAGAATCATTTTTTGCATAAAACAACCTCTGGATTTTGGATTGTTGCCGGGTTTTAGAGAGGGGCACCCTCGGAATTTGCGGTTCATTTGGCGTTATATGTACCTTGTTTAACATATATTTTTATTCAAGTGTTCACACTTAATCTAATGACATTTTCGTGTGTATCCCCTAGTTATAAGTAATGTCAGTTGCATTGTACATTTTCAATAGCGCCGCCTCCTTATCACTTAGTCACTTTTACGTTTTGGTAAATAAATACGAAAATCTGTATAGTTAGGTATATAAAAACCACACCAAACGCGGCACAGAAAACCATGACATCTACCAAGTAGTACTGGTACCACTTCAAAGTTACACCAGAAGACCTTAGGTGAGGAGCTCCTTTATGACGTACAACGTATTCGACCCAATACATAGCATTTTCCATTGCACTTTGGGGTCGGTCGTGCATAATTTTCATTTGTTTCTTGGCATTGGTAGAATATCTGTAAAAAATATCAATACTATCTGATGCTGCATATACAGACTACCTGGGATTCGATAGCATCTCATGTATGTTATCATAAAAATTCTCCTCACTCAAGTCTTGGAAAGGAATGTATCTACCGTAACCTCTTGCCTGGGAAAGTGCAGCATTCGACACCTGATCAGCAAATACCGGTATACCAAGCATCGGTTTGGCATGGTATAGTGACTCAATTGTGCTAAGTAGTCCGAAGTGGGTAACAAACAGGACGACATTGGGATGAGCTATAAAAACACCGATTCTTACGCTTTATCGTCAGAGTAACATACCCAAAACTTCTTGCTGGGGAAACCAATGGCGGGTCAGTACGTTTTCGCTTTTGTTTGGAAGGCGAACTCCGTCCCACTTCCACAAAACCTTTTGTTTAAGTTTAGAAAATGTCTTCAAAAAGATATCCCTTTTGGCTACATCTAAATACTTGGAAGGCAAGTTAGATCCCATGCTGAATAAAATGGCACCGTCTACAGCTTGGTCTAGGTATCTCTGCAAATCTTCGGGTAATTCGTTAGAGGTGCTCACGTGAAAGCCGGCGATATTGATAGTGTTGGGCGTGTACTGTATGGCTTCACTCACACTTGTGTGGCCATTAAGCAAGACTAGTGATACGTTATAAATTAGGTCGTCTAAATGGGGCGCCCCCGGGAAGTACTTTTGCAGTAAACGATTTTGATGGGGGTAAAAATATAAATGAAGGGAGAGTTTAGTTAATACATGCACGAGTGCGTTATAAGATCTTAGCCAAATATTCATTTCACCAGTAAGCGCTAAAAACAGCTCGGGAACATAGGCAGGCGAAGCTATACTTCCCACGTTGTCCCGAAAAAAGCTAGGCGATGTTACCGAATTGAACATAACGCAAGGCGCTCCATAATGATAGCAAAAACCGTGGAAGGCGTCGCTCTTTAGGTATTGAACTATAACTAGATCGAAGCTATTTTGTTCTTGCAAAAACTGCTTTACATTTGTATCATTCAAAGTCATCTCAGTAAACTGAATGCCGAAAGAATCTAACCAAATAGTTTTCTCGAAGATATTGCGCGTGGGAACTTCAAAAAATATGCGCTGGTTTTCTACAAATTTCAGAAGTTAATGTGAAATCTACAAATCACTAACCTGTAGATGCGGAGGCTGCGTTTGCCAGGACTATTTGCCTAAAATTTGCCATTGGCCGATTGTCCTCAAATGGTATTATAACCGTCACGTCATGGCCTCTGAGTGCGAGTTCCCTAAAAAGTCGGTCACAGAGCTTGAAATCGCTACGTGATGGTAGTGGATAGACCCCCAAGATACGGGCACTGTCCACAGTATTTACAATTACTAAAAAACAGATAATTATACTATAAAGCATCGTAAGAGACAGTAAAAATCAACTAAAAATAATATAATACCCGTACATAAGGATAAGATAAGCAGTTCGGGTGTATTACGAAATCTGGCCAGTGGCCTATCTAAAGGTGCGTACTCACTTGCAACAAAATGCCCCGATCAAACCAATCGCGCCGCGCGCGCTGTAACAAATTTGTCGTCCGTACGTTGACCCAATCAGAATAGAATGCGCCAAACATTTTCCAATTTTGATGGGAACACATCAAATACCGCAAACTATACAAAGAGCCCAAATTTCCCCCGCAAAAAGTTTGTCGGAATCTATACAGCGCGCGCGGCGCGTTTGGTTCGTTCGGGGCATTTTGTAGCAAGTGAGTACACACCTTAATGTTTAATTCTACCCTTAACATCGCGCTAGTCAAGCACTAACGAAATATTACGTTCCAGTAGTTAGTGCTTCGTTAGTGCTTGATTGTGCACGAAAAAGTAACCCGGCACGTCCACCCCTATTTGAGGTACAGGGCATGGCCATTCATCTATAATGCGCCACCGTATGATAGTTTTACCAAAATCTATTTTTTATGTTCATGTAGGACTATTTCCATTAGTAAAATTGTTCAAAAAAGGGCAGTGAATTTTAAGTGCACATTTTTTCCTAAAATGGTGGCCATTGAAATATTTCAAAACTAAATAGCTAAATCGCTATTTTGAAAATAAAATAGGTTCAGTGGTTATATTTTTATAGTTTAATCTTTGTATTTTTTAAACATGTTTGCAATTTCAATAAAATAACACTTTTTAAATGAAAATTCGAGTTTCAATCGCCATCTTATAGTTACTTGGGATTTTGAATATGCTAAAATAGACACTTCTGACTGTACCTATCATGCAAAATGAATCATTTGTGTTGCAATTTTGCCCAAATTATGATCTTTACTACACTATACCCTTTCTTCCCGTCCGTTCCCCAGAATAAATATTATATTCGATGATGTTGGCTCCTAGCGATTCCACAATGAGCCTTGTGCCACTGAAAAGTCGTTGTGAATTCCAGTTCCTTTCAAAAGTATTCGAATACTTTCAAAGGTATTCTAATACTATCAAAGGTATTCGAATACTATGAAAAGTATTCGAATACTTTGAAAAGTATTTCATTGCCTTACTTTGAAAAGGATTCGAATACAATAAAAAGTATTCAAATACTTGTCACTCAAATACATTATAGTATATTAAGTATGGAGAACGGTAAGGAATTTTTACCGTTCGAAGAGAATTGTTTGGAGGAGGAGCGAAGCGACGACTCCAA
>NW_022170738.1:24877556-24926872 GCF_008802855.1 Photinus pyralis | reverse complement strand
ATTTCTTTTTAAATTCTTTTTAAATTCGTGAAGGCAGTCTCCAAATATATCCAACTGTGGTGGTAATTCATTATATGTGCGCAACATACTAATTAATGGTGAATGTTTGAGGACATTTGTACGAGCGTATGGGATATGATATAATGATCTTGACCGACTGGAGTATGAATGGGTGATAAATCCAATTTGACTGAGCAATCCACTATCATATGTGAAACCTCGAAGAAGCTTATAAAGGAAAGTTAGCTGTAGTATTTTTCTCCTGGTATTCAAACTTTTTAAATCAAACATTGCTAACATCGCACTACTTGACGTCAGATACGTGTAATATCCATGTGTTTTAAAATATAAATGTCTTAAAAATTTGTGTTGAATTTTTTCGATATTGTAACTGTGAATACTGTAGTGGGGGTTCCACACCGTCGTTGCGTACTCTAAATTAGATCTCACTAGTGTCACATATAATAGCTTCAATGTGGAAATTGACGTGAAATACTTACTCTGTCTAATTATCAACCCAAGATTGCGATACGCCTTGCTCGTTATGGCGGCATAGTGAAGTGTGTACGTCAGTCTATGGTCAAACACTACCCCCAGGTCGCTGTATGTAGACACCCGTTTCAAGTTCACGCCATTAAGAGAATAGTCATAGGCGATGTAATGTTTCCCACGCGTAAACGTTAGTGTTACGCATTTTGAGACATTAAAAGATAGCTTATTTAGGGTCATCCACTTATTAACTGAAGTTATATCATTTTGAAGTCCCAGCGCATCTTGATTATTTTTAATTACCTTAAAAAGTTTGAGATCATCCGCATATAACAATATCTCAGACTCCTGTACACAATTCACGACATCATTGACAACAAGATTAAAAAGTGCAGGCCCAAGTATCGAACCCTGCGGTACACCTGAAGTAACTGTATACTCCCTAGATTTGTGCCCTTTATACCAAACATATTGACTACGGTCAAGCAAGTAAGATTTTAACAGTAAAACCACGTTATATGATACCCCATATTGTATTAACTTGGACAAGATAACGGAGTGATCCACCTTATCAAACGCCTTCGTCAAGTCTGTAAAAATTGTATCCACCTGATTACCTTTGTCCAAGTTTCTTGAAATGAACTGTGTAAAATTAATGAGGTTTGTAACCGTAGATCTTCCCGAGACAAAACCATGTTGCTTAGAAGATAAATGCGGAATTAATTTCTTGAATATGTTGTTGTGCAAGACTATTTCAAATATTTTTGATGGAGCTGACAGCAAGGCAACCGGGCGGTAGTTCGAGAAGAATCGACGGTTACCGCTTTTATGTATTGGAATTATTTTTGAGCATTTCCAGACTTCCGGAAATGTATTAGAGGCTAGGCTTTTGTTATATATTATGGATAGTGGTAATGCTAGTAATTCTTTGTATCCCTTAAAGAAGTATTGTGGCAACAAGTCTGGGCCCGTTGAACGCTTACAATTTAAGTGCTTAATAGCACCTAATACGTCATTTGGGGAAACTTCTACTAAATCAAGTGCCACGTTCCAGGGTTCACAGTTTGTAGTAGAAATTGCAGCTTCGACGTCATATTGATTTGGCGCGGGTAGATATACAGATTCAAAAACTTCCGCAAATTTATCAGCTATTTCATTTCCCATCTTAATAACTGCGTTTCCGCACAGCATATTGTTTTCGAGATCTACATGTTGTCGCATATTATTTATGAAAGACCAGAAACGATTTGGATCGGAGTGAATGTTGGATTCTACTTGTGCTATGTAATTTTTATGAGCCAATGAGATTCGTTTTTTCACGTCTGCCCTCAAGTGGCTAAATTCCAAATAGGTATCTACTGATCGTGGATCATTACTAGAATGTAGGCGTTTGTATTTTTTAAATAGCTTACTTTTTTGCTTAATACTTTGAACAATTTCCGCTGTAAACCACACAGGATATGGGGAACTATTCCTAAACGGTTTTTTTGGACAATGTTGGTCCAATATTCTATATAAAATCTTATAAAAAATATTAGTAATTTCATTAACGTCACCTATATTATTTAAGATTGTCCAATCTACTTCCGCTAAGCTATAATAAATTTGCAAGAAGTCTGCCCGGTATAAATTGTAATACTGCCCATCAGTTATACAGTTAGCGGATTTAGAATGTTTTAACTTGCATGATACATGGAGTACTGGGTGAAATTTGTCTACTGCCACAAGAGAGTCATCCCATGGTGAAACATCAATTATTGTAATATTACTCAATACGAGATCCAATGTTCGTCCCAAATTATTAACAACGTTATTCTTACTACTTAAATTATTAAAACAAAGAAAGTTATATAACTCTCTACAGTAATTATCTCCAGATTCTAAATTCTGATTAACTCCAGAAATTTTAAGGTTGAAGTCTCCAATAATACATAAATTTTGCCTTGAAAGATCTGGAATTTCATTTATCCTATCATAAAAATGGCAATATGTATCCACACTACTATTGGGACGAAGATATATAGCACAAACATAACGTGGTGCTAGTGCAGAGCTCTTCGTCAACAGGAAAAGCCTTCTACAGTTGGTCATGGACTGAAGATATCCAATCATCTTCTCGGAAAATGATCGGAGGACTGCTAACCTAACTCCTTTTTGGCCAAAACTCAAGGCTTGCGTAAACTGATAAGGTTACTGCTGCCTTTTCAGTGCGTGTCGTGCTCTTATACTTCTCGGTTTCTAAGAATATTTTCATTAGCTTTGTTTACCCACGTGGATATCCTTTCCTATTTTCCTTTGTTGTTTTTCCAATTTTTCTCCTATTAATTAAGTTTTCGGTCTGCTTGGTCATCAACTGAATATTGTTGGTACCGAATTGGTGGGAATCCCCCTCTAACTTATTCCTTGTATATTGGAATTTGTATTCCCTCTGTAGTAACATCCTCTGACACTCTGACACTTCTTCGTTGAATTGCTGTTTTGTCGCTTATCCACATTATGATCTCTGTTACTGGAACCGACGTGCTCGCGGGCAGTAAGGTATATTTACAACATATTGCTGACTGCAATGACAAACGGTCACTGAGCTCCCCACAAAATACCTGTCCAGTTAGCTCAAAATAAATCAACCTTTAATAATTTTTCCGTGTACACGTCGGGGATTCAGTTTAAAGAAAAATCCTAATGTTAACTTTAAATTTTATTAATTTGAAAGACACGATCCGGTAATTCCAAAGAATTAACTACACAAATTTTAATTAACACCTGACATAATTCTTGCGCGCGGCCAGAAAAGTCTGACATGAAAAAACACTCTATCTGGGTCGCACTTTGGGTTCGATTAAACACAGTCAATTAGTTCACAAAGACAACAAATTATTCCGCAAAACATAAGAAGAAATTAAAACAACGTATACCACGCACGCAGTCGTGCGACAGACAATTAAGCGAAGAAATTCTAATTACTTACAGTTCTCCAATAATCCAAGAAATCTGCCCGTAACAATTTTGCGATATTCAGACACACTTAGAACTGACACAAACACACGCTGACAGCTTCAGGAACTTCAACGTCTGTTTGATTAAACTGGATTTTGATGCCAAAAAAACTGGCTTGTTGAATTTAGTGACTTTTCGAACGATAGGACACTTTTACCTTTAATTAACGACAAACCTTGTGGAAAGGCATCACACTATGCAACAACTGCCTGGTTTATTCAATCTCGAACTACTTTTTCCGTTAACGGACAAAACCCTATCACTCACTTTACGACGCTATAACTTAAGTCTCTCAATACAATTATTTAACTTCTTAACAAGTCAATTATAATCAATGTTAATTACGTCTCTAACTAAACAAAGAGTGTCGACTGTCCAAAATAACTGCGTAATCAAAATCACTCTCCACTTACGCGGGAACCGCGCACGTCTTCGTAAAATACCTGCAAATTCTTATTAGAACCGTGTGTGCTTTAATTAAATTTAGTTCCACAATAAAACTTCTGATCATAAACGACCAGATAAAACTTTTATAAATCGCGCAAAAAATTCGACCAGATGTGTCTTATTTCTAGTACCTTATCAAAATTGAACAATCCACTTAACCGAAAAAATTAAAACGAAAATTAAACATTTACATACAAATTCAAACGAAACGATCACACTTAGTTACGTAAAAACTCACCAGATTTTCTTTAACAAATATTGAGACATTTCACATACAGGGTGGCCTAACCTTATTAAAGGTGCTAAGATGTAGTTTACACAACAATATTTACATGAATTGTTTACAATTCCTACACTATACATAGAGCTCGCGGAGTGATAGCGCCAAGATCGAGTGTCGGAGAGGGAGGGAATATGAAAGTGGCGGACCTTGCTCGCAAAGTACTTGAGTCAAACTCACAGCTTCAGGAGCTACCGGGCTCCTTCTTCGGGGCTGCTTTTAAAAACCGACCCTGCCATGGCGTCTGTGACGTCTATCGATCGGTGTTGGTCTTTGGGTGCACGGCACCTATTGGTCGCCTCCGGTAACAATTTGCCCTCGCTCTAGAGAAGTTGCGCGTGGAGTTGTCACTGTAGTGGTAGATTCAGTTCGTGTACGTGGATCTTCATTAGGTCGTTTCCTCATCTGATCCGGTAGGAGTTCCTGCCTATCACGGTTTCTATGACGTATGGTCCTGTGTATTTCAGATGGAAGTTTCCGTGGTCACTGGATCTCTCCATTTTCCTGTCGTAGTATTGGGTGCGGGCTGATTTGTAGTTTGAGTAGCGGTTGCGATATCAGGCTTGATGCTTGATGACTGTCTGTATGGTGTTCTCCCGAGCTTCTCCCTAGCAATGCACGTGGCTTGGGGTGCCTCCGTGGCGGCGTTTTTCCTGGTGCGCAAGAGCATTATTGGTAGTATTGTTGCTCAGGTGCTGGGGTTCTTCCCTATGAGATGAGTGCAGAGTCTTTTTTAGGGGAATTTTTCGAAAGAAAAAAAATCCCCTTATGTGATGGCTTTGTCTGTCTCTATGACCGTCTGTTCCGCGTCTAACTCGAGAACTAAAAGAGACAGCGATGTCAAACCTTCGCCAATTAATTTCTAGGAGTTCAAGGATTGAATATGAGCCGGATTAAAAGTCTGGTTTTGATAGCGAAGTCGCAGAAAAATCCCCTAATGAAAATCGTATGTGATTCTTCGTATTTATCTTGTTTTTTCCTGGTTACGGCATTCGAGGGGGTTTTCTTAAGCATGCCATGGGCTTTACCCAGTGTAAGTTTTCCAATTTTCGGAGTTCCGCGTCCCATGTCATCGAGGTGAAGTGCGGTCTGATATTATTCCTCGGGAAGCCTTAACGTACGAAGACCTCGTGCTCTAGGATGGCGGTTACGAATGCTCCCGTTATCCCCACTGTGATGACAAGTATTTGGGGGTACTGTAGCGTTTTAGAGGGGCCCATAATGTCCACCGAAACTGCGAACTGTTGAACCGGGAATCTCTTTACTGCGGTGTAAACCCGACATCGCTGTGGCCGTGGTCTCGAGCGAGAGTATGCATCTGATTCGCCGTTTTGATGTGGGCAACCCTCTATTACGACGTGTAACTTTCTTCAGTGTTTGTCTGTTGGTTAGTTATTTCGCTACTCTTCCCAAGCCCGAATTAATGTCTGGGCGACGTGGTTGGTCCATTGGCTATGTTGCTACTTCTACGTTTGATATCGCTGGGCCGGTTCGGGGACTAGCCTTGGGTCCAGATCCGGGTTTGTTTCCTCAGGGACTGTTTGCGGATTATGGAACAAGTGGTCGGCTAGTTCGTTTTTGTCCCCGGCACCCATCTCGTCAGTTCGCTCCTGACAGCTGTAGCAGGTAGCCACTTTGCCGTTGCAAAAACTTGGTTTTGAATTTGTATTTTGTTCGACAAAGAAAAATGTATACATATACCGCTTCATAGCGAACGTGAACTAAAGTAAGTCTGGCGATAACAAGCAATACCGAGAAACGTATTGGAGAAAGCGAGCGCGGTTGCTATGATCTTTTCGGGCCTAGAAGTTGAGTTTATTGCATTTGAGCCGGCCCGAAAGGTGGGTTTTCTATTGGTTGTTAGGGCACGACAGTCGAGGTGATTCCGGGTGAAATTCAAATGGCGAGAGAAGTGAGAGATGGGTGATTCTAAGCTGATTTTCGCGACCGTACACGTACCAATTTGGGAACGCTAATTATAAACCGAACGATCACGTATAAATACCGGTATGTGAAAAAAAGATTCCCTGTCGACATTTTTGGTTGCGTTGCGGGAAATATGTATGAAGATTTGCGGTTGGAATTCCGGAATAGGACCGTGTAATTAGTGATTGAAGTTTATCCGAGTAGTCGTAAATCATTAGCAGTTAAACTTTAGGTAAAACATATTAACTTCTAAGATTCGAGTACGCCATGGAGGAACATTTAAATAGATTCGGATTTGTGACAAATAGCTAGTTACCTGCAATTTTATATGATTGTTAATAGACAAATTACAGTAAATTCCGGAATTGAAAAACCTTTTTTTGTACACGCTCCCAATAAACGTCCGTAAAATGAGTAATTTCCGGAATTAATCCCAAAAAAGTGTGTTTTAGGTACTTGTAACAAAAATAGCTATTTAGCATCCTGATTTTTACGAGGTCTTTTAATTTACGAGTGGTAAAATATACGCGAAGGAATATTTTCGAGTCGGAGAACCGCTTTTCAAATAAAAAATGGAATGAAATAAACTGGCATTAAACTCATTATGATAGTAACTAAGCCGTTACACAGCCTTCGTCCGGTGTAACCATAGCAGGGCGCAGCTGCCGGTGGGCACAATGAAGTGGCGATCTTCGACATAGGGCCTGTATCGTTTGATTGCCCAAGTTACTGTTAGGCACTGCTGTTCGTATACGTGGTACCTAGATTGTGTTAGGGTCAGTTTTGTACTCGTGCAGCTAATGTTCTGCGTTTTGCCTGGTCCGCCCACTTGATACAGTACAACGACCATGCCTCTGCTGCTGGTGTCGGTCTGGAGGACAGTGGCTGTGGTAGCGCGGTTTTCATCTGGTAATGCTCAATCTGCCGTGGCGGCGATCAAAATGAGTTCGTTCTTCAAGAGATCGTTCAGTTGGCTCTGTAGTTTCACTCAGCGGAGTATGCGCTTTTCCGTCCTTGTTTTTAACCGTTATGATTGCAGATGCGTAAGTGGACGTCCTTCGCTCGATGATTTGGCCAGCGAGCATGGTTTCGACTTCTTGTTTTATGGGGAGCTTTCTTGTGCAAGGGCGTACAGTGAGCCAGATATAGTACATGGTGGATGTGGTGGCGCTCTTGTAAAAGTTGTAGGTTTCAATTGTTTCTACTTCCAGGAAAAGGTTCTACCAGTTAAGCGACATAGCAACGACTACCAGCTACATCAATTCTCCAGATATACAGGGTGACAATTTGAAAACTTACCACCCCCCATATCTTAGTAAATAAACGAGATATTAAAAAAAATCAAGAAATCCGATTCGTAATTCCGGAGGGGATCACAATGACATAGTTGGCGAGCACCCCTCACACCCCCCTGCGCCCAGCCCCCAGACTTTTAAATCTTAAATAGTGACCCCATGTGTGATACGTCGTTGGAAAGCTCTGAAAAAATGCTTTCCAACCATACCAAATAGCATTACATTTAGGTTAGTAATTATCGTGCAAATCTAAAAATAAACTAATATGATACATTTGAAATCTGTCGTATTTAAAACGCAACCGGCGAACATAG
This sequence comes from Photinus pyralis, assembly GCF_008802855.1. NCBI lineage: Eukaryota > Metazoa > Arthropoda > Insecta > Coleoptera > Lampyridae > Photinus > Photinus pyralis. The sequence goes on along the minus strand of NW_022170738.1, from coordinate 24,919,124 downwards.
ACGAACTAAGACAGAGAATAATTCAAGAATGTCGAAATATTGCAAAACCAACATTTGAAAAGGTTCGACAAAAGTTTGAGAATAGATTATAACTGGCGATCAAAAATGAGTTGCTGTCGAGTCGGCTTTGGAAGTTCAAGTTAAATACGATTTTCCATGTTTATTTTTTGATTTGCACGATAATTACTAACCTAAATGTAATGCTATTTGGTATGGTTGGAAAGCATTTTTCAGAGCTTTCCAACGACGTATCACACATGGGGGGTCACTATTTAAGATTTAAAAGTTGGGGTGGCTGGGGCGCAGGGGGTGTGAGGGGGTGCGTCGCCAACTATGTCATTGTGAGTCCCCCTCCGAATTACCGAAACGGATTTTGATTTTTTTAAATATCTCGTTTATTTACTAAGATATGGGGGGTGGTAAGTTTTCAAATTGTCACCCTGTAGGTACTTAGAACGCATGGTCTTTATACCATCGTCACAAAATTCAGTGCCTTTCTGTTACACGGTGCACTTTAGAACTACACGACGTCTACATAAAATACAGACTACAAGCGTCATATATAAAGCCACGGTTCAGACGGCAGTTTGTTAATTGGTGGTTCTGATAATGACCTTCAGTGCACATAATTAAATAAAAAATGTAGGTCGATCTTCAAATTTATAACGACGAATTTGATTGGCGCACGGCTGTACTGTTAGCAGACGGCCAGAAAAAGCATCTTTCAATATGTATTTAAAGGGAAGGAAAATTTCACCCTCTGATTGAATTCATTTAACGATTACTCAAATAAAACTTGCATCGTTATGAGATTCGTTAAAGTAAACCGATCTTCTCTGTTTTCGTTCCTATCAAAAAATAATTAAAGTGAACGCGAAGCAACAGTGTTTCAGCTCGATTACGTCTCGTTTAAAAAGGCATTTAAACAAACCCGACTTAATTAGTTATTCTATAGAAAACGTCTTGTGCGTTATACTCTGCCTAATTGATTTCTGTTATACTCGTGTCGGAAAATTAGTACGGAAGATTAGTTTATTCTGTAAACTGAATTTTGAGTGATAATTTTAGAAAAAAAATAAGACACACTTTGCATAAGTGAATAAAAGGACCACCCAGTGCCGAACATTTAAGGGTATGCAAGGACAGGTTTATTTTATTTTCAAGAGGAGCATACCGCACTACTATAAGGGTCGTTCCATTACTTCGTTAAAGAGGGTTGAAATACCAAGTGCATATGATTAAATCTATTAAATTTTAAATTGTGGGAATCTTTTCCGTCGACAAGCCCACGACTATCAACTTTAAAGACTGCTCTAAACGACGCACGCTAGTAACTCGTACTCGTAGGGGTCGCTAACACCTAATACTGGTCGTATCGTATAAATTGAACTTCTAGTACTTCAAAAACAGAATTCGCAACATTAAAACTTTTCTGAACCTAACTTCGCTAATTAAAAATTCAACATTCAAGGGAAAAACGAAAAAATTAACCCCCTCTAGGTGGTTTCTATTTAAAATATCGAAACATTTCAACAGTACGAAGGTGCCGATTCCTGAAAGGTTTATTTTTAAAGTTTAAATGATAAATTTTTAATTTATTGACCCTTAAAGGCATGATAATCAATTGAACATACAAATAGTTTACTAGCTTTACTAGCGTATTTCCAAAAGGTCGTTGAATTGTGAGAAATCAATGGGTGGAAATTGTACTTCTCCAAAGATAGCGGCTTGGTTCTCTTTCGGGAATTTTCAAAAGATTTCACAATATACGCAATCGTATGAAAGGCAATTTTGATAATGGAGATTAATTAACTGCGAGTAAGTGTGAAATCTGAGGTTGGCTTAATTCACACCTTCCACATTCCTAAACTTAGAGTCCACAAGGCAAATACACGCTGATTTTTCGATTTTCGCTGTTTATTTCATCCGTTTGTACAAATTAGCGCTGTTCGTGTATTACATTACTTTCTTGGAGTTTACATGACACGCTTTGATTGCGGGTTCTAACCGCAAAAAAATCTCTAGCGCCAACTATTCAAAAAATCGACTTATCGATCCAAAAACCACATACGGTAATTTTTGATTTGCTCTACTTCAAGTTTCGATTGCTTAAATTGAATTAATTATCCCCCATAATCAGGGATGATTTTTCTTTTTTACAGTCATTTTTTATCGCGTCTTCAACGAAAACCCGTTGACACTGCTATAATTCTGCAGGTGGCGGACTTAATTAATTTATGATCACGCAAACTTGTCGCTTTCACGACCCAACTGCTTAACCTATTTCTGACCGCGAACTTCCATGGACGCTCTCCTGCTTTCTTCAACTTCAAAAAATACGCCCCAAAATGACCAATCGGATTCATCTCTTTTTTACCAATCCGGCCTTTAGAAAAGCAAATTTGCCAGAACTTTCAGCGGGATGCTTTGATGGACCAGTGTCCTAGTAAACATTCCGCACGAGGCTGCATAATGACGTGATAACGAAGCGGATTTGGCTCATCAAAACAATCGCGTATATCTAATTAACTTTTTCTTATATCGTGACTTCTTGCCTCCGCCAAGCTTTCACGAGCAATTAACAGTCAGCGCCGTACCCAGGAACTAATCGCCAAAAAATTTACACCGCAAAATTTTGAAGAAACCTGCTTTCTGAGACCACTCCTTATATTTTGTAATATTCAATCAAAAAAATCGCGCAACCCCAAAGAAATTTCAACTCCCGACGTATCTTGGAAGGAACATTTTCTACGCCACTGGTAGATTGTAAGACAAGAATTTAATTTTTGATTTGTTTATTAACTTTTTGTTTTTTAGTAATATTTCGTACCTGTGACCGTTATTGAGAAAAAATAAAATAAAAATCAATTTTCGTAGTTAGCTAACCGAAATTATAATTCTTAAAATGGTACAGTAGGCCCTGGATTTATTGCGATAATCTCTTGTATTTATTAGTTTTGAGAGTTGTACCTTGTGTTTTTATATATTTTTAAACTAAATGATTAAAGTGTAAAGTGTTCGGTCGAACTATAACACCCTGTAGATTGGTCACGACGCGTTTGCGTATCTATATTTATATGAACTTTTAGTCATAAAATAATTCAAAATATTATACCCTTCCGTATTTACATCACATTTGGGAACGCCCTGTATATACGTATAAGTGCAGATATTCCATAGAGTTATTTCCTAAAAAATGAAGCCGAGACGAGACATACGAGTATACCTAACCGGAAACTGCACAATTGTTAAGCACGAACTGATAATAATTAATTCCAATCAATGTTAAATAAAATTGTCTCCAAAATTGAATAACGTTTCCTCGCAAATACAGCTCGATATTCAAAATTATTGATTAAATTTGACTCCAAAGTAATGCCTGAAGGGCCTCCCTCTGCTCATTACTACTACTAACACTAATAAACTGCAAACAAACAACGACGTTAACCGTTACAATTACGATATCGCTTTAAGATACGTTTTACAACAACACAGAGGAAGAAAGGTAAGCCCTTGCTTGTTATATGCCTCGGTTAAATCCTGTTATTCCAATTCATATCTAATGCCCAAGTGTTGCTATGGCAGGTGAAATCGGGGATGACTTAACTGGCTGCTTTCCAAGATGGCCGTCATTTAAACGATAAGAGCGAACCGGTACAGATCCTAATTACGATGGTAATTTGTACAGGAGTAATCTCTTGTAGTTGGCATACCCTCGAACTGGGACTGGTATTTTTTAACAGGAGTACCCAAGAACCCCCTAAGGTACTGCATAAAACACCCACCTCTACCTCCAATCCCACCTATCTCTAGTCCACGAGAGGGCGTGCAATACCTGCGGGTCAAATTTGCGTGGATAAATCTCCTCGATAGGTGGAGCCCCCTATCAAACTGTTTTAGATGTTACGGGGGTTCTCCGACAAGGAATAATACCTTGACAATAATAACGAGTTTTTCAAAATGGAGAAAATAAATCTTTACAATGTTTGCCCCCGTTTTTTTCACATCCAAAATAATGTCTAATTTTTTAAAGAAACTTGCTCAGGTTGTTTAAATCAACTATCGATTACACGTTATGCGTATTTGTAATTTTTAGTCTTTTCTTAGTACGCACCAGAGAAAGATCGATGCGCATCAATGAATTTGAAATTTTACTCGAGCATTTTTTTTGCAATACGACGGCTTTCACCTAAATAATCTCAAAGATTTATGTCTGTTTTCTTTTGTAAGACTGAAATTCAAAAGCCTTTCCTGTGGGATTTTTTCCAGCCCCTACATTGTTAAATACCAAGCAATCGATTGATTTCGCGACAATTGCAATGGCGAAGCCCGGACGGTAAGACCACCCCGGGCGGCGTGAGTAACAATGACTCACTTAATTTAATACACCATATACAAGGGAATTTCTCTATTTTCATAACTATTGGCGATTTGATTTATTTTATTGTAAAAATGCTACAGTATAGTGAATTTGTGCTAGTTGAACAAAAAAGCAATCGAGGAGACACCAAAACACAGTTATGGAAATAGGCAGTTTCCATTAAAAAAGATTTTTCCAGTTCAACCTTTAATGTTAGTTTTTGAACATCCTACATTTGTTTATAATAAAAATACTCTCTCTCACACTTATATAATGCTCATTAGATTTCTTTCTAGCTTATTATAAGTCAGGCCTGCAAAATTTTCCATACCTGTATAGAAAAAAATGGCACTTATAATGTGGGGTGCAAACGTCAATTGCGATATAAAAATCAAAATATATGAAATGTAATAGAATTTTACGTAGAATCTAAAATGAAATAATATATGGGGTGATCTTTTTAAAATAAAGCATCAACTTCCGGTACCTACAACCGAAAGCCTGACCTGTACTTTAGTTAGATGAATTCCTGTCATGCTCTTTGCTGCACTGAAGTAATGAAGAGAAATTAAAACGACATCGCAAAGAAAAGGAGTAGTTCAAATGCACTGGATTTCTTACTACATTAGTACATTCCTGTTTCAGTAAAAAGTAAACGGTTTCCGGTTCCAGAATAAATGGGCTTCAAATTACACCAAAAACGATCGTTTTGCCTTGCTGGGTTGTGTAACAATTAATAGTTTCGTTGGTGTTTTCAAGCTTCCAAAAAACAGCACATTTTTTTAGAGCGAATGTCTTTCGGCACCAACATTGGAAAACGCCGCCCGTAAAGCTATATAGGTGTAGTTTGATTATTCCTGTACTACCCCAAAACTGCAACTGCGATCAATCGAGCCCTTTATTTAAGATTTGCCACCTCGTCTAAGCGGATAAGGTAAGAGGGAGACCCCCTCCCAATTTCAGATAAATTTGACGTATTTTAGCATTGTGTAATTTTTGGGGAAGGTGAAAATTTTAATTGGTACGGCTTGCATAATGTTGTGGAAATACAGGTCACAGCCTCATCCGCGATTTCCGGGTACGCATACACCCCATACGTGGTACGTTGCAGTTAATTACTTGAGTGAGACCAATAGAGACATGGACGAATTGGAAAAAAGAAGGCCAGCATCCAAGCAATGCTAGACAATAAAAGTATTGGAAATTAATCGACATTTATTGAAAATACTTTAACCTTGACTCGAATTTATACTGAAGGGCGCCGAATGAGTTCACGCTCCCTTGTAGTCTCTATTGATAAGTCTCAGAGATGTTTTGTCAAACTCTGACAATAGCAGATATTTGCGTTTGACGCAAGCTTAAATCACATCATGTACAGACGGTTCCGTCATAAACTTCCCCAAATTGATATGGGAAAATTAATGATACCTCGCAAACTTGATATTGATCTAACATGATACCCAACTCGCTAATCCTGCTGTGTATCCCACCTTCCTAAGAACGTGCGAAACGACGGAAAAATTGCTGATCTAATTGTTCCCTGCGCCGAATTCAATTTAATTTACGGACCGCTGCCATAAAAGCGGTCTACATAAATAAAGAATTAATGCCGTCTAATTTGAGAGGATTGAGATAGCAATGTTGGTACCCCATTTTATCGTGTAGTTTATCAATATGCGTAATTTATGTTAACGAGTAGTGGTGTTTGGTAGGTAGATTTGCCTTATGTAAATATGATAACGCCAGTGATTATGCTTCACATTGTTTGTTTTCTACCATTTTTACCTTTTCCACATTCGCTTTGTAATATAATATCGCAGTTGATCACCGTGAATAATACATTTCATTTACAATTTTTCCTACAAATTCACCATAAATAAATCCTATGAGCTGTATGATATGATATGATGAGCATAATGCGAAATTATCGCGCAGTTTTGTGGTTTAAGATTTCTCCCACACACTTTAAGGACCTTCTATTTTCCCTCAGAGGGTGCTCTCTTCCGACAGTCCGTTTCCGAGATACTCGGATTTTACTCCACGGGGCACGGACATATACTTCTCGTTCAGACCTTTAACTTTCCCGTTGAGAGTACCTTGTTTACAAAGAATTCCCGATTTGCGACAATTAAATTTACAAATATGATTAAAGGGTACCTTAATTAAGGGTGTAACGCATGTTACAATTTTTTACTTCTTGTCCTACTTTTCGTCTATAGTTATTGTTCCATATCTTAATTAAATTATATGTATGTTAATATCCTTCGGCCGCTCTTTCCTCTTCTGGCCTCGTAAGGAAAAGGAGTAAAATAAGTTAATAAATCTTTATTAAAATTTGAGATGGTTCTTATTTTTTTTTAAATATCGCCTTAGCTGTAACAGAATACATTATTAGTGAATGGGCGGCTTTAGGGGAAACAATGCTCTAAGGCAATTCATTCGTAAGAGCATACTTCACATTGGTAGAAAATATTCAGCTTCATTCACCGTCAGGTGCTAATAGAAAATTAATTTAATTTTTATATACACTCTGTACAATAAAAATATAGCGAAGTGCGATATGTAAATATGTTAAGAATAGTCCAGTCGCGAGTTTAACAATGTACAATGTAATTGGTGTTCACAAAAACAGTCACTTAAGTATGTAGTTAAATTGTCTTTACATTAATTTATAGTATTTTCGCTGTAGCTTTGCCGGATTATATGGTTAATAGTCTTGTTTACCTGACCTGATAATCGCTCGGGGCGTTTGGAAATGCCCAATATGATATTATGTCTTTAAAAATTAAGCGCTAACGCCATACCAGGAAAGCCACAGCGAATGGCGCTTGAATATTAAATTAAATGAAACTTTCTACGCTAATCCAAATATACAATAACGACGAAAAGTGGCAGAACTACAACGCGTATGAACCCGTGTTCATAAATAACGTCATTGTTTATGCACCAACGCCTCTAGATGCTTTTCAGTTGCTGTTTTGATGCGAAGTGATTTTATTCCGCCCCCAGGACTTGGATATGGTTAGAAGTACACGGGCCGAAGGAACTCTGGGCTCCCCATTGATTGCAAGGTGTGACCTGCACGGACCGCTCATAGAATCCACGGGTTGTATTCCGTCGTGTGAACTTTCAAGTATCGCGTTCTTTTCACGGACGTGTTTTCTTCAGCGGTACAGTCATGGGTTGGTAGCGTTGATATCTTACTCTAAATATTCGTTCTTCGTTCTTCGGAAGCAACCCTGATAGATCGTTTTGCTTAAAACGCGCGGCGCGGCACACTTTGTGATTATGACTGGCGGTCTTTGGCGTCTGAGAGTGAACGAATACTTCTATTTATAGGTATCCCCGAATTATCTGTCAACCTGGAAAGCGCCTTATCTCACAACAGTGAATCATTAAAAAACCCAACTCGCACTAGTGGTAGACGTACTTAACAGCTCTTCTTACTGTCTTTTTAATTACAATAACTCACCTCACTTAACGCATCCCGAATATACATACGTAAAGCAGTATTTATGATCTTATTTTATTTACATCTGAAATAAAATTGCATTTCAAACCGCGATTGTTACCTTGATAATTCTCTTTTGGTTTCCTTACGGTTAAATAAAATACCAACTTGGGTCATAATCAATGAAGCAACACACCTGATAATTAATCGACAAGAATCAATCGATAAACTTGTAACAAAGAAAGGCATTCAGGGCCTATAGACAAAGTAGGCATCACACACATGCGATCGATTGAAAATTAAATAGAAAAGGAAATTCTAATACTTTAATAATCCTAACATCCAGTCATAATTGCGATTTTCTTTATCTGGCGCGCAAAACATAAACACTAACTGCTGATACATCAGATTCTTAATTTCTTTACTTTCACTTGATTCTTGAATTAAGCAAACCAGCTTTGTTGTAATTATAAATGCAAAATTGGCTTTTTGGTGGTGGATAACTTCACTTTATCGAGACCCCAGTTATGCGATTACTGCTCGATAGACACAAAACTACTTTTCCGTAATACATGATACAACAGTTGATCTAAAATCTTAAACGATAAAATCAAATCTCTTAAACATTATCTGCAAGAACTTTACAACCATCACCTGTCTGACACCAAAATGATAAACAAAAAAACCCGTTTAACGTCTTCCTCGCCGCGTCTTTCAATTTTCTGATACTGCTTTTTATCATTTTGGTAACACTATCCAATCTAGAAAAGCCGACCTTCTCGTCTATGTTCAATATACGTATTCGATAAACCAACACCTGTTTATATCGCGAAATCACATGCTTATCTACAAATTAATTAGCTTTTACGGAACGATAATGAACTCATTATAACATGACCGGATTTAAAATGAGATATATTTTTTTTAAAAACACTAAAAACAATTACCTCCAGATGTCCCTAATCATAACGTAGTCTAACTTTCCAATAAATCAAAACAAAATACAAGGCGATTATTTAAACAAAATTTAACATCTAATAATATTTTAATACAAATCAACATTGACGTCAAATTCAAATACAATGGTCGAAATTATGTTCAATCAAAAATAACAACCACATTTAACCTTGAAAAATTGAGATTTACATTATACAGGGTGAACCATCGTTACTACAGGTGCAAATGAGCAGCCAAATCGAAATATTTACTCAGACAATTTGCCTGAACAACACGTAACATACATTTTTGCCGCAAAGAATTGACAAAAGAAAAGATACTCACGTTTTCGATCCGGAACCTCGATGCGCATCGTCATTGAGAGTATTTCACTAAAAGAAAGTTGCATTAATAATTTTTTTTATAACAGATTATAATAGGTTGGTAAAGTAGGCTCAGTTTCTATTTAACAGTAAGCACGTGATCAATTTAACGGAAAGAGAAGATAAAGTGAAACAAATGATTGGGCATTCTAATGACATCTACCATTCTTAATAAAAATGGAAGGCGGAGCACTAAATAATAAATTGATGTCTAGAACAAAAAACAATATAGTTATATACGACTATAAAGAAAAACGAACCATCGACATCCCTTTATTATCGTCTGGTATAATAAATAACTAAAACATTATGTTTAATTATATAAAGCATCACATGGTGCAGGAAAGCGTAGGTATACAAAGTCACAGTTAAATTTCACAGTAATTGATTAGAGTTGAGAAATAACTTTTGTTTGTCAATCTTGTTGTTAGGAGCAGTCATGAATGGAATAATGGCGCACTATTAATGCAACTTAGAATGTCAAACAGGAACTGCGCAGGTTTTTCCAGTACCGTAATTCCTTTCTTAAAGATATATTACAGGAACTGTAGGCGAGCCTTCCTTGTCGTCGCGTAGTGATTAATATATACGTTAAGAGTAGGTAATTTATGTTCAGCTTGCTGCATTGAAGAGTTAAAACCAAAAGGAAAGTGAAAAAACGACTCAATTATATTAATAAAACTAATATTTTGAAGACAAAACTTACCTTCGGTGAAGGCGTAGATAACGAAGTAAGAAAACACAATAACTAATAAGTAATCATGCTTTAAAGAAAACCAGAAAATTCCGATTACTTCAGCATATACCTATGCCAGAAACACACTGTATACCACGCAATATTAAAAATTAAGCAGAAATTTATGATCCTACTGTAAAACTAGTAAAGTATTGCCATAGAATAAGTAATCCTATGATTACTAAGACTTATTCTATGATTACTTGTTCAATGGTATTGCTTAAATTTGATGACGCCCTTACCTCGTTCAAGTGACTATGAAATCCCAAATTTTCTACTCTCAGCAGTCAAACTTGATGAGAGGGTAACGCAATCTTCTTACAATATCATATTAATTAATAAAGTGGAAATTGAAAGGCTTTTTTCATTTCTTTCACTTCGGTAATTAAAAAGATATGTCACAAACGACGGAATCGAGCAAATGATTCATGGCGAATTCAATGTTTATTTCACGCCATATTGATGGCCAGCCATTAGGCTTATATGTAAGTCCTACTCAGCTTCTTTCTCCTGAATAAATTACGTACTACATATACAATTTCTCGAACGAGCAGATTTACGCAAGGTTCTTGCAGAGCAACCTTTTGCTCGAAATCTGATGCACTTTTAAGGGACTATTAACATTTAGATAAGTTCAATGTTATTGGAAGGTTGGAAGAGATATCGTATGGTATATCGTCTTCACTTATCATCTTATCGTGGCTTTTTTATGTATTGAATTTTCTTTCGAACGGAGTACAGTCGTAATGCTCCCATTTTTAAATTATTTATGAGGGAAAGGATGCCAACTCGTGCGTTTATATAAAGGTATAGAGGAAGGGACTATTGAAAAATTCTTCCCGTAACAACGTTTCGATACTGTTTCGTTTTGCTTTTTTAAAAGCAATTCGCCGTTCTGACAGCCCATCTCTCCACCTTTCGCAATAACTCACTTCAAAAGATGTTCATAATTCAAAGCGAGTTCTTTCGAAATAGTTACGTTAACGTATTTGCAATCACGGCACCAATAACTCAAAAAGGTTTTTTGTGTACTCGAGTGTTAATGCTCCTCGAACATGAATAAAACATCGTATTTACTTATTTAAAAGCATCATACTTTTAATTAAAGTGTTGTTTTAATTCGCTAACTTTAATTAACTTTGTTCAATCAATTGAGCCCAACTGCACGGTTTCCGCTCTAGATTTTAACCTCTTTATTTTAACCTTTAAGCCTCTTTAAATTCTATTAGACGAATGCGGGCACTTTTTCCAATATCATCGAATTTTCTACAGAAACAAATTCTATTAATATTTTACGAGGTAAATTAAAAATATCGATCGAACCTCGAAATACGCGCCATTTATTAATATTAGCCATCGGTCGTAAATTGTCGACTTCCTGCATTTTCCAGGTGAGTGTGGTATATTTCTGTCAGCCACAAATATAGGCTGAAATAGTTAACGATAAATAAAATGTATCCGTATTCTAGAGCTTATTATAGAAAGTAATCGGTTAGTCCCGATTGGCCCATGCTCTTCTAACCCATGAATTCAATTTGACCCACTGACCCAGTTGCAACTACGAGCCCATCTTGATTATATGCAGGTAATCAATTTGACTCGCCCATTTTTGGCTAAGCATTTATTATTATTTGTATTCAGTTAATTCCTCCTCAAAATCAAATCGGTATTGTAGGTAATAACATACGTAGATATCTGATTCCATTATTTATGGTTATAAGTAACTAATTCAAATTGTAAACAAATTGTTCCTTTGTTTTCAGTTTACAACACGTGTCCATTTGATTTTCGTTTCTTGTATTTGGTGTCGCCGCTTTGGTCTTGATAACTACATATTCCTCACCTAAAGGATTCATAGGAACACGATAGTAAATGGAAAGTGAGGCAGCTATATAGGGAACTGGAAAATTCGTTCATACTCAAATAAATTCAATTTGGTTAAACATTTTTAATATGTTTCCATTCAATAAAATTCGTTTGCATGAAAAATCTTGAAATGTCTCAAAAGAAAGCGTGCAATGAATACATTTTTATGGTAAACCACAACGAAATATTTATAACTACGCAGTTTCTACATCCCTGCTACATCGAAGCTGAATTTCAATAGGAAATTATGCCGTTTTTACAAGTACTTACTTACAAACAAGCAAGTTCCATTCACAGAAATCCGAATGAACTCCTTCATGGCGAAAATTCGAGTGTTGCATAACCTTAAATAGAGCTGCATAGTACCAGACTCGTGGACTCCTCGTGGCGACATCTGGGCGCCATCCCGGAGCGTGTTATATTAATGTGGTGATTTTTCAGTCTTTTCCTATCTTCTTCTACAGTTTTGGTCCGATTGTCTTTAAATTGGTGTCGTCGGAAACATCTACTAAACCCGCACGGTCTCTGCTAACTTTTGTAAGGCGCGTGTCGTCGAGGGTTAGACGGCCTTGGTCGCGCAAAAGTTTCTTAGAGCTCGAATCACTGTCTCTCTTTCTCGTGCCGCCAATAGAAGTTCGAGATGTGAGAGGTGCCCCAGCAATGGAGTCCTATTTTGTGGAGGGTTTTTAGCGAAATCATTCATTCATTTTAGTTTGTTTCTAAGCATTTACTTTCTTGTTTGGTTGCATTAACGCAGATAATGTTTTCCGACTTAGATGAGTGCCTACTAAGCATATTTTACACTACTTGCACCACCTCTACAGCTGAACCCAACGGCTTGAACCGCCAGTAACGATACCGATGACAGAACCAATGGCTACGGAAACTGGTATTGGAGGACTGAAATGGCCTGTTGTATAGAGGTCTACAATTTAAGACCAAATTTGTGATGTGAGTTTAACTGGCAATGCGTTTTCTAAAAATCCGCCGCATAAACGACCAGCCACCTCAGGGCTGTAAAAGAAAAGGGCTTGAGATTCTTGACAACGCAACGGTTGGTTCGGTTGGGCATAATTTCTTCGTAACTGACCCCCCTAACCATAGAGTTGAGCGCCACCCAGCTTCTGAAAATGTTGATTTACCCTATACTTACAGTTGCCAACTCTGGGGAACAAATAGAAGCAGCGTCATCTAACTTCCGTTGTCAAAACATCGGTCGTTTCGCGCCACTTTCAAATCTCGGTAGCATTCGGTTAGGACAGGCTGGTACGAATGGGACTCCTACGTTGTCTTTTTACTATGCCGGTCGTTTATGTGTTGGAACGTGAGACACAATTGAAAAGGAAATTAAATAGAAGACAGAATTTTTGTGCGCCCGAAGGGAATAAGAAAAATGAAATTTATTACGCACGAGGCTAAGTTCTGTGGAGCCAATCCAAGCCGAAAAGCCCGGGAAAAAAGCACTAGCAAGAAAAAACAAGTTAAAAAAGTAATCTTAGACGATTTATAAAAAGCGCATTTCCACTTACATTCATTTCCCATTTGTAAGATACAACTTCTGCTCCAATTTCGGAAAAATCGGGCCACAAATCAGAAAGTTAGCGTTGCAGATGTGCAATCTATATTTGACGTGATACTTCAATTTCATTTAGGTTTCTAAGAAAAATCCTACCGGAGAATTTTAGAAGAATCAGTTTACAAATAACGAATGTGGGTCTGGGCATGCGTGTTTTTAGTCGGATCGGATTGCGCACACATACAATCTCGCGTTTAATACGGAAGAAAATTTATTTAGAGGGCCCCCCTTCCTGTATTGCTAAGACGCAAAGAGCTGCGGCCTGTACGAGATAAAAAAGAAACATAAACAGCTAAGAATGCAACTATATGAGGGCTTCTTTCCACCGAAATAAATGATTAATCTAAATATACAGGGCAACACCATACTGATAATATACTCCCATGTGAACATATATATTAAGGAATATTATCATAAAATTTGCCATTATAGTTGCATATGTGCACAGCGAAGTTAAGCTTAAACATGCCTCGTCTAACGGTAAACACATAGCAATGGCTATTTAAAATTAAAATAGTCTAAAAAACTAAAAAAATAAAACTACCTCGAATTTCAAATTTCGGTGCTTACAAAACTTGACGGTGAAAAATGCGAAAGATAAAACTTACGGCAATTACAAATGGCAAAAGCTTTAGCTACGGTACGGTTTTACAAAAATTTACTCAATAAATTAAGTTACTTACGGCAAGAATCAAAAATGGCAAAAGATGAGTTACTTAGGGCAAGTACAAAATGCAAAAGAAGCCCACAAAATTCAGCGTTTACCTTATACAGAAACCCGAATTTTTAGGAAGTGGAATAGAAAATTTCCAAATTAATTCGATTTTTAATTAATTACAGGGCCTGTAGAAGATGGACATCGAACTTCCTGTCTTTTAAGCGCGCTCATGTTGATATACCTAAATCTGGATGCCGTCTGCCGGTTTTTTCTACAACTCATTATAACGTCATTCATTACCATGCTTAGCCAATTAAGCGCATTCAAACTTCAATACTCATTAATCCAATCCAATCAACACCTAGTCTTCTCGATACCGGGTGTTCAGGAAAGCTGGTCGACTTCACAAATATACGGTGCGACATATCTTCGGGTATGAACTTTGGGGTGGAAAACGGGTGCTTCGTTACATTTCGACAAACCAAATGAGAGCGACGATTTAGATGTTGCAGCGAATCTCAAACAATAATTACAGTGACCATCAACCAAAAATATTTACCATGTACTTGAGAAAATAAAACTGTTACAAATTATGGCCTTCTGTGACAGTTGGCAAAACCAGTTTTTTTCAGGGTATCAATTAAGGAAAGCTGCGAAATTCTTAGTGATCATGGAATGATAAAATTGAAATATATGGTCAAATACAAAAGAGATAATATTTTCATATAAAGTTAATATAAGGTGCTCGCATATTTGGGTGAACTGAATTCCAAACGCGAATAATGGACGTTAACTGGACCCCTAATTTCGCTACATTTTAAAAACGGAGTAATGAACAAAAGTATAACGCATAACTGCTGTATCCTGGGGTTTAATTAATATATTTTTTTAAATTTTGCCCTCAGTGGCCGACGGACGATGCATTCTTTTCGAGGCAATTAAACCACATGCATGTTGCAAGTTTTTGTAATTATGAAAGCTACGTGGAAATTATTATGTATTCAATTCAATCAATGATAAATTTCGTAGTATTTGTTGTAGTTTAAAGTTTATTGCTTTTGCAAGTTATTTATTTAGATTTGTGTATTTAATTGCATGTTAAAATGTGGGAACATCTGGTCAAGTTTGCGTACTTTATAAAAGATGTTATCTGTATGTTTTGCAATAAGGAGTCTTATCAGGCGAAATTAATTGACGCACGTGTTCTTATAGCTGTTAGAAAATGCAGATGTTTTACGTTGTGCGCGTTAGTCCGGCGTAAGTAGGGACGCTTTATTTCGACACTGATGTTATCAAGCCTAATTGTGATGGGCAGTGTTTTGGAAAATCCTGAGGGAGATTATTTCATAGTGAAAGTGGTGCCCCCTTAAATACGGGAATCAACGTAAAATCGAGCCGAAATGATTTCAGTTCGAGTCATCTACGAGTTCATTTTATTAAAGAAGCGCATTTTTTAAGTTGTCAACGAGTGTTCTTATACGTCCTTAGTAAGTGCACCTGAATATCGCAACCTTTTACAATCAGATTATTTGGATTCTTAAAAAAACCTAAGTATTTTAAGATTTTTTAAAATTTTTAATTATCGACCACCTGGTGCGGAGTATGTCCAAACAAGTTTTGTAAGCTTCCCTTTCTTTTAAGGATTTTGTTCGAATGGTTTCATGTGTCTGTCATTGTCAATCAATTAATTGTGTGTTTATTCGAGTCCTTTGTGCAACTCGGATAGAGTTTTCAAGCCAGATTTTTCTCTATTTATTTCAGGTGTTAATCAAAATTTGTATAATATTTCGAAGGTTAGTTGAGGTTACCGAGATTTCAAATTGAGAAATTTCAAGTCATTCGGAGTTTTCTTTATAGCAGTTACCTGATGGGTACGAGGAGCAATGATAAAATTCTTAATTTAATCAGGTGGAAAGTGACCGCATGCCATTGCACATAGCAATATGTTTACTTTACTTCAAAAAGCCTAGTCTTTTTTCATTTAAAAAATTTCAATTTTTTTAACAAAACTCAATCCGTTTATTGTGAGGGCTGTAATTTTTTTGGTACTTTAATTATTCTTGTTTCCGTGTTTCATTGTGTTTATAGAGTCTACACTTCTACAAGCCACTCTGAATTCATTTGATCAGTAGAACACCCTAATAACGTATACGTACCCCCCTATACAGTGCTGTGCATACAGTAGTTGTGTTTTTAAAACTCCAAACCACAATTGAAGACAGTGTGCTCAAATGTTTATGATTACAGAGCACTTTATGTAGAATAATAATGTAAATAAGCTATCCGATGCTCCCATCGAAATGTTTTATTGAAAACTCCTCAATCAGAGCCAGTCAAAGACGCTTTACGATCGGATATGATCATTTAATATTGTTAGGTTAAACGTGTGACCCGAAATTGGGAATAGCTTCGCAGAAATGCCTTGGGGAGCAGGTGGGCACGAAGGAAAAATCGATGACGTAGCGAATGCTGTACATACTTAGACACATCAACGAGGTTGTATTTATGATCGCCTATGGAGAACCCAATGTTATGAGCAACGTACGTCGATTGATTTTGTATTAACATTAAATATTTGTTTACAGTTCGTATGTGGGGGTGACTACAAGCGTGATGGGGCGGGGGCAGAGCCCCATGGAGCTCGGCTAGGAGCGTGTGCCCAGCTGCCCGGCCCCTCTGCTCTCAAGCCGAGCCCGGCCGCCGCATGGAGCCGGATCGGGAGCGATGCCACAGGCCTATGGCCTTTGACAAGGTAAGTCTCCTTTTTCATTTTCATGCCAAACTTTGGCGTCAGATATTGCTTTAATACGCCAACAGCAGCGACAAGGAATTACAAACAGTCTCCCTTTAAATTTTTATGCGAAGCCGACTTCGTCGGTAAGACCTTTCCCGCTTTATATTCTAGACATCACACCCGCTCGAAATCACGTCTTTGCGTTTTTAAAGAAACGCCAAATAAATGTTTTGTTGTCTTACTGTATACAAAAATTAAACGTGACCTTTCCTTGCGTCAAAGTTTCCAAGACGCAAATCGATGTTCGAAGTTCCGTTTGTTTCAATTAACGCATATTCGAACGTGCCGTTTTGAATATTTTATCATGAGCGTAATCTTTGCAGTAGTTTTGTAATTTGGATAATTTGTCAGTTTAATTGCGAGGGTGGAAAACTCTCCATTACACTGCTACATTAATTTTGATTATATTCAAACTGTTTTAGTTACAGCGTATTTCATAAATACGTGAAGGCGATCAAAGCGAATTTTATGGAAAATTAGGTTCCCAAAGGATTAATTGATGTTATTATCTCGTTAGTCAAATCGTCATGTTTAGACCTTTTTCGCCTGAAGCTTCTTGGATTTTAGGTATCCTCTCATTATCACAATTACCCATAGTTTTCCTAAACGCGAAGGATTCTAATAATTCTACTGTCCGCTCGCGAGCACTTTTCGGAGTGGCCACTTGATGCTCGATGCCACTTGAAGTGCTCGGCGGTCGAGCGTTTTTTTCTGCCCACGTGCGGTTTTTCCGCTCCTGAGCGGTTTTTTTTCGATCGTGAGCGGTTTTAACCGCCCTCAAGCGCCGAAGGATTAAGCGAGCGTTTTTTCCGCGCCCGAGCGGTGATTTGGCGTCTGAGGGTCCTCGTGAACGAATACTTATATTTATAGGTATCCCCGCATTATCTGTCGACCTCGTAAGCGCCTTATCTCACAACAGCGGATCATTTAAATACCCAACTCGCGCTAGTTGTGGTAGACGTACTTAACAGCTGCTCTTCTTACTGTCTTTTTAATTACAATGACTCACTTCATTTACCGCATCCCGAATATACATACGTAAAGCAGTATTTATGATCTTATTCCATTTACATCTGAAATAAAATTGCATTTCAAATCGCGATTGCTACTTTATATTGATAATTCTCTTTTTGCTTCCTTACGGTTAAATAAAATACCCACTTGGGTCATAATGAATTAATTTCTTTGCGATGCACAAATAACCTTCTTCCAAATTTCTGTGTAGAGAATCCCTGTTATAGGCGTATTAAAAAAAATTGCTACTGTGATAACCTCTCCTATTAACTTCTGTAAGGAAAACACGGTCTATCTTCGACTACATTTATTGGTACACACTGCTCACTCGCTTTGACCTTACTTACAGTCTACTTGTAATCTACTCTACTTACAAATTAACCTACTTAGCTATTTATTGGGTGAAAATGCGGTGCCTGCAGTTATTGTGTATTTTCGTAACATATGGCACCACACCTCCCCACTGATAGAAAAGAAAAAAAATTATTATTATATTTTTTTTTCTCATTCATGATATAGCTTAACCCTATTCTTATGAACTAACATTTCTTTATTATCTTTATTTCTAACTAAAACATTTACATCATCGTCTTTTATTATTGTGTATGGACCTTGAAAAATTGGTTCACTTTTCACATTTGATTCGTTTTTCACTAACACTTTATCACCTTTTCTATACACTGTTCTTTTACTTTTAACATCATAACTTATTTTTCTCTTTATTTTAGAGTCCACTAAATTATTTTTTGCATCGTTGCATGCCGTTTGTAATCTATATTTTAGTTCTAAAACATAATCACTACTATTATATAAAGGATCTATTCTATTAGTTAAATTCGATGGTAATAAGCAAGTTTTTCCAAATACTAATTCATAAGGTGTATACCTAGTTGCTGAATGTACTGTGTTATTGTATGCAAAACTCCAAAAATTTAGCCAAGATCCCCATGAATTCGGATGTTTGGCAGTTTGAATGCGTAAATAAGCTGTTAAATGTTTATGCGAATTTTCTAAAGCTCCTAACGTTTCATGATGGTACGCAGTAGAGTTCAACTGTTTAATGTTTAATAATTTTGCTGTTTCTCTAAAAATATTTGACAAAAATTCAGTTCCCCTATCCGTTACAATTTCCAATGGAACTCCATATCTCAAAATAAAATTTTCAACAAAAACTTTTGCGACTGAAACCGTTTCTTTATTATGAAGTGGATAACATTCGACAAATTTGTTTAACTCACACTGTAATGTTAAAATATATTTATTATTCTCTTGATCTGGTGGCATTGGTCCTACCAAATCTAGAAATACTTTTTGAAATGCCGTTGCAGCTGTGGTCGTTACACTTAAAGGATACTTACATAAATTTGAGTATTTGTACCTTTGACACCCGTCACAACGTTTAACAAATTCATCAACATTTTTCTTAAGTTGTGGCCAATAATAATACCTACCTACAAATATTTTTATACATCCTACTGCACCCCGCGTGTCCACCTGTTGGTAGCATGTGAAAATCATTCAGAATCAACTGTTGTCTTTCTTTATCATTTATACTTTGAATGTTTTTAATAATATTTATTTTAATTCCTGCTTCTTTGATTTTATTTAGCGCTTGTAGCAGTTCATCTAATAATGGCTTATTTTCTTCATTTTTTATTATAATATATTCCGGAATACTATATTTCTTAGAAATTGTTGCAAGTGTTCTCAATAATGCGTCTAGGGCTAATATCGATCGAACTCCTTGTTTAATATAAATAACATTTAAATTGCCATTGTATAATATAGTTTTTGTTTTATTATTTATTAGAATTATAATTTCCACTAGATTCATAATTGCCAATAGGGTCGCGATCCCTACGTACCATTGACTCAAATTTGGTTTTATCAACAATCCTCAATTCTACACTTTCATAGGGTGGTTTTATTAATTCGACGATGCCAGGGTGATCAAGCCTAGATCTACGAACTTCACCTTCTCCTAATTCAATTGAATTTTTGATTATTGACTTCGCCGATTGAGCACGTGTCATGGCATTTATTACATCTACTACGTTTTGTGACAAATTTTTCAGTTGATTTGAATCTATATCAATTCTGGAAAGTGCATCTGCTCCAACATTTTCTGAACCTCTGATATAATGAATTGTAAACTCGTACTCTTCTAGTGCTAACCGAAATTTTGTAAGACGGCTTGATGGGTTTATTAGACTAAAAAGATATATTAATGGCTTGTGGTCAGTAAAAATAGCAAATTTTCTTCCAAAAAGGTATGGCCTAAATCTTTTTACCGCCCAGACAATAGCCAGTAGCTCTTTCTCAATAGTACAATAATTACGTTCCGCGTTATTTAATGCCCTACTCGCGTATGCGACTGGTTTATCGTTCGAATTTGCTAATATTGCACCTAATCCTATTCCCGAAGCATCTGTTCGCAAAATGAAAATATTTTCTGGGGAAAAATCTGGATATTGTAGTATTGGATGCGTTATTAATGACTGTTTTAATTTTAAGAATGCATCGTTACATTCTTTTGTCCATTCAAATGCAACCCCTTTTTTCGACAATTTATTCAAAGGTGTCGCTATAGTGGCAAAATATTTTATAAATTTTCTATAATAATTGGCAAATGCGACAAATCGTTTGGCATCTTTTGAATTTGTGGGCACCGGATATGATTGTAGCACCTCAGTTTTTTGGGGATCTGGGGAAATACCCTTTGCAGAAATATGATGTCCCAGATATAAAATCTCTTTCCTTAAAAAATCACATTTTGACGGATTGAGCTTAAGGTTAACTTTCCTTAGCCGTTCCAACACTGTCGCTAAATTTCTGTTATGATTACTTAAATTATTTCCAAATACAATTAAGTCGTCAAGGTAAATAAAGCAAATGTCGTAATTTAAACCTGACATAGCTATATTCATTATTCTAGAAAATGCACCTGGACTTATCTTTAATCCCATCGGCAGCCTTGTCATCTGAAATTGACCCCTATCTGTAGCAAATGCCGTACATGGTCGTGATGATGGGTGTAATCCTACTTGATAATATCCTTGACGGAGGTCAAGATGGGAAAAATAAATCGCCCCCGATAAAACATCTAAAATATCTTCAATACATGGTAAAGGGAATTTATCATTTTCAATCACTTTATTTAATTGTCGATAATCTACAACTACTTAACTCTCCACCTTCTTATTCCTGATTGATCTTGTTTTTTGGGTACAATTAATAAAGGAGCGGACCATTCGGAACGAGCAAGTTCTATAATCCCTTGTTTTAATAATTTTTCAACCTGATTTTGTATTTCGGCTTTTTGTGCAACAGGGAGTCGATATGGTTTTGTATAAACTGGTGAGACATCTTTCTTAATTGTTATTTTAGTGTCGCAAATATTTGTTACAGTAGGTACAAGCATCATCCTCTAAATCAAATACATCTGAATATTTACTGCATAATTTCTGTAATGACTCGTTTTCCTCCTTATTTAGTAAGTTTGTATTAATTAAATCTAATAATCTATCTACTCGATTTACTGAATTATGTTTTACTTCTCCGTATGATAGGATTTCGTAATTACTTAATTTATCTAATTTAGGAAAATAATTGTTAAGTGTGATTTCCCGATCCGTTACATTTAAAAATCGGGAACCATATTATCCTCCTCTGAAGCTATTATCACACCTGCAGTATAAGCACCCTCACAGATTTCCTCTGGAATTACTACACACGATTCCTTGCTTTTAACTTGAAAATATTTTATTATTTCACACCTAGGGGGAATAATTGTGTAATTAATGCAATTGGATATAAGTGAGACGCAATATTTTACGTTTTTACAACAAAAAGACAATTTCCCGCTTTCGTAATCTATGTTTGCGGCATACTTGTGAAAGAAATCAGACCCTAGCACTGCATGTATGTCACCTCGGAATGCGCTGATAACGTGAAAATTGTGTGTCAAGCGGCACTCGCCCAAGGTTAATAAACATACCGCTGTTCCTAGCGAATTGATTGACCCACTTATTCCTTCAATAGTTATAGACCTATTTTTATTAATTTTTGTGTTTTTCGAAACGCCTTCAAAAATAACACTTAGAGATGCTCCCGTGTCAATTAAACAAACAAGCACCTGATCTTCAATTTTTACATTTACATAACTTAATCCATTCATACTAAAATTGCCAAATTGATTTGCCCTACTGCTACTATTGTGAACGAAAAAATCGTTCGCCTGCACCTGTGGAAGTTGACGCTTTACCGTCGTTTCCATGGTTTGCAAATTCCGCCATGTAAACCGCTTTTTGGGAACTACTACCTCTCCACTGTCTACCTTGAAATCTTCCTCTGCTTTGGTATCGACCTCTGTTCGGACGAAAAAACCGAAAACTATTTCCTCGGAAATTGTTAGTTTGCATACTGTTATTTAAATCTCTGTTACTAAAAGAATTATTGTAGGAATGATATCCTCTCCTATTAAAATTACCGCCATAATTCCGAGCATAATTCCTTGTACCTCTCATAATAAAACTTTGAAGATTTGGAGCGCCCTTTGAAACTTCCTCGTTTTTTGCCCCACTAATAGCATCGCTTAATTTATCATAATTTCTAGACTTGACTATGACTTTTACATCATTGTCACGCAGTCCATTAGCAAAGGTATTAATAGCTATTTCCTCATTGGTTTTTGCCAAAACTATTTCCCTATCCTTGCTACCGTCTGCTTGCGTTAATGTCAAATTTACCATAGCTTCCTCAATACTTTTACCAAACTCCTCTACGGATTTGTTTCTCTGCTTCAAACTATGCAGTTCAAAAGCCAGAACTGCGGCTGATTTTTTCGGCAATAAATTTGACCTTATCGCAGTAATTAAATCTGCGTTGCTAGCATACGTATTATTTAACCTCAATTTCGCGCTTTGAGATAATTTTGTTTTTAAGACAAATCTAGTTAATAGTAACTTCCCATTATCATCTAGCATGCTATCGTATAATTCAATTGCATCAATTAAGGCTTTAGTAGTACCTTCTGTGCCATCCATACTTGGAAGCATAGAAGATGCCACTTTCAAATCAAATTTTTCACCCATTATATTATTAATCAATTTAGGATTGCCTAACGTTAACCTATCCTGCAATGTTGCATTTACTTCATCAATCAGAGCATTAATAGAATTTATTAACGTTTGTGCTTCTGCTACGTAAGCCTTTCCTTTACCCTCAATTGCGTTAAACTGACCTTTCGCAACTTCCAAGTCAGCTCGAATATCATTTAATTCTATTAATTTTCTATTTGTGACTGCAACATCAGTGCGCCTATCTTTATTGTCCTTACGTAACTTCACTATAAAATCTTCTAACGTACTTTTGATATTTTTAAATGACCCTAACATTACATTAATTTAAACATATCTATATAACTTAACTTACACAAACTCTCCCAATATAATGTTTATTTCGTTACTCACACGTTGTCAAAACTTCTATCAAACGACCTGCATCTCCGTGGGACGTACTGCAAGCTGTTTTCGGACATACCGTTGGATCATCTTCCCTATGCAGCAGATCATGATCAGCAAAATTACAGCCACGCCAATAAAAGCGACCAATCCCAAAATCTCGTATATGGATACCTGTGTGACTCCATTGGTTTGGCCTCCCGAATTTCCGGCTTGCGCAATGATGACTTCTTCCTTCGTTTGCGTGCCCCCCATTTTTCCGGTAATTTTTTACTTACTTCATGTAGTGGTGTTCGAAGGGCAGGATCGCCATGTGATAACCTCTCCTATTAACTTCTGTAAGGAAAACACGGTCTATCTTCGACTACATTTATTGGTACACACTGCTCACTCGCTTTGACCTTACTTACAGTCTACTTGTAATCTACTCTACTTACAAATTAACCTACTTAGCTATTTATTGGGTGAAAGTGCGGTGCCTGCAGTTATTGTGTATTTTCGTAACATATGGCACCACAACACAAACAATACACACCTTTGTTTTCACCAATCGACCTTGAAATCCAATGGCCTCAGCCATCACCCCTCTTACCAACGGCCTTGAACCGACACCACCACCCCCCTCCAAATAACACAAACAATAGACCCCTTTCTTCTCAACACTCGACCTTGAAATCCACCCACCCCCCCTTACGCAATACCACTTTGACCTTCAACACCACTTTGACCTTGAAACGCTAACACTTCATTCATATGGCACTTTTCAATGTAAAGTGGGCCAGGATCGGCCTTACTATACTCTGCAGTTAATTATGAACTTAGCTACGAGACAGCATTCTGTGGCATCAGAAGGTGGGTCTTGCAACTATATGGTGGTAGGAACAGTGGACGGCGTAAAATTTACACCCCCTTCAGGCGTGATAGAAAAAACTGATTTCAATCGTGAACCTCCTACATTGACTATTTTGTTACCTCTTCAAGAAAGTGGATTACTTGATCAATTTGTGCCATTAAAAACATCTTGCGTAATAGTCGATGACAAAGTTTTTCCTCCAACAAGTAGTGACATCGTATACACAAGCAATATTCAAGATTTCGAATGCCAGGAAATAGAAGAATCTCAGCCGTACTCTGGAGATGAATGTAATAACACGTTAGAAGATGAAGTAGAAAATGTTCTGCAATATAATGAGGAGGATAAGGGAACGCAGGAGGAAGATGTTTCAAGTGAGTTGACAGAAAAGAAAGGTGATGCAGAACAAAATCGGAAAGTTGGCGAGAAGGAAACCGCTACCGACCACGACGATAGCGAGGAAGATATAATACCTTTGTCTAAATTAGTGCAATCTAAGGTTAATAAAGGTTATAAAAAAAATGGCGAGCCAAGAAAGAGGAACAGGAAAAGAACTTCTAGCGAAATGACACAGGATAGGGAAAAACAAATAAAAATGCTAGTTGAGAGGCATGGAGTAGGTACTTCCTCCATGCCAAATACAGCGGTGCAGGAAAAAGTGCTCGTTGCTTATTCCAAACGAACACAGGCAAATAATCAACTCTAATTTTTGGCAGTTGTAATCTCTAGAACGAAAGAACTTCATTTTGATGTCGTGCTCACGTCTAGAAATTAAAAAACGTCGAGATTGTGATGACAGCTACCGCAAAAATAACACTTTTAAGTATTACTTGAAAATGGAAAATGGATCGACATGTGAAGTGCGTAAGCCCTTTTTCCTGACTACTCTCGGATTTCACAAAAACAACGATCGATTACTTCACGACACTCTTTCCAAGACTCCCAAAAATCAACTTTATGCCAGGCCTGATGGGCGGGGTAGAGCAAAAAATAAATTTAAACTTGACGACAATACCATTAACGAACACATTGACAGTTTCAATGCCACTATTTCTCATTACAGACGAGCACACGCTCCTAACAGACTATACCTACCAATTACAACAATGTATGAAGATTTTAAGGCTAAGTATCCTGATATGAAACTTTCCTACGATTCTTATAGAGTCCGTGTAAAACAATAGTATATTGCATAATAAGTGTGCTAAGAAGCCTATTTCGCACGAGTATTTTGCGACACGAGCGAGCGCAGCGAGCGAGTGTTGTAATAAAATCGAGTGCGTAATAGGCATTAGCACTCGAATTATGTACTATACTTTTTCTACGACTTGAATAAAATTGATAAAAGATTGATAGATTACGATTGATTTGGTTCTAAATATTCGAACTAAAAATTAGAACTGTCAAGTGTCAAATGTCATGGTCTATAAAAGGAATATAAAATACAACGTAACCTCACTTATATTCCATGAATGCACGCCACCGAGCAAGAATTTTATAAATACTTTTTACTTAGATTGGAAGTGTATTGCAGGGTTTTTACATCCCTATTCCTTACTGCAATGTGAGTTTCATTTTAGCACCATAGATGCAATAGCCAATAGGATACAAGATACAAGTGTTGAAGTTGAACATTACTACCTAACTAGCTCAGATGGTGTTTGTGCTCTTTTTCATTACAGTTTTGAATGATTTCTATTGTTGCAGTTGCCAATGTATTAGGTACCTAACTATCGATAATACTAAGGTCTTCAAAACGCTGCGTCTTTTAACGAGTTTTCCCGGGAAGGAAGCATCGGACTACCCAGTATTCTAAAGTGCCATTATTCCGTGTTCCATGCAAGTCGTAATTGGCACCATCCATCAATTCTTCGAGTACTTATTGTAGTTTTCTAAAATACAAAATAGTAGCAACAGAGTTTGCTTAATTAGCTAAACGCAGCTTCAAACCATTCTTGAGTAGCCCATTACGATTATGAAAAATAATTGGGCACGGCTAATAAATTACATACAGGCTCCATTCTCATACAAATGGCAATGTTTAAACAAATTATGAGTAATTCTGTTCAAAGAAGTTTACAAAATGTGAAACATAACCTACAACAACAAAATCTGACGTTACTTCACTCATTAGGCAGGGCTGACAACCTACTAAATTAACATTTCGCGTTTGACCTTTAACCTGTTTCGTAATATATATATATTAAGTAACAGTTCTAATTTTCATTATGCAACCGTATGATATAATGAACGATTTAGACATGCAGTACAGGGTGACATTTTGGGTATGTTTACGACATAGGAGTAGAAAAAAAAACATTTCATTTGCCAGGCTTGGACACGAAGAGTGTGAAACGTGTGAACACTTCAAACTGCATGGACATTCAGAAAGTAATTTCCAACAAGACTGTGACGTTTGTAACAAGTGGAAAACACATATCACACTAGCAAAGGAGTCACGTGAATTGTACAAAAAACAGTCCTCTGAAACAACCAAGAAAGGTACCGTTTTTGTCTCAGTGGACCTTCAGAAAGTGATTATGCTGCCTCGTATTGACACTTTCAAAAAAGTAATATTCAGTAAAAGGTTGATTGCATATAACGAAAGTTTTGTTGGTCTTGGCAGCACATCTAAGTTACCACCATTTGCGGTTCTTTGGAACGAGTCCATATCCGGGCGTAATAAAGAGGACATAATCAGCGCATTCTATGCGTTTCTATTATGGCAGCGAGATGCTCATCTGTTGAACTTTTGGTTGGACAACTGTACCAGTCAAAACAAAAACTGGTGTTTTTTCACATTTTTGGTAAGAATGATCAACTCCCCAGATATATCAGCTAAGGAAATAATAATCAACTATTTTGAACCTGGCCATAGTTTTGTGGCCGCAGACAGTTTTCTTCACCAGATTGAGCTTTCTTTAAAGAAACAAGGAAAAACATACGATTTCTCTGATTTTGTCAGCTGTGCGCAATTGTCGCCTTAAAAGTAAAGTTGAAGTGAAAACTATGAGTCACACAGATTTTTATTTATGGAAAGATATGAGATCCCTTCAAAAAATTAAGCAAGATAAAAATCATCCAATATTGGCAAATATAAAACAAGTAAAAGCTTATCGTGGAAGCTTCGTGCTCCAGTACAAAAACGCCTTTAGCGAAGAAGAAACGTTCAAAACACTCGATTTCTTGAGTAAAAAGGCCATGAAAAAATCAGGATTGGTGACCATCGTACCAAATTTATCAGAACCCTGTGGATTTCCAAAATCAAAGAAAGATGCCTTAATTAGATTACTCGGAAGCATAATTCCCGAAAATAGGAAACCATTTTGGGTAAACCTACCAGAGCAAGATGGATAATAATCACATAACATGCTGCTTTTTACTTTAAATAAATTTTGGAAAAGTTATTTCTTTAAACCTTTACCGTAATGTAATGTATCGCCATTTATACTAAGGAAAAATGCGGTAAAGGTGTAAAATTCTCAATTACCGCATTTATCTTTAGCATAATGTTGGAAAACGTTAAAATGAAATGTGGTATGTTACATTTTGCAAGAACTACACATATATTATTCTTATAGTTCTTTCTTGCATTAATATTCATTAAATGAATTAATAAATCACATAAAAAAATGCAGTAAAGTGAATACAAACAAAGAGCTGCGCCTTAGACTTTAACATCAATTTTCTCATTTTGCCGCTCGGGCGACATACCGCAGTTTTCCTTATGACGGCAGTTAATGCTTCGATTCCCTCGAACCACTTTCTGATGTCGCTTTGACTTACATTAGCGCTGGCTCTTGTAACGGCCTCTGCAGTCCTTTCAGTGAGTATGGGATGACGACGCAAAAGCCTTAAACCACCCTTCGCCTGGACAATTGTTAGGAAAACAATTTTCCCTGGGAGAGTTGTCCAAAAATTCTTTAACACTGCTCTGAATGTTCTCCTTCCGGCGTGGAAATCATTTTCTATGACATGTGATGATCCACTCTACCAACGTTTCTTCCTCTTCTTTAGTTAAAACCGGAGAAGGTCCCATAGTGCTTTTCTTAAAATTCGCGCTCAGTCGAAAGATTAATGTGGTCCGAGGAACACCAAAATGTTTAGCGGCCGCCTTTTTCGGCATGCCATTTCTAACAGCCCGAACTGCATTTTTAACATCCTCTTCTGTGTAGAGTTTAGTGTATGCTTCTCCCTCAATTTTTGCTTTTGGCATTTTTTTTCAGCTCTAAACGTTTAAAAGTACAAATCAAAATAATAACAATTTCATTCTGCATAATGATGGACACCTTGCCGCATCTAGTTATAGACACCATTTCAACAACTGTCTGCAGGGTTCCAACTTCACTATTATTTACAGTGATTGACACCCCTATGCCAATCAGTACTTTTACTTGCAATTATCGTGACAGTTATCGACACCCCAATATTATTGACTCACATAAGTTTTCAAGCCCTAACCGAAGAACAGTTACAAGTAATGGTTCCTTATCAAGACAACATTCCTAGTTTGACATTAAGTAAGTGACGTAGTAATAGTGTATAATTTCAAACACCTACCTCTACTGCAATGGCGCAGGTAACAAACAGGACTACAAGCTGTCACTGGCGGACCGCAGTGAATTCAGTCTGAAGTTTGACCGCAATTTTGCCAACAGAGACAACTGAAACTTCTCGGAATAATTCTAGGGATACCAACAAAGAAGATACTGCCAATGTAAGAGTTCCTAATATTTTAAAATGCTTAATATTTCGGTTTTTACGTTGAAGGTGTCAATCACTATAACAGTGTCAATGACTGTATCCGTTACTCTATGTCTCGGATTATGTTGAGAAACTGAAATTGAAATGATGGCTATAGAGTTAGTAAACCTGGTGTTTGTGTGTGTGAATTATATAAATGTGTTATATTTGTTTTAATTACTTACTGTGATAGTGTGGTGTATTGTTAACTTGTGAGGTTATGTGTGTATAAGCATGATCGGTATGTCAGTGGCGTGTAGTGAAAGGGGGTAGTAGGCTGTATAAGTGTGAGTGATTGAATTCTGTAATTTCGTTGATGAGTTTGAAATTTGGATCTAACAATGCTTTTTCGATTTCTAAATGTTCCATTATAATTATTTTGTTGTAATTGTCTGTTTTGTGTAGTAGTTTGCAGTTGTCTATAGATATTGTGTGTTTGGTGTTAATTGTGTGTGTTCCTATTGCAGAGGAGGGGTTATTTTTTACTATGTTCTTTGTATCTGGTTTAAAATTTTCTTGTTGTGAGACCTATATAAATGGTATTACATTGATTGCATTTTGTTCTGTAGATGCCTGAATGTCGATGGTAAGGTTCTTTTGGTATGTTGTTAGTTAATATTTTCTTTATTGTCGGGTGTGATTTGCTAGTTAGAGTTATGTTATGCTTGTGTAGTATTTTTTGTATTTGTGCATGTATGTGTGTATAGTAGGGAATTGCTACATATTTTTTGATAGTGTGGTGATGGGGGTATATGTTTTGTAGTATGTGTCTGTATTTTATTTTTGTGTATAGGTTATTAATGAATGTGAGTTTGTAATTGTTGTTTTGAGCAATTTGGAGTATGGTGTTATATTCTTTGTTGTAATTCTCTTTGTCGAGTGGTGTGTTTACTAATCTGGTAAAGAGATAGTTAAATGCTGTTGTTTTGATGTTAGGAGCGTGGTTTGAATATGCTGGTATTATAATATCCGTGTCATTACCGATAAATACATTAAACTTCCAATAAGTTCTCTGTAAGGAATTTTAGAATCACAAATTTGGCCCTCGGCATTACTTAAATTTATACTGCAGTCAAGTGAAGTACAAACAATTTTACTGTCTACCATATTAAAACGTTTTAACAGCTCATCCACATACGATTCTTGATCAATCGTGATGTAATTTTCATTATAATTTCGATTTATTCGTACACCTAGACATTGTTTGACCTCACCAAGATTTTTTATTTTAAATTTAGAGTTTAAATGACTTTCCAGAAAAAGTAATTTACTTTTTTTGAATCTGCAGAAAAACAGAAAAAATCATCAACATAAAGAGCTACTATGGTTAACTTATCCTCATTTTTCCTTATGTATAGGCAAGGTTCAAACTTAGATTTTTTATATCCGATACCTGCCAAAACTTGTCAACTTTCTCGTTCCATGCACGACTAGATTGTTTTAATCCGTACACAGCCTTATTTAATTTATAAACTTTACCTGCATGCTCTTTCGATACAAAACCTTCTGGTTGTTGCATGAATACGTTTTCCTTTAACACCAAAAAGGCGGTTTTAACGTCCAAATGTAAAATACCTAAATCTAACTTTACAGCTAAAGCTATTAACAGTCTAAAAAGGTTGAATGTCTCACTACGGGAGCAAAGGTTTCATCATAATCAACTCCATGTTGCTGTGTAAAACCTTTAGCTACAAGTCGAGCCCTGTACCTACTTTTATTCTCACTATCACCTTTCACTTTAAATACCCACTTACATTGTACAATTGTTGCATTCTCCGGTGGATCAACAAGCTCCCGCGTTTGATTCTCGTTGAACGAATGGATTTCTTCCATCATGGCCTGCTTCCACTGTGGTCCATCTAATCTCGAAAGTGCTTCATGTACGGACTTCGGAGCATAAAATGTGTTTCGTGCTTCGCTGTCAATGTTAGCGCCGTTAAAGTAGGTGATAAATTCATCAAAGGTTTTCTTCTTTACTTCTTTTTGCGATCTCCTTGGAGTCTCTAATTTATCTGGACTGTTGGGCACGTCCGGAACGTAATCACTATCATCATCATTATCCAGGAGGTTGATAGCGTCATCATTATCATCCATGCTTGGAGATGACTGCTCACTTTCTTCTCCCACTGAATGTGTGTCATCCTTTTGGACTTCGTCTCGAACAGCGTTGGTATCGGTAATAGTTAACGTCGTAGTAAACTGCTCCATGATAGTCACATCGCGACTATCACTTTCCGCGACGCCTGGTTAAAACATCTACGAGGATTGTTCAATAGAAACACGTTTGATCTATGCAGCCATGACCTGGTCGTCATGGCAACCGAATTAAATTGTTTAAATTGTTTGCTTACATACTAGTACAGCGTCTGACAAAACTATTTGCAGTTTGCTCTTTTCTAAGCGTTGGGACTGCGTTTGAAAATGGCATCCATGGTAGAAAATCCATCCAAAGACAACTTGCGTGCGGTTATTTAATTTTTGGCCGCTGAAGGACGTCAGTCAACGAAAATTTATACGAGAATGAAAGCTGTATATGCGATATACAGACACTCTGAAACGCTTACGGGTCAGCATCAAGAATAAACGTCCCGGGAAGCTCACAAATGGTGTCATTCCTCTGCATGATAATGCCCGACCACATGTAGCCCAGCCGATTCAAGAACTGCTTAGTCGCATGAGGTGGGAAGTCTTACAACATCCCCCTTACAGTCCCGACCTGTCACCTTGCGATTACCATGTTTTTGGCCCATTAATAATGCAATTACTAAAAGGACGGCGGTTCAAATCGGACGCTCAGGTACAGTTTGCGGTTAGAGAATGGTTCCCTAAGCAGCCTCAAGAATTTTACCAGCACGGAATTTACAGATTAGTACAACAGTGGGATTCATGCCATGGAGACTTCTTTTGAAATCGTTGAATAAAAAATGTTATACAGCCTCTAAACGTGTTTCTATTGAACAATCCTCGTATATCCCTTCGTAGTCTGATCGTAGCCCACAAGAATATGTTTAACAGACTTCTGATCCCACTTACTCCTATTGACTTAAGGGACATGAGCCATGGCTACGCTTCCATATACTCGAAGATGACTTAAGTTTGGCTTTCTACGTGTCCATAATTCGTATGGGGTTTTCGGAATCGTTGAGGATGCTGTACGATTTTTTAGGTAGCATGCTGCATTACACGCTTCAGCCCATAAAAATTTGCGTAGGCCTTGATCAAATAAAAGACATTTTGCCCTTTTGACAAGTGTGCGGTTAAAGCGCTCGGCCACACCATTTTGTTGAGGTGTATGACTATTTGATGTTTGATGTATTATGCCAGCATTCTGTAGATACCTTGCAAAATTCCCCTCCATTATCGCTTCGCAGCACCTTAATTTTGGTACTTTGTAACTTGAACTTGATTGACCCACATCCGACGTTGTCACGTGACTGCCACCTGCACCAGCTGATTTTCCCTTGAAGGGTTTGCGATAGTTTGACTTGACATTTCGACTTACAGCGAATGCGCCGTTGCCACTACTTACTCCAGGTGTCTGCATATCCAGTAACTTCGTTTTTATTGAATCTGTCGTGATTTTGATCCCCGAGTGCTCTACAGCCATAATCATAGGGGCGTACTTCTCAGGAAGTCCTGCAAGTAGCAACGATCCTATTGTTTATTGTTTGTACGACGCGATGGCACTGTTGAACTGTCGAATCTGAAATAAATAATTAAAAATAGGTATATTATCGTAATAAATAAAAAATTTCTCCCATTCCAATGTTGCTTTGACTTCACAGAAAATAAATCTCTTAAGCTCATTTGACTGTAATCGGCACTATACCAATTGGAAATGTCAAATTTTTTTTAGTTCATTACATCGCACACGAACGAAAATTAGAACACGGAAGTCAATGCTATAACGATAATATTCAAATTAATTAATATGACAGACAGATCTTCATTTGTTGTAGGTTGTAGGTAGTCAATTTGGTTGCATAAAGTTAGGCGTCCTTTAGAAGCCCTTTTATCATGTAAAAGTAGGCAAAAGAAGTTCCTAGAAAATCCCTAGGTTTACTTCTACATGAATATCACTGTATATTATACAGTGAAACTGTTTTACATTAATTTATTGAATGTAGCTGTCACTTATCAAATACTTTTCCTTCACATTGAATTCCTTGTAGCAAAATGAATGATAGCCAAGTTCTGCATTTGTCAAAGAATCAGGCAAAATCACATTTTGATACTTGTGGTATGAAATTTTCGTGATTTCAAGAAGAGTTTACACGCATCCAATATTTCAGGCGTAAACTTAATTATTATTAATATTAAATAATATGGAGGAATTAGAAAACCACATAGCATTGAAAGAAAATGTAGCATTAGTATTTTACTTACTAATATTTCATACAAATTTTGTTATTTTTATTATTATTATTATTATGGTCGATGTTTCTTGTGAGAACTCAGGTCTAGCCTGGTTAACTAATCGCACGGATTAAAATCAAGTAACGATTAGTGTCTGTGTCTGTGTCTGGTGAAGTTATGTAGGGTCCTTAAAAAAAATAAAAAATAAAAAAATAAAAAAAAAAATAAAAATCACACACGTACATTGGACATCTAGGGATAATGTAATTCGTACTTACCAACATACCTATTGATGGGCACAATAGCCAACGCTATCAGGAAAGAGGAAAACAAATAAAACAAAACAAAAATCATTATAATAATTCCTGTAATTTTATTAAATGGAGTTTATTGTGTAAGTGTTTCTTTGGCTTTGCGTTTGGGTTGAATACGAGTGGGTTGTGATAACGTGGTGTGTTTATGTGAAGAAGGAGTTTTGTGTTTTTTAATTGTATTTATGGTGTTTCTTTGTTCCTGAGGTCGTATTTGTGAGGTTGCTTGGGTTTTTGGTGGGGATATTACAGTATTGTGTGAGCCTGTGGTGCTGTTAAGGTTTTTGCGCTTCGGTTGTATACGAGTGGGTTGTTTCTGAGAAGAAGGAGTATTGTGTTTTTTAACTGTGCTAGGGCGTGTAACTTTATTGGGTGGACCTGTCTTTGTATTTTATTATTATGATCGGTGTTTCTTGTGAGAACTCAGGTCTAGCCTGGTTAACTAATCGCACGGATAAAAATCAAGTAACGATTAGTGTCTGTGTCTGTATTATTATTATTATTATTATTATTATTATTATTATAAAAATATTGTTATCAGAAATTGTAGACCATAAAATTCTACACAACACAACAGTGGCGGATACAGCAGGGGACAAAGGGGGCAATTGCCTCCTTCGACAAGTCCAAAAAAGCTGGCCGAAAAGGAAAAAAACCTCTTTTAAATAACTTCATTTACATTGTTTCGATTACATTCCCCACTTTCTATCTTTATAAAAATGTGTACTATGCAGGACTTGGAAGCCATATGAAATATAGGTTCCGTTTCCGCACTACTAAGGTAGAATTATTTTTTAAGGGTTCTGGTACCGATTCCGGTTCTGTGGTTTCAGTAATTTTCGGTTCCGTTTCCAGTTTTCTTTTTGTTTTTAAGAGTTCCAACATAAATAAACTCTTCAACTCTCTTACTGTTTTTGATTCATTTGTGGTCACTCTAAATCATTTTATATTTGTTTAGTATTAGGGTTAAGTTGCTAGAAATTAATAGGCAGCTCTGAATAAAAGTGAGAATTTGAATTTTTGGCTTTTGAAATTTCTTGCAAGTTGTAATTTCTTGAACTTAATTCAGAGACTTTATTCTTGGCCATCTAGTCGATACCGGATCAGTGGTAGGCGATAAGGAATATTAATAATCAAGGCGTTTTTATTGATACTACTACAGAACTAAATAATGATTCAACCAAGGAAAACTAAAGCAAGTCAACAGTCAGAAGCAAATTTTAAGAGCAACAATAAAAAACGCATTTCCCTTCCACAACAAAGGGAGGGAGAACCGAAGAATACCAGTTCTTTGGTGCTAATAACGGTACCGGTATCGGTTCCGGTTATCATAATTTCTTAAATAACGGTTCCGGTTCAAATTGCAGGACCTATAAATGCAATCGGTTCTGGTACTGGTTTTTTTCTGTTCCGGTACCCACCCCTGGTACTATATGTGGACATAGAAGACTTAAATTTATTGTTTGAGATGGAATCCTGACCTACCCCACCTATATGTATCTGCTCTTGTATATCAATCAATCAGTAATTTTCGACTGAGGCTTTTATATTCACAGTGTGCTCCCCCTGAGACGTTTCTCTCGATCCGCCACTATTTTTTTGTGAAATATTTATTAAAAAGTTGCTTATATTTTTTAAGAATTTTGAAATTTCTATGTAGATGTTTTATTTTATACTTGATCTCTATAATAATTAAGAGTTTTATGAGAAAATATCTTGAACTTATCGTGGTATAAATCCCCCTACCCTGTACCCCTACCAAAGGGGATGCATAATAATTCAACTTTCAACCCTTGCTACCTCATTGTGAGATTAAAACGCTTTCTAATATACGTTTGAAATTAAAAATTTTATCAGCTGTTTGTGCATGTTTCCGCTTTTGCTCGACTATCAACTTTTTTTGTGATGGGCTGTCGATAATGGCAGGGTATGTTCTTCTTCCCACCATTGAATCATAGCATAATAAATTGAAGGTCAAATTTCCTGGAAAATGGAAAATATATCCGATAGGTATTCTCGCACGATTAACGCGTTGTGCGCGGATACACCATCGTGTTGAAACCAACAACTTTTGTTTTTTTTGTGTACCGTACATCGTTGTATTCGTAATAAAAATTCCACTCAATACAGTATGAACTCTTTTTAACGGCCATATAAAGTTGATGGTTTCATTTTGTTCAAATAACATCAGAAAAAAATAAAAACAAAACCTGCAAATTTCGGTTTTTCTAGCATATGTTCAGAGGTAATCGGAATGTTCTGGTTTTCTTTACAGCATGATAATAACCCTTTAATTGCTGTTCCGTAATTTGACCATCTTCGTATCTTCCATGGTCTCCGTGATCCCCCTTATAGATATCCTTATCTTGAAGACAGTTGTATATTGACAGACGGACAGACATACACCATCGACTACCCTTCCATCGCTCTGCTGCTTAACACAATGCGGTTGCATTTAACAACATTTTTAATTTGAAAAATCTTCATGTTTTGAATATCACCCTTACATCATTCCGTCTCCGTCCTTCTTAGATATCGCTTCGACTGTCTCCTATTCTGGTTTTGGTAAGGACATAAAAGGTTTAGCTCGTTTTTTTTTCACAAAATATTACGCAACTTGTACCAAAAATAGTAGCAGAAGTGTGCAAATCATGCCATATTTCTTGCGGTGATACAAACGTGAAAATTTAACAACGACTCCAGCTGCAATTAAAAATCTGGGGACTATTCCAATTTTACAAAGCGTTCAAAAGAAAATTAGATCTTCCGTTTCACATTCGACTTCCTTACAACCCAAATTCGTGCATCATAAAATAAAAAGATTATTATACGAAGCGTGAAACTTCATAAGCAATAACTGCGATCCGGAACTGCACGCCTGTGTATTGTGGAAACTTAACAATTTTTTTTGGAAGCTTAAAAATTAGACGCTGAAACAGGAATATTTCCCACGGGAGATTGATATCATCAGAAGCTGATTTGCAAGAGAAAATGCTATAATCAACTGAAGCATCTTTTCTATATGTAACAACCAATCGCAATCAAATGAGATTGCGTTCTCGTGGGAACTATATCTGAGATATCAAAATTAGGCGGTAGACCTGCGGAATTGTGGAGACAAAGTACTGTTCTGGATTAAGAATCGCACCAGTAGTGCGGACCGGAGGTTCGATGCAAGACAATCGACAGACAGGGCTCTCGATTGAAAGTAATATTCATTTTTTCTTGTAATGAGGAAGGCAGCTTCGCTCTTCGATCTTTTAATATATTATTGTGTGTTTTTGTTCGGTTAAACGAGTTTCGTTGGTTCCGTTTCGTATTTTCTATCCGGTGTTTTAACGAGGGAAGGAAGGAAACATGAGAACATGAGAATTTACATCAATAATCAAGAAAATTTATAAATGGAATTAATGGATTTTCCTCAACCGTCAACTTGATACACTAAAAAAAAGATATTTAGAATAAAATTGTAAAAGACGCGTGCTTAAGGTCCAGTGTCTTGAATTTTTTATATAAATAGTCCAAAGCTTTCAATTTAACTTAAACAAGTCGTATTCTATAATGCACTGCTATACACAACTAAAATTGTGTAACTATGTATTCACAAACTGTTTATTTTAGTTGCCAAACAGAAACAAGTACAATTGACATTTAATATTCACCGACAAAGTTCCTTTATACTCGTAGGTATACTAAGTTTTAATAAGCCTTAGTGTATGACATGGGTGTATTATGTAAGTGAGAACTCTGATTTGCTTCAAACTCGTATTATACGAGTAGTATCCAACCACAGGCAATATTTTACAGTCTCCAAAATAATACCGAAGTCCAGTTAATATTGCAAATCTGTCAAGACAAGGGACTATTACTTACAGAGGTTACATAATTTATCCAATTTATGGAAGGGAGAGTTTCTAACATTAACAATATTGGTAAATGGTGAAACAATGAAATAGCTTTCGCTGTTATACCCTAAAACCATTCCGTCTTAATTAAAATCGGAACTAATAATCACACTTGCAAATTTTGATCTTTGATAAATGATAACAGTTGGATGATGTGCTATACATTTTCAAATCACACAATAATGATGAATTTAATATTTAAACAATGAGTAAAGTGAGTAGTTAAACAATCCTTACTATACAGGGTTGTTGTGCCAAAAAAATCAGGCGATAGAGGGGATAAAAAGTAAACATGTTTTTTTTCAAATATAGCGTTCCTGTCCCAGGATGGCGCAACCCTAAACGAGGGTGCAAAAACAAATACTGATTTCGATGAAATTTCCAAAAACTAGATGCAGATTCGGGATTTTCATGTTAAAAGTCAAATTTGAGTAATAAGCACATTTTTTATTGACGTTAATAACTAAAGTTTTAAAAGGGTACCAATCTGTTTAAATTGGCCTTATGTTCTTCTGTACGAAATTATTACTTAGGACCCCATTAGCAAGAATTTGTTTAACCTAATTTCCAATTTTGATTTAGTCGAATTGTCCTGTAAATGGCTCGAATGTCTATTAGTTGTAACGGTTTTTTTTTGTTAGGAAAAAATTAGGACAAAAAAAAATTAGGAAAGTCACATATATTTTGCATTTTCATTTTTTATATATATATAGGGGTGGTTAGAAAAGAACGTGGCCACGATTTAGAATTTGTTTGATCAAGTTATGAATTAAAACTAGTTGTCAGGTAAACTCCTGATTTGACTTTCCGACTACTTTTAATAGAGTCATTGCAATTATTATCTTTAGTCATAGTATAATATTTACAAAATGCCCTCTAGCGCCTTTATTTTGAACCCGACCCTTCTTTTTTGTAATTAACACTTTTCACTTTGATGCTTACTTTTAGAGGAAAATGCAAATTAAAAAAATAAAATAAATAGTTTAACTTTTCAATTCAAAACTTCTCAAAACCAAAGGAACTCACAAAAAACTATAATGAATTTTTTGTAGAGTTTTTTAAGCCATTTTGGTCAGTGTAAGTTAAAAAAAGAAAAAAAAATTTCCAGCCGTTATGGATCTTTTAAACTTTTGACACCCTCAACAACCATGAAGATGGTTACGGATCAAAACCAAAATAGGACGTTTTCGATTCCCCATACCACCCTATATGCACCCCAAATTTCGCCCAAATCTGTTCAGGGGTTTTTTAGTTATCGTGGTCACAAAAAACGAACCACTCCCACCCTCAGACCCACGGACGTCAAGCTAAAAATCACTTTTTTGGAAAATTTATCACGATTACAATACTTTCCTTTATACATACTTTGTATGTAGTCGGAAAGTAAAAATGCATGTGAAGTGGAATTTGGATCTAAATATCAAGGAAGCTAGAAACGACGTTCAAATTTCATTTGCAGCTAGAAGGAAAAGGTACCAATTCTCATTAAAACCATTATCAAAAAGAAAAAAAAATCATTATTTGTAACTCCCGTTTGAACCCACCCGAAGTGCAAATAAGTTCATTTATCACTCGATTTTACATGATTTATTTTACAGCAATAGTCTGTAGTACTACCTAAAAAACGACGAAATTTACGTTGGTTGTCTCTAGTATCATCAACAAAGTTGTAATTCACTCAGCAACTGTATAAGGGGGTGAAATGCGCTCCTGAAGTGAAAAAAATTCACCCGCACAGGGAGGTTTCGAATTCTAATTCATTTTGGATAATATAGATTAGTCTAGTATTGTAAAAAAAATTGCCACTAACTAAGGGGGTCCGTGTAACGGGAGCTCGCTTCGCTTTTTTTAGAATTTCATACATGGATCAAATTGCATACGTGAAGAGCTTGAACACCTTTCGGTTTCTCTACTTGGCTAAAAAGTAGACAACTATAAAGTTTTGAGATTGGAGAATTTGAATTACGGGAATTAACGAGGCCGCTACGAGCCGACCCTTGGCGCTTGGGTGTTAAGGCGAATTTTTCATTTGCGTTGGGTACGTTTTCGGGGTGAACCAGCCGTGTTTATAAATACCAAAGGAACAAGGCTCGAAAGGGAGGAGACACTGAGTAATCACCATAGTCTGATAGTTGTAGGAAAAAGAGCACCGAATTTTTCATTTCCTGGGTGGAAATCCTTGGTTCTACATTCTCCCCCAAAATATTTAGGAGTTGTGGTACTTACACCATAGATTTTAGGGCAGGGCCATCGATCGTAACACCACGAGCCTGTGGGGTGAGGAATGCGTTTTTGGAAACGAAGATTTGATGGTACTTTATGAAAAACTATCATGGGAGTCCTTAGGGTAGAACGTTTTGAGAGAGAATGTAGCTCCGGGGAGTCTGGGGTATGGAAAATACCCCCCCTCCCCGCCATTCGCTCCAGCGCACCAAAATCGCGAAAGTAGGATCTGAGATTTACACAGCTCAGAGACCCACGGCAAGTTTCTATGACAGTTGTCGGAAAAGGAACACCAAATGTTTCATTTCCTAGAAGGAAGCCCGCCAGAACTTTCTGAACTCCAAAGCAACTACGGCTCAAAAACGGAATCGTTGCAAATTAGCGATCAAAAATGAGTGGCTGTCGAATCACCTTGGAAATTTTTGTTTAGGTACATGAGAAACCGTACTTAACTTGAACCATCGACATATAATAAATGATCTGCGCGTGCCAATGCTAAGCACGGACACTGTAGGTAAGAGAGAAGGGAAAACTAAGAGGACAAGCTGTCTCTTACGGTTACGCATTTGATTGGTTCTTTCAATCTAATTTGAATACGATCGCGATCGCTTCTGTTGAAAGAACCAATCAGATGCGTAACCGTAAGAGACAGCTTGCCCTCTTAGTTTACCCTTCTCTCTCACCTACAGTATCCGCGTTTCGTTCTTACGGTTACGCATCTGATTGGTTCTGCAATCTAATTTGAATGCGATCGCGATCGCTTCTGTTGAAAGAACCAATCAGATGCGTAACCCTAAGAGACAGCTTGCCCTCTTAGTTTTCCCTTCTCTCTCACCTACAGTATCCGCGTTTCGCAGTGACACGCGCAGTTCATTTATTATATGTCGATGCCTTGAACTTCCAAAGGCGACTCGACAGCAACTCATTTTAGATCGCCAGTTAGTAACAAAAAAACAATTCAGGAAATTACGTTGGAGTGCACGAGGAAACTTCAAGGAAATTACGGGCGTTTGCCTTAATTCGCATAAGGAAATACGTAACATTCAAAAGCGATGCTGCATTTTCGATAGAGTGGCACACGTGTGATTCCTGTTGGGAAGGTGAACGAACAGTAACAAACTGTTTCCATTCGTAATTGCGTGAGCCAAAAGTAGAACAGTACTTTCACCTAAAATATATTACCAGTGTCTACCATCGCGTATAAGTTGGGGAACGTTGAATTGTTTTTATTTACGAATAACTACACCACTATCAACCAAAAGTACCTCGACATTAGAAAGGTTGAAGCAGTTTCGATGAGGAAAAATGATTATTAATTTTTAGGAAAAAGCCAACGAACGTAACACCACAAGAGTACCTATTACATACCCCTCAGACCCCCCATTCTACACCCCCCCCCCCCACCCCGAAATATTTAGTGGTTTTGGCACTCACAAGGAATAGAAGAGATTCGTTTGTGCTTTATGAAAATCTATCACGGGAGTCCTTGGCGTAGAACGTTTCGAAAGAGGCTGTAGCGCCAGGGGGTATGGAATACCCCCCAGGTACTCCCTTCAACGCAGGAATATCTTATGATAGTTGTAGGAAAACGAAACCCCCGGTTTTACATTCTTTTTCAAAATATGTAGTGGTTTTAGTACTTACACCATAGTTTTTAGGGAAGGGCTTACTTAATGAAAAACTATCACGGGAGGTCTTAGGGCAGAACGCTTTGGGAGAGGATGTATCACCGGGGAGTTTGGGGGGTATGAAACACCCTCCAGCCATTTCCTTCAGCGCACCAAAATCTTATGATAGTTGTAGGAAAAAGAGCACCGAATTTTTCATTTCCTGGAGGAAAGCCCCCCGGTTGTACATTCTCTCCCAAAAGATTTAGTGGTTTTAGCGCTTACACCATAATTTTTAGGAAGAACCATCGAACGCAACACCACGAGTCTGTGG
>NW_022170738.1:24875795-24877456 GCF_008802855.1 Photinus pyralis | reverse complement strand
AAACGAACGGAATTTTTTTTAACATATACACTAATTAAACATCCAGATCAAACCCAGATTTGCACCACAAACCCACTACACTTCATTTGTAGCGAGCCTCTAACTCACTAGGTCAAGCTGGCTGTATTCATTGCAACTGGCAATGCCTTAAGAATTCAGATCAATGCTTGCCTTAATTAATAAAAACACAAGTTTGAAATAAACTCAAAAAAAATGCATAAAGGAATATTTTAACCATTGAGTGAAAGATCTTAATTCACAAGTACAGCAGAAACCATCTAAATCATCCCCAAAATTCTGAATTTAGAACGGCAAAAATAGCCAGGTTGCACTTTTCAGTCGTTTCCATGGAAAC
Source organism: Photinus pyralis (assembly GCF_008802855.1). Classification (NCBI taxonomy): domain Eukaryota; kingdom Metazoa; phylum Arthropoda; class Insecta; order Coleoptera; family Lampyridae; genus Photinus; species Photinus pyralis. The sequence continues at coordinate 24,877,101 of NW_022170738.1, read as the reverse complement.
AGTATTGTTATCTGTTCTGAACTTCATTTTATTCCGTGCTCCGCGTCCCATTTTTAATGCGAATGACAATGCACAATAGTTTGATTTACGTTATCTACCCTTGCGGTTAAACTTACTGTTAAAGAGAGACTTAGACACCTGCAATTTAATTATCTTATTCATTAGCACTATATACCTCCACATTTTCTCCCACAGTTGGCTCAAAACCATCAACATTTTGATTTGAATAACCGTCGTCGATTAAATTTGAGAGGCTTTGGTGTCGAGTTTGAGAATGACAGAATATCTCACGTTCTATTCGTAAATGCACTATCGTATCATGCAATATAGGTTTAGCTAGTGTATCGCAACTGTACAATACATCTGACTTATTCATCCTAGAAAACAAATTTGAATTAAAAAATTAATTTACGTTGTTTAGATTACATAGGGCCTGGAACACGTCTGCTACTGGTATCCAACGAGTATAAATTCATGTCGCGAATTTCCACGCTGTAGTGTTCCATTTTCGATTCAACATGATCCCAACTTTCTTTTGTCTGTTTATTATTGCAATTCGTAATGGACGTCTTTCCAAGATGGGCTACAAACACTTGAGCGCTGCTATGCGTTCGTGGAACGATAACAACTGGACTGTCCAGCACCACATCTAACCTAATTAAAAAATGTAAAATTGTCCGAAGAAAAGGCTAATACCTCATATCGATCATGAAATTATCCTCATCTGCTGGGCTGTAGGGTGTTTGCGGAATGGTGTCACGAACAGATGAGGAACCCGAGTATCCATCACCGTACTCCATAAATCCGCCACTATTGTACCTGCTTCTTTTACGAGGTGTCATTATATCAGACAGTGACATCGCGCTACCGTATAGCGACGCAGAGAGCCGCGAGTTCAAATATAAAGACTGAGCTAACGCTTCAGCTCTACAACAGGAATAAATTACTTAAAACTGAGCGCGGCACGTAAGGTCTTACTTTGCATGGACTAATCCCAAAGCCATATCGGTTGCTGCAGAACGTATGGAGCGTGCTAAATTGGCTAGGTATTGTTTAAATTCGGTTACGCAAGACTGCAGCTCCATCAAAAAGTGAGGTGAATGTGTGTACCACACAGATGCCATTCTTATAGTTACAAGTGCCAAATCTAGAACAATGGAGCCTCATTAAAACAGATCTGTACCTAGTAATAGTACAAGAATGAATAATCTACATACTCAGTCTTCATAAGTGTCCAATGCCAAGCATACCAACAATTAAAAGCAGATGAAGAGGCCACCGATACATTGACAATGATCAAAACTTT